>NW_024038985.1:922500-1522500 GCF_016077235.1 Cyprinodon tularosa | reverse complement strand
CAAAAACAACAACAACCTCATTCTACATTTAGGTCCCTTCAATCCATAATGTCTATATGAATACGTTTTACTGCCATTGATTGAAATTAGCATTGATTACTAGCTTTGATTACTTTGTTTTTTGGCTATTCTTGTTTGCGTTGGTTCTCTCTGAATCATTTATTTTATCTGTTTTAAAGTTTAATTACCTTTAGATACTCAGATGGTCGTTTAAGGAAAAAATAAAAACCTCTATTCTTTGGTAGATGAGAATTCCAACATGTAATAAGCAGGAGGTCCTGCATGGGTGGTTTCGTTACCATTACACCAACCCTGAAGTCCCCTGAAAGAAAGAAAATGAACAGAGAACAAGCTAGAGTGGGAAAAAAAGGGAAGTCTTATTAGTGAATTCATAAGTGGTATGTGGAGTGCTTGGCTGACTGGGCTGCTGTCACTGCAGCTTGAATTAGGAGCAGCTTCCAAAGCATACGGCCTTCCTTCTGACCTGCTTGCCTTCTCCAGGAAGTCACCTATAAGTATCCACATGCATGAGCTACATGTCAAAACATGTTGCCACAGTGGTGTCATAAAGCCTCTTCCTCTGAAATATGTAACAGGGTCAGAGAAATGAAGCACCCTGCTGCAGTGCAGCTGTTTACTGCTTCTGTAAGCCTTAATAAATCCATATGGAGCAATAAAGTCTGCTCTGTAGCACACCTTCTACAGCTTTTAATCAGTCACTAATCATTCAGTTTGAAAATTTCCAGGTCTGATATTTTGTATTTACACAAAATACATTTACAGACAGGCATGATTTAGTTTGTAGAGTTAAAATGTTGGTACAGTGATCCTTCCTCACATACCTTTTCTGTTGTCGAATGTCCATGTAATAAGACCAGTGACTGGAGCTGACTCTTGTTCTGTCAGTCAAACCGGACCAACATAATTCAGTGCCAACCACACTCTTATTGAATATATTTTCTTTGCTGATAAAATTCTGAGACATGTTGCCTGCATCAATATTCAGTACCCTTACAGTAAGTCAATACTCTGTGGAACTACTCTCTGAAGTTAAAGCTGAAAGTTTGTAGGTTGTGTGCCTCTACCAGCTTTGCAAATAGAAGCTGAATTTTTATCAGTTATTTTTGTCAATATATAAAGAGGTCATTTAGACTGGATGAAAAGTCTCTGTAAATCCTATTAAGTCTTATCAATACGGAAGAGGATTAGGGCCACTGGAAAAAAAAAAGTTAAATGATTTTAAAATTTTATTTTAGTTTAACATGGGGGAAAAAGTAAGAATTCTGACTTTTTTCTCAGAATTCTGACTTTTTGCTCAGAATTCTGACTTTAATTTCATAGTTATAACTTTTTTCTCAGAATTCTGAGTTTAATCTCATAATTCTGAGTTTAATCTCATAATTCTGACTGTTTTCTCAGAATTCTGACTTTAATCTCATAATTCTGACTTTTTTCTCAGAATTCTGAGTTTAATCTCATAATTCTGACTTTAATCTCATAATTCTGACTTTAATCTCATAATTCTGACTTTAATCTCATAATTCTGACTTTTTTTCTCAGAATTCTGACTTTAATCTCATAATTCTGAGTTTAATCTCATAATTCTGACTGTTTTCTCAGAATTCTGACTTTAATCTCATAATTCTGACTTTTTTCTCAGAATTCTGAGTTTAATCTCATAATTCTGACTTTAATCTCATAATTCTGACTTTAATCTCATAATTCTGACTTTTTTTCTCAGAATTCTGACTTTAATCTCATAATTCTGACTTTTTTCTCAGAATTCTGACTTTAATCTCATAATTCTGACTTTAATCTCATAATTCTGACTTTTTCTCTCAGAATTCTGACTTTAATCTAAGAATTTTGGATCTTAATGTAGATTGGCACCATGAAGGAAGAGATGTGGGAGCACTCAGCTTCACTGACAAAGATGTGAGTTGTTTGATGTGGCCAGTGACACATTGGTGGAAAATGACTGAATAAGGCAACTTTTTCGTGCCCGAGGGGTCCCCTCATTAATGGAGGAGCAGAGGGTCATTAAAACAAGAGAGCTAGACTCTAAAACAGACATTGCTATGGCTTGATGCTAACATGTTTGTTAGCTGTCAGAATTCTGAGAAAAAAGTTCGGAATTCTGAGATTAAAGTCAGAATTCTGAGAAAAAAAGTCAGAATTCTGACTTTTTTCCAATACTAAATTGAAATAAAATTTTAAAATCAGTAAACTTTTTCTTTTTTTTCCAGTGTCCCTAATCCTCTTCTGTATATCAATCTCACTACTTCTAAATTATTTTCTAGTTTAGATCTTGAATAAGCCATTCTAACACATAAATGTATACCTTAGATAATTTGCATTGTATGTTTGTTAAAAATTTTCCTGTATTTAACTCTGTCCAGGTATTAACCGACTGATGTCTCTTGTTATAGTAAAGCAGTCCCATAGAACCAGACTGCCATCACTGTGTTTCATATGGATTCCGTATTTAGGATTATGTGCATCGTTAGTTTTCAATGTAAACCAAAAAGCTTTTTATTTTAAGCTGTATTCTAATTTTATTCTAATCCCTATTTTGTCCACCTTACAGAGCTGTTTGTAAGCATAATATGACTTTTTTTTAAAGCATTCCATCTTGCCATTTGACAATCAGGATCAGCTTTGTTGAGTTCCTTGCCTCTGGAAATAAATCTTGCCACAGATTGTGCTATCTGAGCTGTGATCATTTGCAGTCCATGAGGAGATACCTGACGTGCCAGTTAGGATGGATATCCATGTATTTTTAGAGCTGCAGTTGGTCCATCTTCTCTTTATGTTCACATAATGGATTAAAAGGACGTCTGGAAGATGCTTTAAAGCTAGGATTCTGTTTAAGAACCTAATCCTGCTTTAAACTTCTTTTGAACTTTCTCTCTGACCTAACTGCTGGCTGTCTTGGTTTTCATCATGCTTTTAATTCAGGATTGTTCTCTGACAAACCTTTGAAGCCAAAATTTGAACATGTGAATTGATACTAGGATAAAATTACACACAGGTGGACTATGTTTAATAATGGAGTAACTTTGGAAGATATTTAGGAGCACTGGAATTTATTTATGGATATCAGAAAATAGGCTAAGTTAATTAGCTTGGTATCAGTTTGAATAATTTTAGCGGTTCTGTTTGTCATTAAAAAAACAAAAACAACAAATGCAACATGTTTAATGCTTTAATTTAAAATCTTTTTTGTAAATTCAGTGTTATTCTGTTAGACATGGATCCCTTTAATCAACCTCAGACCAATCCATGCTAAGTTTAATGCTACAGGCATATATTTCATGGTGCCAATTCCGGGTTGCATTATTTGACCATTATCTAATTTGATTGTCTTGGTTTTTTAAAAATTAAAATAGAAAAAAAAATGCATTCAAATTTAGATGTCCAATTTGTACCAGAAATGTCATTTGGTGTTTCTTTGACTTATTAAGCTGAGTAATTGCATGTACTCTAGGGATTTAATTAAATATATGTATCCACATTTTAATCAGGGAAAACGTTTAATAAGACCTTTGGGTGTCTTTTCTTTGGGAATTATTTGTTAGAACTCTAATAAATGAAGTCAGTCCCAGTGGAGTTAAAAGATCAAGCGTGTATTTCATCTTGGCTGTAGAAGTTGGCATTTAGAGAAACTTTATGATTAATATGTTGTTCAAGATCTGTTACTGTACTTTAAAGGTTTGTGAATACCAAAAGTGAAGATCGGTCTGGATAGTGCAAACTAACCCATTTGCTTGTTTTCCCTCTCAACACTTCAGGGTTGAATTTATATGTAGGTGTTCAGATAATACTCTTACCAATAAACATTGTGTAGCGGAAACTCAACAACGCCAGCCTTTTTAGCTTTTTTGGTGTTATGATGCAGAAAACAGGACATAACCGATTCAGTTATTTGCAGATCAACATGTACAATTTCTTAAAAGCAACACAGAATTAAACATATATATATATATATATATATATATATATATATATATATATATATATATATATATATATATATATATACATATATATATATATATATATATATATATATATATATATATATATATATATATTATATATATATATATATATATATATATAGAGAGAGAGAGAGAGAGACAGAGATAGATAGATATTTAGCTGGCAAACATAAGGCCAACTACATGCCACATAGTCCAGCATAAGGTCTGCATCCAGAAATTATTTACAGCTCTTCACTTTTTCATACATATGTTCTGTAGCAGCCTTATTCCAAATTGTATTGGCTTTATTTCTTTCTTAAAAATTTGATGCACTATGTTTTTTTTTTTTTCCAGAAAAAGTTTAATAGAAAAGATTCATTCAATTTTTATTCATTACACATTGCAGGTTTCCCTAGTTTTTATGCAGTCCTATACTATCCAGTACTTCTAACTCTGTAAGGTGGTTTCATACTGTAGCGTATTGGCAAGCTACGAGTTATAATGATATATAATGATCCGAGTTATAATGATGTTTCATAGTGGTAACCGTGTGCAAAAGGAAGCTGAGCATCCCCTAACAGATCCCCTCGAGGAGCAGTGGGCTGCCATTGTGCGGCGCCCGGGGAGCATTATGGGGTTAAGGATCTTGCTCGGAGACGCAGAGTGGTAGTCTGTGGGAGTGGGACTGAAATTCAGAACCTCAGGATTCCATGCTCTATGCTTTAACCACTAGGCCGCCACTCCCCTAATAAATACTTGTGGAAAAGTATTTTCTGACATGATGTCCAACCGTGAGAACAAAATAATTATCTTTTCATGCAATTAATGCAAATATCTCACTTTGATAGTAAATCTACAGATTAGTATGTCATAAATTGTATTAGTTACATATCACAAACAGCAATGTTTATGAGTAACTTGAAGTGTTTAAGTTATTTATAAACCTGAACAATAAAATCATAGAAGAATATCAAAGAGTAACTGACAGTGATGTTGGTATTATTTATAAATTATGATCTCAAAGCACATCAATGCCACCTGACAGCATGAGTGAATCGATTTAGCAGATGATCAGACAGGGTGTACAGGAAATGGCTCCTGCCATTCATCACTTGGCTAAAAAACATACTGTTCCATTTTGACATCATGCCATTTATCATAAGTATACACAGCATGACCGATACAAGACGGCGTAATGACTTTATCAATAACTAATCATTTGTGACTGCTACATAAAAATCACTGTTTTCCTTACTTTCAAAAAGAGGATCTTATGTTTTTTTTCCATGCAAACAGATAACAGCTTGTCAAAAACGCAACCTTTATCAGCTGATCTGGGGCATGTCTTCAAACTAAAGCACATGTCACCAGTGGAGTGTAATATCTGCTGACAGGATCAGCAGGTTAAAAAAGGGAATCTGTCATTTTTGCATATTTCCTAATAGAAGCAGTCACATTAGGTGGATGGTAATTTAATTGCGACGACGGTTCACTGGTGGAGAAAGCGCTTGTTTGCTGCATAGAATGTAGTCAAAGAAGACCCCAACAGGATGTCCTCATTGTCATACAAATGAGTTTTTCAATTGAAGAGATGCGATCATGGACCCTGAAGCCATTTGTCATCCTCTTATTTGCACTCTCTGGCTTTTTTCTTAGACAGAGCTATCAGTTAAATTGCAAAGGAAGTGGTCATGCAGCAGAAACAGAAGGTGATGACTGCAGCTTCTTCTGTGTGATGAGATTTCACCAGATAAAAAAGGCAGCATTCCGATAATGGAACAGCAGCTTATAGACTACCTGCAGCGGTCACACTCCTACATTTTCCAAATGGTTTCTGCTGCACAGCATCTTGAAGCTGCAGCACTTCCTCTTTTGTGTTTCTGCCTTTGTGTTATGACTGTTTGTCTTTCTCAGTCTTTTGAACTGCGGTGATTGTCATTCCTCATGTACATTTTATTTCAAGCAGAAACAAACCTAGTTGAGAAAGGCAAAAACTTCCCTTTAACAGCAGCAGGATTATCTGTCATTCTAGGAACTGAAGTGAACCTTATGTTTCCATCACAGGAAATGCAGAGCCGCTGTGTTCTTTTTATACACTTTTTTGTATTTGTGAGTATTAATAACTTAGTATGTTTTTCTTTACAAATTTGTTCTATTTTTTTTTCTATCACTTTAAGTGTGAACTAGAAGCTTTCTCTTCCACACAGTCTCAGGTTTGTTTTTTGAGATCATGGGGTTCTAGCCTCGTGAGACCATCCTGATCTCGCGAGCTTTCAAGGTTTCACTCGCAGATCAGTCTGGAGACTCTCTGTTAAAGAAAATTTGGAGCCGTTCACCAAACGAATGTCCAATCAGCGTTGGCTTTGAGGCGTGTTGAGGTGTGACGCAACGAGAAGCGCGACGGTTCAGTCTAAAGAACATGGCGGCTTCAGCCGATGAAACTAGCGTTAGCGTGGCTATCGAGCAGAGCAAGTTTTATCGGAATTACAGAGTATTTCTTCAATGAAAGAAGAGCAAAACACTGCTCTGGAGGCTTTTCTCAGAGGAAAAGATGTTTTTGCTCTTCTCCCGGTTTCGGCTGGTTTCGGTAAGAGTAGCCTGGCTTGTGGTTGTATTTTCGTCGTCGCTCTGTTAGTACGTCATATGCTTCGTTGATCTGATTGGTTTATTTGGCCCGTCTATCACCAACATAGGCCAATCAGCTAACCAGTATTTTCGCCCCTTCCCAAAATTACTTCAACGGAAGGTTTCCAGATGGATATGCGGAACAAATCCATCTGGCGGAGTCAGGTTAATGGGGTTCATGGGAAGCCTAACAAAGGAAGATGTCATTCTGATATAGGAATGGTGGAAGACATGTTCAATGGCTGTTTGTGTATTTTTATTGACAAACAAGTAGCCAATCCACTTTCGACATTAGGCAAAATGGATCAGCTAATGTTTTGAAGGCACCACCATGGCCAGAGTTTATGTATTTTAATGTTTTAGAATGCCATCCATCAATTAATTCATTTTAGATTAATCTGGAAACGTAATTTCTGAGAAAAAAACCCTCTTATCCAGAATTTTGGTATGGTTATTTTTTGTTGGGTTTTTTTTTCAGGCAAAATTTCTACAATGTCAGAGAATATCCTAGTTCACTAATTTATGACACATGGAAAGAATTTATTTATTGAAGAAAGATCTTATGAATTTACAAAATCCATCCATTTTCCCTCACGCTGATCCCAAGAGGGATCGTGAGAGGTGCTGATGCCTATCTCCAGCTGTCTTACGTGCGATAGGTGGGGTACAGCCACAACAACCATTCACGCACACACACTCACACCTAAGGAGAATTTAGAGAAGCCAATCAACCTGACAAACATGTTTTTGGAGTACCTGGAGAGAACCCACACATGCGCAGGGAGAACATGCAAACTCTATGTAGAAAGAGCCTGGACCATGAATCTAACCTGGAACCTTCTTGCTGCAAGGCAGCAGTGCTACCCACTGCTCCACTGAGAAGCCAGGATTTATAAATTCAAATTTTTAGCAGAACTTAACATCTATCAGTCCAGATTGTACAATTTTTCTCCAACAATATAAACAATATAAGTCTATTTCAATCCAGTTTCCAGCTACCTAGATAAATCCAATACAATAAAAAAACAATGATAATAACTTAAAGAAAAAAAAAAAAAAAAAAAAGAAAATATATATATATATATATATATATATATATATATATATATATATATATATATATATATATATATACAGCATCTAAGGAGTCTTAGCCAACTGAAGACACATCAAAACGCAGATGTGGTCCAGGCATGCTTTCTTTTGAACAGAAAACCAAAGAAAGCACATGTTGTTTTTGCCATCAATTTCATTGTCAGTAGCTTTCTTCAGGTAGAGATCCGCAGCTAAACCAGAAATACTTTATAATGTAATGCATATTGAGTGCTCTAAAATAAGATTTATTTAGGCAGAAGCTTTTTCGGTGGAGTCCAGATGTGCTTTCTATAGAAAAGGAAGAGTCTAGCTTTGCTAAAGATTTTGTCTAAGAAAGAGACACAACTAGAAGGATATGAAAAAGGAAAAGAAACCATTCATAAATGTATGGCTCCAATACGTATCTGTACTGCAAATGAATCTCTCCTGGTTGCACTAACAAAATGCATCATCTAACATTTCTGTTTTTGTTTCTATAAAAAAAAACAGCACTACAGATTAATATTTATTAGGTAACTAAAAATTCTATTTAATAGATTTAATAGGCTGTGTTTCATCTCTGTGTGTGCTCTCCCTGTATAGATTATATTTAAAATAGTAAAAAAAAAATTATAATTTTGCATTTTGCAAAGAAATTCTGTACCAGCCTGACAACAGTAAAAAGAGTTAGGGAGTTATAGCCTTTCTGATAATGGACAACAGCTCAGTCAGCACAGACACTCTGAGGTCGGAGTCTTCACCAGCTCCCATCTAACCATCATCCATCATCCATGTTTGTGTTAGCAGTAGAGGAGAACTGGCTGTGAAACGTCTGTCTCTTCTAGGAATGGGATTTTCTTCTTTGCTATTTCTTTCATTCCTCCGATTGATCCTTTTTCTTATAACGTCTCCAACCCTGCTTATCCTTTGCACACAAACAGCCCTCTGCTGCATTTCATTCAGTCCTTCCCCTCCATCCCACGGTGAAATTCTACCTTACAACGACCTAGAGAGAAAAACTTTATCTAAAGATTTTTCTGTCGAAGAAAAAGACATGAACTTAACCACAGCTGCCTGCTGGAGCATTACCAATCTGCAGAACATGAAATGAAACAACAGCCTGTCATTAGTATATGGATCTGCCACAGTTCATTTGCTTTGTTTGGCTGTATTAAAGCACTGAGTATGTGCTGCAACATACTTAATGTGCATTTCCTGCCTCCCATTTATTCAGTTGAAATATAGATATTTTAAATGGCTTTTAGATTAGAAATTGATTATTGTGATGGTTGATATTATTTACTCTTTAATCTAGAAGTTATGCATCTTATGTTAACAAAACGCAGTCATGCACTGCACTGCCACTCTTTTCAATCAGATTACTTTTTAATAGAATTTTACTTCATGCTACTTCCTTACTTTTGACTTCTGTACCCCAATTTTCAAAATCCTTTTCACATTTTTTTTGTTTTTCCAAGTTAAGTAAAATGCCCTTTTATATACTAAAAGGTATTGTTTAAAAGAATTCCTCTTGTAGACATTACAGAAATAAATATTGAGAAACTACAGTGGCATAATACTTGCTATTGTTAAGGCTCTATTAAAGGATTAGTACACCCAAAACATGATTAGCCTTCATTTTCTACTCACCCCCATGCTGAACAACACTCTGGAGTACTTTTTTGATATCTCAAATGCATCTGGAGATCTGGGACTGTGGACTTTTATGGACCTTTCTGCCTCGGGCGCTATGGACCTCCATTATTTGAATGTCAGCAGACAGCAAGAAGCCTCCCAGATCTCCAGATGCATTTGAGATATCAAAAAAGTACTCCAGAGTGCTGTTCAGCATGGGGGTGAGTAGAAAATGAAGGCTAATCATGTTTTGGGTGTACTATTCCTTTAAGCATGTTATATTCAAACGCCAAGTTGCTGGTGTGGTCCTTGAAATATGCTGATAACTGTGGAGAACCCAATCAGTTTGAAAAATGTTAAATATAGACAATGGGTCTGCTTGCCCATATCAGCTGATCTTTTATCTGGCTCTGCATCTTGAAATCCTGCTTTGACCACAAACATTCAGAATTCGAAGGTTATTGAAGCAGCAGAAAATATCCCCTCCTCGTGTGTTTATACACCTGCTCTGTTTTTATGGAATTTGCTTATCGTGCATGCTATCTGGTGCATTAACCCTAAAATGCCAAATGTATCATATTTGATACATACGGTTTCTGAAATGTTTTGCGTCTGACTCCTTTTGCATAATTTAATGGTAAAAACTTTGCTCAAAATCCTATTGTTCACAATTAGATATACCTGATAACAGAGGGCAGAAGACTACACAAAAAATAATCTTGACTTATCGCATAGTAATAAATTATTAATATCAAATGTATTTCTGTTTTTTCTTTTTACATATTTTGTTAAAAGGCCAAATAAGGACTTCAAACCAAAAAAAAAAGTAATTTTCTATTTTGTTTGATTCTTGGATCGGGCTTGAAAGGGTTAAAACTCTGACTTTCATTGCACCTGTGAGTGAGTGAGTGAGTGAGTGAGTGAGTGAGTGAGTGAGTGAGTGAGTGAGTGAGTGAGTGAGTGAGTGAGTGAGTGAGTGAGTGAGTGAGTGAGTGAGTGAGTGAGTGAGTGAGTGAGTGAGTGTGAACATTATGACCTAAAAGTTGGTCCCACTGATGAAGAGGTGAAGTGAAGGGTGGCCTGTGTGGTTAGTGGATCAGCTAATCTACTCGACTTAGATTGCTAAAGATTTCCATGTGGGTTCTGATAAGAAAAATATCAGAACAGAAGCAGATATAGATAACTGTTAAGTTATCAATATATAGATAACTAATGCTAAAGCAAGATAACAGTGATGCTCTGCTTTAATTAGCTGACAAAATGAGAAAGAGAAAAGTCTGTTCATATTCTGAATTCAAACTTCTGAAAGTACTTTAAATATGAAATTATTCCATCCTGTTCAATAAATAAGTGTTTTTAATTAGGAGTAATTTTCATTTGAGCTTCCATGTTTGTCAAAGAACACTACTGCTACCTACCGGTTTGTGACGTCACGGTGCGGTATCGGCTGTTGATCAAGTCCCAGTGCTGTATCTGATGTCTGTTTGTCACAACGCTGTATTATCCAAGTCATCTTGAAAACATTCTTCTTCCAAATGTTGGCTACATATTACATATTTTCTCTGGCCAGAAGTTCAATGGTAAATCCTTCTCTTCAAGTTGGCAATCCAACGACAAACCTGTCCGTGGAGGATCAGGAATCAGAAAGGTGAAATAACTCATTCTTTTTCACTTTTACCCGATGTATTCCAACATCCAGCTGCCATGCACGTGGGCATTGTCAGTTTCACTATAGCTCTGGTGAATTTCAATGGTGAAGTCCTCTGGAAATCTTCAGTAATTGTTGTTGATTGCAGATGTGTCTAGTAGTTCCCATTGATTTTGCTTTTAAAGCGGGGAGAATGGCGCTAGGCTTACCGCACCGTGACGTCACTGCCGGAAGATGGCAGGAGGGAGGGGTTACTATATTTGGGCAAAAATGGCCGCTCCCAGGCTCAGTGATCGCGACGAAAATTGTTTGTATTATTTTACTGATTAACACTGAATTAATTAACTCACTGCAAACGTATTCGTTTTAGGTATAGATCCATTGATTATTCCTTGCTGACTGGACTTTTCCTTTAAAAAAAACCCATTTGGAAAATCATAGAAGTTCAATTCAGTTTATTTATTTAGCTGCAATTTACAACACATGTCATCTCAAAGAACTTTACAGAGACAATTCAGTTCCCAACTACAGTATCAGACAGCTCTGTCCAACTTCAGTACAGATTTTTAACCCTGCCCATCAGCACAGTCGTTAGCCCCCGCCCACATTCCAGGTGAGGTGCTGCTCATCTTGAACATTGCACCTTATATCACCACATCTGTTGAGACTGGCCAAAAGGAACACAAGCCCACATCTTTCACATCAAGAGAAAAATCTGATTCGAGAGCAAAGACTTTAGAGAGAGAAATCTATTTTTGAGAGAAAAAGTTGTCCCTCTGAATTCAAAAAACATAATATTTGATAGTCAAAGTAAATTTCAAATAACCCCAGTTTCTGCTTTCAGTAAGAAAATTAGTTTTCTCCAATATATTCATTTTTATTTTAAAATTATTTTCTCCTTGTAGATACATTTTTTTATTGAATTTAATAAAAGCACAAAAATAACTTAATGTTACCTTAACCAAATTTCCATTTTTAAATAGCTGCTTTAATCTAAAATATACACAGCATGCCTGTTTATGAGCAACTCGTATAGCAATGGAACACATTTAAGCAAAACTTTCATTCCATGTTAAAGTAAATTCTTCCCTTTTTAGTGAAGGAAATAAAAACTTCTTGAGGCTTTAGCGGCTTAACATCCTGAGTGATTATTTTTTCCAGGCTGTTTGGGAAAGCTGCTTATAAAACAGGTTTAAGGCATTATGCCGTTACAATTTTAAAGCACTCCTTATATACTCTGCCTTCGTTTTTGCTTCATAGCTTAGACGTCTGTTAAAGTGGGGAGCTTAAATCTTGCAGCTAGAGATGAATTGGCAGTTATTTTTTAACAAAAGAAAACATGAATTTCAAAGTATATTTAATATATTAAAACAGAAAAGAAAGATAGTAGTTTCTATGTGCAGCTAGATTTTTGCCATAAATATATATATTTTTTTACAGGTGAAGGGAGTAACAGGGCCAGCTATATACAATTAAGATATATGAAAGTTTAAAAAGACGATGGTTCAAAAATGCACAGATTCTCCATTACACTAATTGTTTGGTTTAAAGTCTATTGAACTAGATGTGGATGAAAAAAAATTTAGATATCTCAAAGCTTCCTAAGTAACAAAGAAGGCTAATTAACCCTCTGAGCAGCTTGCTGTACTTCCACCACCTTGTCAAAAAAAAGAAATCTAGATAAGTAATTTTTTCCTAAAATACATCCATTTGTTCTTGGATTGAGGAGGTAAAAGAGACATTTTTGCCAATGGAACAAGACAATTTACACTTAAAACAAGAAAATACGATTGCATTGTCTTATTTAAAGTGTATGCTATCTAATGTTCTTACTTTAAGAGTAAAAATAATCATTCCATTGGCAAACTAGCTCATTTACAAACTGCAAATTAAGGGTAAATACACTTAACATAAGTAATTTTTTCTTATTTATAGATCGTTTTTTCAGTGCAGCATTTGTCTTAAAAGAATGCTCAATTAAAAAAAAGGAAAAAAGAAACCACCAAATGGAGTGTTTACTTTATTTTTTGCCAGAGTCTATATCATAAAATCTTAATACAATTGAAAGAAAAATTGTTGATTTAGTTCTAGTTAAGAAAAAAACATTAGATTCATATTATATTTTTCTTGGTGTCTAATTTGCATGTGTGTGTAACAAGAAGCAATAATATCTGTTTTCACGGATATCATGACTTAGACAATTTTTATTTTCATTTTGTCTACACAGAGTGTATACGAAATAAGTATCAATATACTTATTAGTCCATTAGTCCAATATGAGGATGTTGTTAGTAGTCTTTATCTCACATTCAGTTAGCAGACATCAATTTCTTTTATTTCTTTTTAAACAATTTATTATATCTCCTCAGAGAGCAAGAAGTAACAGCTAGTATGTGCCGCTTGACACTAACTGATCCGTTCCGGAAGCACAATCTGTACCATCTGCCCATTTGCACATACGCAACTAGATATACATCCGGGTCACCCCAGATTACTTTGTACAAAAAGACCTAAATTACGTTTTTTCCTTCATAAAAATATAAACATACTAAACTATAATTTTCTGTAAAACTTTGAAAAACAATCCACTGGACTTGGTTACCAAGATTTGAAGACCTTTCACTTCCCATCCAGGAAGCTTTCTCAATTCAGATGTCTGAATCCGCAGTGAGTTTGAGTCTTTATATGGACAGACTTTATAACGACCGACCTTCAGAATCATAGACAGGTTTCAGATATTACAGATATTATAACAACCCACTCATTGGTTTCCTTTTGCATGTTTCCAAGCAATACAAGGCCTTGTCTATATAAAGACTCAAACTCACTGTGGATCCAGACATTTGAATTGAGAAAGCTTCCTGGAGAGGTGGCGAAACGTCTTCAAATCTGGGAAACTAAGTCCAGTGGATTGTTTTTTAAACTTTTACGGAATGACTATGACCTAGCCTCGTGAGACCATCCTGATCTCACGAGCTTTCAAGATTTCTCTCGCTAATCAGTCTGGAGACTCTCCGTTAAAGAAAATTTGGAGCCGTTCACCAAACAAACATCCAATCAGCGTTGGCTTTGAGGCGGGTTGAGGTGTGACGCAACGAGAAGCGCGACAGTTCAGTCTAAAGAACATGGCGGCTTCAGCCGATGAAACTAGCGTTAGCGTGGCTATCGAGCAAGTTTTATCGGATTTACAGAGTATTTCTTCACTGAAAGAAGAGCAAAACACTGCTCTGGAGGCTTTTCTCAGAGGAAAAGATGTTTTTGCTCTTCTCCCGACTGGTTTCGGCAAGAGTTTGATCTTGTGGTTGTATTTTCGTTGTCGCTCTGTCAGTACGTCATATGCTTCGTTGATCTGATTGGTTTATTTGGCCCATCTATCACCAACATAGGCCAACCAGCTAACCAGTATTTTCGCCCCTTCCCAAAATTACTTCAACGGAAGTTTTCCAGATGGATATGTGGAGCAAATCCATCTGGCGGAGTCAGGTTAACTATGACCTGGATGAATGAGAATCTTCATCAGCATAAACTATAATGGGTTTAAGGTTAATACTGTATTTTTCCTGAGAAAATAAATGCCTTAAAATCCTCTCTGTTTTATCAGTCATCTGTGCCTGATGTGCACCGGAATGCTGCTTCTGGCAGCTAACTTTTTCGGCTTTAGATTAAAACAAAAATCTTGTTTTTTGAGTTCTATTTTTTCTTTTGTGTTGACATTATGGTATATATAGTGCTTAAACTAAAGAAAGAAACAACTAAAATGCTTATAACCATGGTTTAATCATATTTTGTCGGACTACTCTGAGCATATCTGTTGATGATGTCAGACAAGCAGAAAAGCATCAAATTGTCTCGTAAAAAAATGATAAATGCAGTGTAGCATTATTTATGATTTAAGGATGAAAATAAGTACTTTTAGTACTATAATAAAATTATTTATGGCAACCTGGATGAATATCTGCTTGAACATGAGCAAATAAGCTGATGGTATGGATCGTGTAGTTACACTGCTCTAAAGCAGATTTCTGCCATTTTCAAATATTAATCTCAAAAACTCAGCAGCAGATAAGACTGTTTTATAAATCTTTCTCCTGCTGTCATTTTTCCTGTCATTAATTTAAGAATGTATTTTGGAGCATTTCAGCAACTGTAGTCCAGCAATTTATTACTATGAAAAATAACTCGTGGTGTCAACGTTTCTAAAGTAGCATTTGTATGAATCTTTGTATATTTTTCCAACTTTGCTGATTTGGAATTGGTTTCAGTTCTACAAATAGCTCAATTCTCTCACCAATCTATTTTAAGTCAAGGGAAAATGCTTATGTCACAAATCTAATAACACTTTTCAATATTGTTATGCCTGCTGGAGTCCCCTGAGGAGATACCGGAATATTGTCTGTTATATTTTACTTTAAGGATATTAATCAAAAAACGAAGCCTGACTGGAGATAAAAAATATTTACATTAAATGGAGAATTAAAGTAAATAAATGTTAGTTTTTATCCAAATATGCTGCTTTTATAAAATCTTTAAACATTTTCATATATTAAGATGTTTTTTTTTCTCCCCCAATCAGGACATTTAGATCTCTAGTTGAAGAGGGAAAGTTTTCCATTGTTTAATTTAAACATACGAGCAAAGGTTATAATGATGGTACCTGTTGGGTTTATTCAATGATGATTATAAAATTAATGTGTGCTTATCAAAACGTTTTGCAAGGGGATGCTCCATGATTCAGTCAAGAGACCATCCTGCCTTGTCATTCTGATGGAGCATCTTTTCTTTATGAACTGATCAATTGTTCTGTCAGAACAAATACTGTTTTGTAACCATGTGTTATGTTCTGTTAATAAAAAACGGCTGCAGGAGGGGATTCGGAAAAGGAAAGCTTGAAGTTGGGTTGGGCTTTTCCTTCCGCTCCTGCAGCAGCTGCTTGAATCTCTTTCCTGTGTAGACTCAATTTCTATTTATTTGCAAACCTACATTTCTGAATCTAACAGTACCTTAGTTTAATCTGTTTTAAAAAGGTTTGCTGAAAAGAGCTCCATTAAAAAAAATCAGTAGTGTGGTCAGATACGATTTAAATGTAACCCTATGGACTATGCATACAGCTCTGTTATGAAAACAATAACACCATGTGAACCACATTCATTGTCTCTATGAAGAAGCATGGTAGTGGCAACATTATGTTAGGAGGCCTTTTTTCAGTATCTCAGTTGATGGGAAGATGAATGGAGCTGGATGCAGGAAAATCCCAGAAGATAATTTATTGGATGCTGCAGAGAATTTGAGGCTGGGCTGGAGATTCACTTTCTAGCAGGACAATAATTCTAGAGCCAGAGTTCAGATGCAATCAAACTAATCTGATTGAATGACTCCATAGAAAACCAGACCTAAACCATCTCTGAATCTACCTTTTGAGCCATTTTTGGTAACCAGAACAGACCTTTTTTTCTCTGCTGTCAGAGCCATGCCCCAAAAATATCTGGAGCTGTATTTGCAACTAAAGATGGAGCGATTTAGGGTAGCTGATTAAAAATGAAAAAAGCAGATTTCACTATAGTGTACCACTACAGTATGTGATGGTCTTTCACATGAAAGGCAAGTAAAATACATTTATTCTATGTCTGGTTCTGTCAAAATATCGACACAATTTTGAGTATAAAGAAGAGAGAACTTTGTAATTATCAGTGGAATAGGAATTATTTATTTGAATAAAAAGTACTATTTTTACAGCAATCATCACATCTTATGGATGCCTTCTGTTTTCTGCCACCTCAGCGATGTGTTCTGAGATTTTTGCCAATACTCTGGTTGTGTCTGACATGAGAGCTCTGTTCCCAGGGGTTAAGCATCATTCATATTCATACTGAGTGCAGCTTCAGGAGTCAAGCATTCTGAGCAACAACTGTCTGCCTTTTCCATGCATTCCTCTTGTTCAAATATTTATTTTTTTATCCCATTTAAATTGAGCTATAAACGGGAAAATGCCTCGACATGGAAAGGACAAAAAAACAGACTTTAAAACAAATGAAACCAAGACTTTGTCCTCAGTTTTATTTTTTAACTTAGGTTTCTTGAATTAATTTACTTCAGTCTGTTGTAGGAGCCTAATCCTTTCAATAAATGAGTTTGCCCGTTTGATCCTGTGTTTTAGAAATGTCTAAGACATTGTGTGTGAGGCAAACAATAAGGTTAAATTTGTTATCCGCAGGTTCTGTGTTGTTGTTTTAGCAGATGGAGTTTTTATTGTTTCTGCTCAACTTGTCATAGTCTATGGGCTTACTTTGGGATTTTGTTTTTGGGGCTTCATTTAGTTTTTGTAGTCTTGCTTTAATTAAGTTTATTTAGCATTGGTTTATTCAAGTTTGCCTTATGTTTTGTGCTTCATTGAAATTGTGCTCAAAGCAATTTGTGACTCTTCATCCAACATACGATAACAGGCTACTTCCTACTGAAGCTAGAGAAAGACTAATGTTGTTGACTTTGGAGACTCATTCACATACAAACACAAAATTAGATATTTTTTTATCTCTCAGACAATATATCACACTGCAAAACCTATCTAGAAATAAGTAGAAATTTCTCAAATGAAGTGTATTTACCCTTAATTTGTGCTTGTTAATAAGATGATCTGCTAATGGAATAAGTATTTTTTACTCTTAGAATAAGATAGATAATTTGCACTTTAAAGAAGACAATGTTGTTTTTTTCTTATTTTAAATGTAAATTGTCTTGTTCAAGTGTCTCTCTTAAATCCCAAATAAAAAAAATGCATTTATTTTAAGAAAAAGATTACTTATTTAGATTTCAATATTCTACAGTGCAGGAGTCAGGATCATTAAGATATATATATATATACATGTGTATATATATATATATATATATATATATGTATGTATATATATATATAAGTAAATGTTAAATAAAACTAAATGCCTTTGTTGGGTTTTATGTTGATGTCTCATTATCATCTAAGATTAAGCTGCAAACATCTAAACAGCAGAAAATAAAATGTGTTTTTTTGTTGTTAAATTTCTTATACAAACAGCAAACTCTCAAAACAGGATAACAATTACAGAATGAGTAGCTGATATCCCAGAATACCATCCAGGTCTCTTTGGGATCCATGGTGCTTGAAAATGAGGTGTAATCGGGCAGTGGAACTAGAGATATGTAAACAAATTATGCGTATGCTAATCATGACCATTTGGCATAAAGATGCCAGAAAGAGAATTAGATTTTGGCTCTAAATCCATTAAATCTAATTTGCTTAGGTTCACTCAGTTTTGGCCTAGAACCAACTCAGTGCTGATGTCTCTGATTAAGGCCTCATGTTTGTGTCTATGAAAGCTTGAAGTACTTGATGGTCAATTTTATAACTCTGGCAACCAATCTGAGTGCTTTCTTTAAATTATTTTCTTTTTCCAAAAAAGAGATGCTTATCAGCCTGATTAAAGTGCAAAAGTTGAAAGCGTTATAAACAACAAAAAGGGTGATTTGCTATATCCAAAACTAATGCTGAAATTCATTTATGATGGAAACAAGATGTCAAGATTAAAAAAAGGAGATGTCATCAGATATAATACAGAACCAGCTATTCCATTTCCTTTTGATCTGAAATATTATTAATGTCTACATCTAAGAGGAGCACATCCTGCAAAGTCAATGAGTTGATGCAATCAGCTCGGTTTTCTTAGATAAAAAATCTTTTAACCAAACTGAAAATATGACTCAATTGAATTATCTTTGTAAAGTGTCTTAAGATGACGTGTTGTGAACTGGCACCTAAGGAGTAAAATGAATTGAGATGAACTGTATTAGATTGTCTTACAGCTAAAATAGTTTATATTGTAAAATTTCAAATAATCGGATGAAAAAACGTGAGCATGGTTGTTATATATCAGTCACTATGCCTAATATGTATATATGTGAGTCACATAAACAAGTTTGTCTCCGCAAACCAAAGAACAAATTGATGTCAGGTCCAAGGTCTTCTCCTAAGGAATGGGAAAAAGAGATATGCTCCTGCAGGTCTAATTTATAACCCGCTGTGCACAAAGCTACTGCATCACTGTCCAGGTCTGAACTCTAAGCAAAACTTCATGTTAGGCAGGAGATAAAGCCAATAGGAGTGAAGATAAAGGCCGTTTAGGGTCTATACTGAAGAGGAAGAAATAAATACATCTCTCTTGTTCTTTCCTGTGAACAGAAAGTATTAATTCAGTTAAATTCAGTTTATTTATATAGCGCCAATTCACAACACATGTCATCTCAAAGCACTTTACAGATACGGGGTTCAACCAAATCATCCAGGCAGATTGATTCAAAGTTTTCTATCTAAGGAAAACCAGCTGATTGCATCGACTCATTGACTCTTCAGCAATCCCTCACACCAAGCATGCTTGTAGTGACAGTGGAGAGGAAAAACTCCCTTTTAACAGAAAGAAACCTCCAGCAGGACAAGGCTCAGCATGAGCGGCCATCTGCTGAGGTTGACTGGGGTTCAAGGAGACAGAAGCAGAGATAGAAAAAGAAGCAGAAATACAAAAAAAACAAGGTTTTTAAATAATAATTAGGTACATTGATAATTTCTAGAATAGATGCCACCCTATTTTTCTTTGAATACTCTACAGCCCTTTTTGATTTAATTAGGTTTGTCTTTGTTCTTAAATTCTGTCATCAGTCTTCTTTGATAGGTGTATTTTATCGTGCTAATAATATTTGAGGTCTACATGCAATGGTTCACTCCATCATTTAGAAGTTTAATACAGCTCATGTATACTGCCCTATTGGACTGACCCTAGGGAGTTATTAGTCATTAAAAAATTGTTTGTTTTTTGATGAAAAATTATTCTTTATTGGTTTTCGATGCAACCTTCAAATTAAAAATGGGACCCTTTTCACCTTTTTTGAAAGATTTTTTTTTTTTTTCAAACTATATTTATATATATTATAGCTTTAGAATTATTGTGTGTGTCTCAGAAGCCTCTCCATTTTTTTTCTTTTTCTATTGTCCCACACTATCTTTACAGTTTTGGGAACAATCATCACTGTAATAGTATTTACAGAATATACATGTTTGACTATGTAGTTTATTCCTTCATTCTTCTTTATGGCATTTAAATACAAGTGTGAATTCCAGAAACGTGTTTTAAGTATCAGTCCATAGATATATAACTATGTAAGTGCTTATATAGATATTTACCCGTTCTGTTACAGCTTTTTAATCCATTACATTTTAACTTATTACAGATTCATACCTCTACTTTAAGTGCTGCACACACATTGTTAAAGTAGGAGTGTTTGTTTGGAAAAAGTTCAAAGATTCTATTAAGCACAGCCGGATCTTTGCAAGAAAAAAGTGAGAAAATCACACTTGAGAAAAACTCACAGGTGAACGCTTCAGTAACAGTCGACAGTGAGTGAGCATGTAGAGAGGCGGAAAGACAAAGCTAAAGTGAAATATTTCCCTAATCCTGTGAATGATGACTCATCGCATTATTCAGAGTGGCAACGAAATTTCAAACGGAGATGAATCTTGTAGTACTGGTGCGTTGAAAAAGGAGGGAAAAATGACACACGAATCGCTCAAGGCACACTTTCTGCATTAGGAAGCCAATCTGGCAGAGCGTGGAAGAATTGTGAAATTCAATAATTCAGAGAGAAATTACTCCTCTGAAAGGAAATATGAATAATTCAGTGTATTATGACTTAAATGAACTATCAGCTGCATTCAAAATGGAAAGGGGGAATTATGATTAATTCCACGTCTGGATTAATAGTGTTTTAGTCAGCGTGTCATCTCGCATCAGCATGTCTGGCTGTCCACTGATGAATTTAGAGACTTAAAGAATGAAGAAAAGAAACTTCAGCTATTGGCTCAGTGCTAGTTCACCTGCTGGGTTTTGTGACTGATGAATAAAGCAATCGCAGAGTGCTCAGTCCAGGGAACAGACCTTTGTGATGGCTCAACGCAGGGAGTGCACTCTTCCGTAAAGCAACTGAGGTGATTGAAGGCAATGCATATATTCATTCTACCATAATGACTTAAAAAGGGAGGTCGTTTTCCACTCCAGCTCGGCATGCAACCTTCAGTGGTATACAGGATGCATACCATGGGGGTAAACATATAGCAGCTCTAAAGCAGTGAGTAAATACTCATTGTACATGATGATAAAATAAATCTGTCAGTAGAAATATTAAGCTTTTCAACCTGTTATTGCAGGCCAGAGTATTTTCTAAGTGATGTAATGGGAAAGAACTTCTGCCTTGTTGGATGAAAAGTTGTTAAAAAAAATTAGATCAATGAAGGAAAGCAGAATGTCTGAGGAAAGAGCAGAATTTTAAGGTAGGGAAATGTATAGGAGAATTATCCTGCCATAATGCAAGAGCACATAATTTCAACTTGAGAAAAGAATTTCATCTTCTTGCACTCAAAACTTATAATACTCACACTCAAAAAATGCGCTCTCTCTCAAATATTTTCTCTTCTCTCTAAAATCTTTGTTTCTTCTCTCATATTTAATGCTTCTTGCACAGATATTTTCTCCTCTCGCTTGCCTCCTTCTCTTCGCGCACAAACCGCACTCTGCTCGAGTCTCAGATACTGTTACGCCCACCAAGGACACAACATATTTGAGGACACGAGACAAAAATGAGGGTTCAAAAAAAGATATTTTATTAATAAATTCTCTCCGTTTTAGTTGTTCTTGGTTCGGCTTCTTCAGATGTTCTGCGAAGAGAAAAATAGTTAACGGCCCTCAAATCCCGTGCCCCAAAAAAAGAAAAAAAGAAACCCAAAGTAACAACAGAAAGTTGGACCTGGCAGGCCGATCAAACAGAATAAAACGGTACAGCAGGGGGCCAACCCTATACAGGGCCGTCGAAGCCCCTACTGGTACCGGACTAAAGGCAAAAAATTACCTAAGCGAAAGAAAAATCGAAAACAGGACTACCGGTCCCGCCAGGCCAAAAACCTCAAGAAAAAAGTAAGAAAAAGGTAACAAAAATACCACATGGCAGGCTGGAACGTCCGCTGCAGGCCGCAGCGACAAGACAAGTGCGCACCGCGCACGATGGAGCAAATGAAGCAGGTGGGAAGTGGCGTCCAAACGAGGTTGGAAAGGAACGCGCAAGGAACGCGCTAACGTGCTGAAAGCCAGCCTATTTATAGGCGGACGACAGCACCACAAATTAACATAATTGATTTACTAAAAGAATCCTAAAATATATTAACAAAAGGATCCTTCAACTAAAGTTTATAAGCAAACGAAGAAAAGAAATGGACAAAAATCATAATGTGCCTGGGGCACATAACACCCCCACCCAAAGACTCTGAATGGGGTCCGAAGCAAAGCTCAACCCATTCAGAGAAAAAAAAAAGGAAAGCGGGACTACAGTCGTGAGTGTGCGTCGGCCACTACATTGTCTTATCTTCACATAATAAAAACACGTTAAAAGGAAAGCGGGACTAGAGTCAGGAGAGTGCGTCAGCCACTACGTTGTCCCCTCTTCCTACAATAAAAACGCGTCACATAGCTTTCACATCCAAGACATGATCTAATGCGCTCTCAATGCCACCGAGCGCGCAAACACAGCTGATCCACCAACTCCAGTCTGCGTTCTTCCAAAAACAGCTCCTTTTCCATCAAAGCCAGCTGTCCTAATTCGATCTGAAGTTCCTCTAAACGACACGGATCAGCTGCAAGTGAGGTTTTATTCGGCGATTCATCAAGACTCTGTGCTAAAACTGCAGCAGGAAAAATATCCTTCGTGCACTCACTAAAGACATCTAATGTGGCTCCTCGAGCACTCATCCAGGTCAGACTCCATGTCCACCCCTGGAATCTAGCCACACTAAACAGGAACACTCCATCCAATGTAGGCTCTCGAGCAAACTCATCCAGGTCAGACTCCATGTCCACCCCTGGAATCTAGCCACACAAACTGTCAAGCACACATACAAAGCCACAAAAAACACCAGAGCCAAATCGTCCAATCCACAATAACCTCAAAATGCTCGGCTTCCCGTGCATCTGCAGCTGCCCCGACACCTGCGTCATCTCGTTCACTGAAAACACAACTGATAGAGTTATGCAGAGCGGGCGCACGTTCAGCAACAGATCCTTTGTGCATTTCTGCAAAGTGTCCAATGTGGGCCCTCGAACAAACTCATCCAGGTCAAACTCCATGTTTACCCCTGGAATCAAGCCACACCAAATCAGGGACACCTCTGCACAAACAAAGCTACAGCACCACCAGAACCGAATGCTCTAATTAATCGGCGCAACGCGCGTCAGCTGCGCAAAAACACACACAAACCCAGCACAACCGCCAACAAACAATAACCAACCGTAGGACCCGACCTGTCTCCAAAGCACACTTTGTTTAAACAAGCCCCCATAAATATGTTACGTCCACCAAGGACACAACATATCGGAGGGCACTAAAGGCAAACTTTGTTTTGACAAGCCCCCAAAAATATGTTACGTCCACCAAGGACACAACATATTTGAGGACACGAGACAAAAATGAGGGGTCAAAAAAAGATATTTTATTAATAAATTCTCTCCGTTTTAGTTGTTCTTGGTTCGGCTTCTTCAGATGTTCTGCGAAGAGAAAAATAGTTAACGGCCCTCAAATCCCGTGCCCCAAAAAAAGAAAAAAAGAAACCCAAAGTAACAACAGAAAGTTGGACCTGGCAGGCCGATCAAACAGAATAAAACGGTACAGCAGGGGGCCAACCCTATACAGGGCCGTCGAAGCCCCTACTGGTACCGGACTAAAGGCAAAAAATAACCTAAGCGAAAGAAAAATCGAAAACAGGACTACCGGTCCCGCCAGGCCAAAAACCTCAAGAAAAAAGTAAGAAAAAGGTAACAAAAATACCACATGGCAGGCTGGAACGTCCGCTGCAGGCCGCAGCGACAAGACAAGTGCGCACCGCGCACGATGGAGCAAATGAAGCAGGTGGGAAGTGGCGTCCAAACGAGGTTGGAAAGGAAGGCGCAAGGAACGCGCTAACGTGCTGAAGGCCAGCCTATTTATAGGCGGACGACAGCACCACAAATTAACATAATTGATTTACTAAAAGAATCCTAAAATATATTAACAAAAGGATCCTTCAACTAAAGTTTATAAGCAAACGAAGAAAAGAAATGGACAAAAATCATAATGTGCCTGGGGCACATAACAGATACGGTCGCAAACCTGTAGGCTCTGGTTGCGGATTTTTTTTGCTCTCTCTTCAGAATTTCTTGGGTTATCCATAAGTACTGAACTTTGCTGAATCGAGCCACAAAACTACTGTAAATAGCAGTTTCAGCCGACGCTCTTATAAGTGGCGTAGTAGCACAGGCACACTCAGTAGGGTTAAACAAGCGCACCCTTTCTGAGGCTGTCGTTCTATTGGCTGGAAAGGTTGCTGGGCGACAATCCAACTACAATCTGAGAGAGAGAGCAAAAAAAAAATCCGCAAGCAGAGCCTACGGGTTTGCGAACGTTTCTGAGACTCGAGCAGAGCGCGGTTTGTGCGCGAAGAGAAGGAGGCAAGCGAGAGGAGAAAATATCTGTGCAAGAAGCATTAAATCTGAGAGAAGAAACAAAGATTTGAGAGAGAAGAGAAAATATTTGAGAGAGAGTGCATGTTTTGAGTGTGAGCATTATAAGTTTTGAGTGCAAGAAGATGAAATTCTTTTCTCAAATTGAAATTATGTGCTCTTGCATTATGGCAGGATAATTCTCCCATAGAAATGTTAAAGCGACATCTAAAATCAGAAAAAAAGGAAAGTTATCTTCCAAGTGGACAATGATCCAACTGCGGTATGATTACAACAAAGTCAATGTTTAGAGTTGCCAGCACAAAACCTTAATTTCAGTACAAGTTAATTCGTAAAGCCAAATATAAATCTATCAGTCTGATCATTCTGGCATCTAATAATACAAATTATTTTTGCAATCCTACAGTAGAAGATATTCAAAATGGCGCTTCCCAGTCTAAAGCCAGCCGAATATCAGCATAATCCCCTCCAACCAGCCACTGGCCTTCTCATCGGCGTGCATATTTTCTTTACTCTGACTCCACCCTTTCACTGAACTACACAGTCTGACTAGGAGATGATGCTTCTCTTTAGATCTTAATGTCCACAAATCATGACAGAAAGAATGTTTTAGATGCTTAAAAAGGAATTGTAGGGGACCAGCAGGTACCGGCCAAGGGCCCATCAAGGAAAGTGGGCAAATTTTGAATGGCTACTACTGTAACTGACCTTTAGTAAAAAAGAAAATTTGCATCAAGATCTAAAGGTAAATGTTAGAAAATGGGATAATTTATTTTTAAAGGTAGCGCTGGTTTACATGGTGGCTGTTTTATTTTTGCTTGTCTTGTATCAGCCGCTTGCCTCAGAAACAGGGTCCAACTAGACTGATTTGTTGCTAAATACAAATATTGACACAGTTACATACTATTTGAGTATTGTATTGTTGAAAAACTAAAATCTCAGTTTCCATGTTGAGTGTGATACACACCATACCACCAATAGCACAGTGACTACCTGTAGCCCTTTATAAAGTTTTTGCCCTCAATCATTTTTTCAAGATTTAACATACAGCCCATAATTGGTGCATTAGAAAACTGTAAAAGCATCAGAGCAAGTAAAGTAAAAAAAAAAGAAAAAGTTCATCATAACACCAACAACAAACCTCAACTCAACTGTTTTTTTTTTTGTTTTTCTTTGTCGTCTTTGTAGTTGTTGCATCATTAGCACTAAAAGGCAGTAGGAGCCTGGTTCGTGTATCAAGAAAACTGTCTGCTCTTTGCCACCTAGAAGCTAATTAGGGATAATATTTGCTCCATTTCCACTTTGGGAAAACTTGAGTCAGATCTGATTAAAGCATTCCTGGAGTTGAAGCAGTCCTTCTTTTAGACAAAGAACTTTACACAGTTCACGCTTTATATAACCAACCAGCTGCGTTTCATTTCTTGCTAGTCATCATGTTTCTTTTTTTTTACACCTATTCTTTTCTTTATTTTTCTAATGCCTTTAGGCTTCACCTTTTCGCTTAGTCTTTAACGTCACAATGCTGTGAATTATGGGTATTGCCCTATGGCAATAAAACAGAAATGGGAAGTTTTGAAAAGTTTGCATGAAGGTGTCTAAACAACTGAAGTGGTGCACTCACTGATGACAGGTTGACTGGAGATCGGGCTTCAGGGCAGAGAGAAATAGATTGTCTGACCATGTTAATGTGGAAACTAATGTTTATCCAATTCCCATTGTTTTCTTTATTTATTTAGACAAAAATATTTTTTTATTTGCTAGTTTTTGTCTTGGTGTCTATAAAGACATGCCTATTACACATTCTGAGATTTGTGAAATTAATTTAACCTGGATATGGATTTTCTAAAAAACCCCTATACAGCTTTCCAGGACAATTTCAAATGCATGAAAAGGTGACGTTATTCAACATTATAGAGGTACTGTAAAAACAAAAAACAAAAAAAGCTACTGGCTGAACTTGCTGTGGTGTTGTGATTATTTTTAAGATTGTAACCTAATTATCATTGTTTGATCAATATTGACAATATTAAAGTAGATGATAAGGTGATTATGTTGCAGAAAAAAAGCATACAGTTATTTTCAGATAAATGATCTTATTTTATCTTTGATATTTTTAGATAATAAGTTTAGATAAGTGTTGCAACTAAATAGGGATCCTTTTCAGATTCTTTTGGGACAGTGGAACTAAGCTCTTTACAAATCAATGTTATCTCAAGATGGCATTACATGGTTCTCACAGAAGCTAGTTTATAAATGTGTTATCTCAAGAGGAGATTCTGAAAGTAAGTATCCAAATTTAGCTTTTGTATTGCTTTTCTGATACTTCTTATTTTAGCATATCATGTTAGAGGTAACGTAACTTTGGCTGAAACAATTAATTAGATTAATCATGATTAAATTATTATTGACATTATCGTCAACCAATTTAGTAATTGATTAATCGCTAACAGGAGTATACAGACTGTAAAAAATGCCTTTACCTGACAGGGCGACCCACTTAGAGCAGTAATTATAGCAAAAATTGTAAGAAAACAAAATGTAAACATTTTTCATTTAAGGTTAAAAAAATATTTTTCATTATTCTCTATCAAGAACTCCTCAAGTGGAAACATTTTAGTTTCACCTGGTTTAATTTCGTAAAAATCTTCTTAAAGTAACCTTTGGCTATCCGAATATCAATCAATTCATCGACAAAAATAATCAACAGATTAATCGATTTGCAAAATAATCGTTAGTTGCAGCCCTAAATGTAACAGAAGAGTTTGTAATCTGAATGACTCCTAATACCTTAAAAAAGATATTAAAAAAGTAGAAATAATTATGCCATTTTAACATAGTATGCTATGATAGCAGCAATAATAATGTGTTGTTTGATGACAAAATTAACATAAAATCTACATAGTAATCTAATATGTGACATCATACGTTGAAAAGCTTAATTTTTTGTGATGAGACTAAATAAATATCATAAATGCATAATGCAGAGGATACTTTTAATTTTGTTTATCCCAAAATAATGTGAGAAAATCTTATCTCTGATCCATCATTGTAACTGTAAGGACTGACATGGCTGTTTAAGGCTCAGACTAATATTTGCACAGATGAAAAAAGACAGCAACATTTGTAAAAAAGGAAACATAAAGTGCTTTTTTATTTTTATTAAGTCTGAGAAAGTGTTTTAGAAAAGTTCAAGGAACCCTGTAAATGTGACATTTTGATTTAAGCATATATAACAACCATAGCTCACCATTATAGCAATGTGCTACGAATGTTCTTGGTTCCATTTACTTTGTTTCATAGAGAAGAGACCAACAGTATAACTTACAAAGTTTATGCTTTTCACAAAATTGAAGAATATCCTCAGCTTGTATTGAATTTGTTTCAAAGTTTTGAACATTTCTCTGGTTAAGAAACAACAGGTATTCCTTAATTCCTTTGTCATTGGTTTGTTCAAAATATGCACTGCATCGTTTGTTTTATTGATATTCTGACAATTGAAAAGGCATGAAAGAAGCTCCAGCATAAAAGGAAAACCAAATCTGTGGAAGATTTTGTTTACCCTCTTGAAAAATCAATTGCCCTCCTGCTGGCAGAAGGCGGCTCTGTCACGTCCAGAGCTCAACTAGTGATAAAGCACTTTCCTACTATTCTAAATGGATCGCCTGCTTACTTCCAAGGTCACTGCAGCTGCCATCTGTGACTGAGTGTATATGTTTGTGTGAATGCCAAAGGCAGAGGTTGACTTTGATTGCAAATAAATTGGCTGCTGTGAATGTGTATGCAGAGTTCAACGCTGGCTCTTGAGTTTATAAATCATTGTTTTGTGTATCTCAGTGACTGGTGTTTTTCTGTCAAATATTAAACACAGCAGTAAGATATCCTTCTTTAATTTGCTGATAGGTTAATTAAGAGAGATGTTCCCCAAATGTTTGCTGATTTCAAAAACTGCTTTATCACATGAGTTGGCTTTCCATAATGAGGCCTCCTTTCCTTCACATTTAGGTCAGATTCTGGTAAGTGACCACTAAGCTCTATCTGACTCCTCCTGTCCCATTTTCTTGCAGTGCGGTTGGGATTTGACTGATTTAGTGCGACACTTTGGTTTTGAAACAGCTTCCCAGAGGCCAAAACTCTGCTCTAGTTTATCTGCACTTCTTCAACTATATATGCATTGGCAAAGTTACACTAGCACATGAACTCAGTAACTGAGATTTACAATGGGATGAACAGCTTCATAAGAACTGTGGTAAAATTATATTCATTTTATTGACATTCTTTTGATATCTCAAACATGCTGCTAGATAGATTAAGTGAACAATTCACTTTAATTTAAAGGATTTCTGCCATAAAACACTTGGAATAGTTGGTTTAGAAGTGACCTGTTCAAAGTCCCTATCTGATCCTGGGGTGGGGTGTGACCTTAAACAGTCTTTTTAAGATTTGTTTTAATCGTATGTCTTGGAATAAAAACATATTAAATACAAAGTGGAAGAAAATCCCTCATGTACGGAAGAGGATTAGGGCCACTGAAAAAACAACAACATTTTTTTCATTTTAGTATGGGAAAAAAGTCAGAATTCTGACTTTAATCTCAGAATTCTGACTTTTTTCTCAGAATTTTGACTTATCTCAGAATTCTGACTTTTTTCTCAAAATTCTTACTTTAATCTCAGAATTCAGAATAAAATACAATAAATAAATACAATAAACAATAAGAATAATATTTTGAGGTTGTATGCTGTGCACAATATTAAGCAAGCTTGATAAAAAACTTAAATTTAAATTAAGTGTTCCTTCCTTGGCTATGCTTCGCACACACACCAATGACACTAGCCAAACCGGTTGAGAAACAAAAATAATTCTCAGCAGCTGCACCTGTTAGAAAAAAAAGTCTGAAACTGAAAAGTGCGTAGAATTATTCAATCACACAGTGTTCTGAACGTGCATTTTCCACTATTCTGCACTTTAGATAAATGACTGCTTAGGTGCCACTGGTGGTGGCACTGTATCGATACTTTTAAAAACGAGTATTGTATCTGGATACAATGTTTAAGTATCAATACTTTTTTGAGTATCGATACTTTTGACAACCCTAGTTAGCATCAAGCCATAGCCATGTCTGTTTTAGAGACTATCTCTTGTTTTAATGACCTTCTGCTCCTCTATTAATGAGGGGACCCCTCAGGCACGTAAAAAGTTGCCTAATTCCGTCATTTTCCACCAGTGTGTCACTGGCCCTCTCAAACAACTCACATCTTTGTCAGTGAAGCTGAGTGCTCCCACTCCTCTCCTTTCATGGTGCCCACCTACATTAAAATCCAAAATACTAAATTGAAATAAAATTTTAAAATCAGTAAACTTTTTTTTTTTTTTCCAGTGGCCCTTATCCTCTTCCGTACTGATGTGATGTTAAAGACTGATTAACAGTTATTGCAAATACTTGATAGCAGATGTTTCTGCCAAGTGTGGAGAAACCAGTTATTAGGCTGAGAGGCAAATTATTTTCTTAAATAGGTCCAAGTGGTTTTAAATAGCTTCCTTTTCTAAATAAAAGCATAATTTTCAAAAGGTTATTTTGTTATTAATTTGTGTTTATTCTGAAGCATGTAAAAGTCATACCAAACCAGTGCCTTTTTATACTCTACTTTACGGTATGTTTACCGGGAACTGCAAAAGGGTTGTAAATCTGCTGATTTCAGTCTTTGTCCTCTTTGAAGGTGACATTAAGCATTAAAATTCTGTTTGCAAATTACATTCTTCAAGCATTAATACATGATTACTGAATTCAGTCTCTTCAGTTTAGCCCTCATATTATTACATTTTCTTTATTCACATTGAATTGGTCCCAGATGACGCTCAACAGCCAGACAATGGCTAATTCATCAGGGTTAATTTGCTGTATTGAAGATACAGATTACCTGTGGAGGTGGTTTCTGCTCTTTCATTTCTTTCTATTTTCTTTCTTGTAGATGTATCTAAAATTTTATTTTCCTTACATCTGACCTCTTTCTTTTTTTTAGTGTTTTTTTATTATCAATTATTGCTAAATTCAGCAAATATCAAACATGCACCTAAATTATTATATCCTTTGAACTAGATTACTTGATTTATTTGTAAACCAAGGAAAATAACTACGGAAAATGTTATTTTGGTATAATTCTAATAAATCTTAAGACATGAATTTTTTGGCAAATGTTGTTAATGACTCATTACCATGCGTACAAAAAAAACGATTGTAGATAAGCTATGTTTAATGGGCTTTAATCTGTCTATAACGAGGTATAAAAGCCATTGTTGGTAATGACAGGGTCAATACAGCTCCTGTATAGAAGATGTAGTCATGTTAAAGATTTTCAGTTGAATAAGAATCTGTTGTTTGACTGGAAAGACTGTAAGAATATCCATAATATTGAATATGAAAATTAAACCAAAGAGTTATGAGACCTCAGTCCAATATTTCCTCCAATGTCAGCTTCAGTTGCCACTTGGCAAAATCTGTGGGCTTCTGTTTATTTAGCAAGCTAGTCCACCAGTGGGCCTCACAGGTATTTTTTTAATGTTTGTAGACGACTGTGTTAATGCTGTTAATGGTGGGTCTCAGAGGGGCTGCTTATTTAGTGTCTTCAGTATAATTTATGGCACTACCCTCCAATAACTATAAGCAATCATTGAAAAGAAGAGCTTCTCCATTAGCTCAGTCGATTATGCATATTTGCACAAAGTTTTTCTTGTCACCTTTTAAAAAAAGCAATCCACTGGACATGGTTTCCAAGTTTGCATGTTTTCAGTTTGCATGTTTTCTAAGCCAAAACAAGGCTTTGTTTTCAGTCCACACTATAAAGACTGGAACTTAACGCTATTTCTGACATTTTGAACTGAATGGTGGCCTAGTGGTTAGGGCATTGAGCTTGGGTCTCAGAGGTTCTGAGTCCCACACACTCCCATGGATTGCAACTCTGGGTCCCTGAGCAAGACCCTTAACCTCGCACCGCTCCCCAAGCGAGTGCCCCACAATGGCTGCCCACTGCTTCCCAAAGGGATGGGTTAAATTGAGAGAGTTCATTTCGTTGCTCTGTACTTGTCACAGTGTAATAACAATAAAGTTGAATTATATTCTATTCTTTAAAGATGCTAACTATCCATCCATCCATTATCTGACACGCTTGTCCCAATTGGGGTCGCGAGGGGTGCGGTTGCCTTTCTCCAGCAGTCAATGGGCGAGAGGCGGGGTCAACCCTGGACAGGTCGCCAGTCCATCGCAGGGCAACACAGAGACAAACAGGACAAACAACCATTCACACACACACTCACACCTAAGGAGAATCTAGCAAGAAGGTTCTGGGTTTGATTCCTGGCCCGGGGTCTTTCTGCATGGAGTTTGCATGTTCTCCCTGAGCATGCGTGGGTTCTCTCTGGGTACTCCGGCTTCCTCCCACAGTCCAAAAACATGACTGTTAGGTTAATTGGCTTCTCTAGATGCCAACTAACTGAACAGTAAAAAAATAAATAAATAGACACAGTATTTAGGAGAGATGATACTTCCTTTATTCCCAATAATGTTAAAATGTGTACCATGGGTATTTAGCCAGCCAGGTATGACATGCCTTCCATGTCTCACCCATGTAAGAACTGCCTGAGGCAGGTATTTAGGCCAAAAAAGGCAGTTGCAAAAGTGAGTTTGCTAGTATGTAAGTTGTTACGGTGTTCCCTTAAAACAAACCTGCTGTAGTCATTAGCTGCTACTCTGAAGTCAGCTTTTCTTTGGGAGCACATCATGTCTGTCTGTTGGTAAAAAAGTTGCTGTTACATCCCACTTTCCAGCACATCAGGGGATTGAAATCTGCCACATTTTTGCTGACCTCAAGTCCTTCCTATACACTTCTTCTTTTTTTTTTTTTTTAAGAACTAAACATTTGTTTGCTTTGCCTTTACCCCAGTGGTAGTGTTAGCTCCCACGGTTTATAACTCACAAAGTCATTTCTGCTCACACCACAGCTCACCATAAATATGCGCTGCTGTTCTGGAGAGGGAGGCAACATTTTTTGTTGTATACTGGGCTCCCACATTTGCAGCAGTAGGCGTGACTTCCGAATGTTTCATAACAGCAAACACAAAAGAAAATAAATCTGCACATAAGGAAACAAATAGTGTTGCGGCAGGGATTATTGTGCAGTCTCATGCTCATAAATGAGTGCTATGCTCTGCAAAGAGATAAATGTTTGGAAAACATTTTAATATCTTTACGTTACAATGCCTTCCTCATACATTTTATTTAATTTTTTTTTCCTCATTTTTTTTATCTGGATTAATCTCGAACCCTCTAAAACTTTTAGTCTAAAACTCTAACTTATATATTTTGACTTTAAAAAACAAGCAATTCTGGCTTATTTTTGGTGATTTTTATGACTTTGTTTTAACATAGAAACATTTATTAATCTATCTAGTTATTCAATTTTCCCTAAAAAGTTTGCTTCAAGCAGGTTTGTTTTCTCTGAAATCTTAAGCATAGTGATGTCTCAGGTTTTTTTGGGGTACTGTTTGTTTACAGGGGTGGAGCTAGGGGGGGACCACAGGTGTTTTGATTTTCCACACGTGGATTTAATCCCCACCGAAACCAGCAGTTCCCCTCAAAAGAAGAAGGGGACAACAGTTTTCCTCTAGTGGAGTGTCTTATTATTATTATTATTTATTTTTTTTTTGTGTATTATTAACGATTAAAAGTTCATCATTTAAATCAGTGTATGCTGATGTAATTGATAGCTGTGCTCAGTTGTCCTAGTTTTGTTTTTATTATAGAAGAGTTGGTATCTCAATATGATCTAACAGCTTTCTATGCAATAGGAATATCTGCTCATGCCATTTGATGGGGATATAATGCAGATCACAAATAATCATTTTAGACAGCTTAAGCGAATTTATGTGGGTTTATTCATTAGCCAGAGCTTCTTAGAAATGTAGTCTGTCTTTTGTAATTTATTTGGAAAATTCATATGTGGTGCTTATTTGTTTTCCTGTTGGTACGATGTGATTAGTGTTAATTTACTCTGAGCTAGTTTTGGAAGGTATCGGTTTTGGTTTGGCCACCCCTCTTAGGTTGGAGATCCCTTACTCTAGCCTTACTCTTACATCTAGCCCTGAGTGTGACCATGGCAACACACTTTGATGTTAACATATGTGTCGTTTGTTGTTTAAAACTCACTGACTGAATAAATTATATAAACTTGAACAATGCTTATAGGATGCGGTTTTATAAATTTGTTCCCATAGCTGAGACACTTTGAGGCCCAACATTGCATCTCTGTTGTTTTCAATTCTTAGCTTACATGCTATGATTTTGTTCATGTGTTGAAAAACTGAATCAACACGTTATAATTGTGGATAATAATGGTCATTATAAGTCACATAAACATTGATATCCATCTCTACATCTATGATTAAAATAGGCTCATTACTCATTGACATGCAGAAACAAAATGAATCCATGCTTACCTCAAACATGCATTTAAACATTTACATAGACACTTGTTCAGTCTACAACTTCCCAAAGTGCATTTACGGTAGTAACTTTAAATCAACCCCATAGTGGCTTTGGGTTTGCTTTCTCTTGTATAGCAGGTTGTGTTTCTTAAGATGCTCATGTTGCATGGCATTTCTATCACCCAGCTGACCAGCTGTTTAAAGGAAAATGTTGAGGAGGGGGTACTTTGACTTTACTTTATGCAGCTGGAGAAAACCTTGGTAGCTTCTGTTTTTTTTTTTTTTTTTTTTCTTGTTTTTTTATTTTGTTTTTTATAATTTAAAACTGAGGGGGAAAATGTTCTGAAATCCCCACCTAATGAAAATGTATTATATATTGATACTGGAAACAAGCCCACGTCCACATACAGTATAGCTTGCTGTTACGGTTTATAAGTTACAGTCGAGTTCTACAGCTTTAACTAATGTCATGCATGCATTTTAATTCAAAACTATACTGCCACGTAGGTTTACCTGAACCAGAATAAGCTTGAAATAATTTGACATCTCCCTTTTCTTTTCTCTTTTTCTCTTTTCACATGTCTTCTGTTGATTCCCAAAACCATCTTTGCTTTGGATCCTCACTGATTTTCACCTAAAGGTAAGAATCCTCCAACAATGTCTGGCTTTCCTACACAGAATTTTTAGATCTATAAATTGTAGTTTATTAGAGAGTGGGTCTTTAAAGCTATTTCAGTTTCTTCATGGTTTGTGTGGGGATTTTCTTTGGTCGTCACATCAAATATAATAGCCTTCCCCTTGAGCAAAAAATATGTTCCTGCAATGCGTTAAAACTAACCATTATTATTTTGACTTTAAGAGAAGAAAATACTTAATGGACTTAACAAAGAAATATAACCGTATGTATACAGTATGTTTCTATGTGGCCTATACTATAAAGAGTAAGGTAAATAATCCTCAAAATATTTAGTCCATACTGACATCAAATCACCTTACAGTTCCTGTCTGTTTGGCAGCTGTGCCGTTATAATGTTAGTATCAAAACATCCCAAAAATGCCTAATATCAGATTCTGTAAGGATCTGGTATGCTTTGCTGTTATCGTATTTGTTAGGTTTATTCAATGATGATTATAAAATTAATGTGTGTTTATGAAACATTTGTGCGAGGGGATGCTCCACTCCTGTCTCATGATTCAGTCAGGAGACCATCCTGCCTTGTCATTCTGATGGAGCATTCTGTCTTCATGAACTGATCAATTGTTCTGTCAGGACAATACTCTGTTTGTAACCATGTGTCATGTTCTGTTAATAAACGCTCTGTGGAGGAGGTCCAGGGGGAGACAGTGTGTTTGAGTCTGGGGTTCAACTATCTCTCCTTTCTGCAGAAATTGTATCCATAATTGTGTATTACAGTTATTCTTTTACAAAAACCTACATTTTATGAACCCAACAGTATTACAGAGAGGTTTTTTTTTCATGTTCAAGGAACCAGTTGGAGAACTATGTGAAATGTTGCATGAAGTAGCAATGATGAGATGGGTTCACTTTTATCATAAAACTGACCTCACTGATAGTGAGGAGCCTCGAGTGTGTCAAAAATCATCCTCACACTCCCGTCAGCATTAAAAATTGATTCAAGGAAGGATGGATCTATGGTTTTAGATTGTCTACTCCAGATTCTGACCCTAGCACCTGATTGTTGCATCTAAACTTGAGACATGGTAGACATTGGGAATGGTTCAGAAATCTGTTACTATGCTACGTCGACCAGCGTGTCAATTTTATCCTCAGTCTCCTGACTGAAATGGAACCTTGAGTATATCTAGTCATCAGGTTCAATGCATTCACAAAACATGCTTAAATTGGAGACAACCAGACTTTCGTTCTCTTTTTCTGAAAATATTTCAACGCTTGTGCCAATAGAGTAGAGTAGAGTACTGTAGAGTAGCGTAGAGTTCTCCTGCTCTACTTCGCAGTTCGGTTGCAATTTAAGCCTGTTCTGTGGTTTTCTTGACCCGGATGACAGTTATTCTGAGAAGACATTCCAAACTTCTTGGTTCTAATTAGAGATTTGACCCTTTTAAAAAGATTGGAAAGCTAGGGACAGTCCATTAAATATCCCTGGAAGAATTATTGGGTAAGCATTGAATCCCAACTGTTAGCAGTTGAATATCTTGATTACTACATTGTTAATTAATTATTTTTGCCCTTTCCGGCCGTCACTGTTTTACATGGGTAAGAAAAAATGTAAATGTACCTGTTCTTCACCCTTTTTAATGTACCAGGAAAACAGCTTACATAAGAGCAAATGTCAGACTAAAATAATGATTTTTAAAAAGTCACCACATAAATGTTAAAAGGATCCTGTTTCCCCATTTTCCTTTGTACTTTGATATCAGCAAAATATCTTTGTTTGTGTAGCTGCTGATTTTTCAGGCCATTCTCTGTAAACCTAAGAGATGGTTGTGGGTGAAGAATGGAGGGATAAACGGTTTTTAAAATCCTCATATCAGCTCTATCCATAACAATACCATGTTCAAAGTCCCTTTTCTTCCTCATTCTTATACTCTTTTTGAACTTTATCGAGGCATCTTTACCGCTAGAGCTTTTAACACACACTGAGTGGCTGCAATGTGATTACATAATTTTTAATTGAACAGGTGCAGCTAATAAAGTGGCTGCCGAATGTACAAATTAGTTTAGATCAGGTCAAACTCTAAGTATTGCTGCCTTTGAAAACAGCAAAACTTCTTCATCAACTTGTCATTGTAATTTGGAGGTTTTATAGCTCCAAAACTGCAATGATTCATTTTTCAGAACTGATTAACCCAGACGACCCTGTTTGCAAGGAAATCAAAGCACATATAAGCCGCTTGATATTACCAGCATTTTTTGTAGCTCATACCCCTTTTAATGAGGGTACCATCCAATTAAAGGAAATCACAGTACACGTTATACGATGAGCCACATCAGATCCGGAGAACGTGCTCACCCTTTAAACCATAAAGTCGGAATCCCCCCAGGAAAGCATTCGATGTTTAGACTGGCACAGAGCTCCACATCTGTCACGGATCATAGAGCAGGACAGAAAAAAAAAATCCCTTATCTCTTTGTTTCAGTCTTTGAATGGTACTGAATATCAAATGAAGTTCTTTCAGAAATAAAGGATCAAACTGAAATATTTAATCACATCTAGCATGTATAAGGGCTCAAGATGGGCTGATGCTCAAGATTACAGTCTGTCTGCATCCTTCACACTGACCAAACACGTCTCCAACACGGCTTTATAATTTGCGGTGCAGGGACGACAGGAAGTCATAAACAAAACAACTGAAGCACTTGACTTGCTCTGCCAAGTTCAGCGGCCTCCTCCTGACTTCAAGCAAACACTTGGAAACAACATGCTGCAACCACACAGACTTCACGGCTGTTGTTTAGTCCCATTTAAAATGTCTTTCTGCCTCTGCTGGATCAGACACTGTTATTAAACAAAGAAAATTTAATTAGACACTTGCTTAAAAAAAGGGGAATGTGTAGAAACACAAACATGGGGAAAAGACTATGGCTTTATTCTTTCTTTATCTCCTAAAGGCCTAGCATTGCAGCCCTGAGTCTAATCTCTTTGTTTTAGCTGGCAACGTTTTCCCTTGTGTCCATCTCTGCTTTGTCTTCCAGCCATTTATCTTGAATACAGGGAAATAGGCTATACACAAAAACACTGTACCCTTGTTTAAAGAGAAGCAAAGGAGGGCACTGTTAATGGGGACATAAAACCTTGAGATACCAGAACCTTTCTTGACAAAGCTTTCTATTGTTTTGTTTTATGTAGTGATGTTTTGATAGCTATTACAATACTGGCACTGGACGCTGCCCTGTTTCTTCTAAAAACAATAGAAATGACCTCGATGGCGTCTTTTAGGTTATATCAGTAAACGCAGCAGCCGGCAGTTGTTCTTTACATCTCTGTGTGCTGAACCTTAGCCAAGGTCAGAGTCAAAGAAAGTGAACGTTGGGATGCTTATTAATGAGATTCTTGAAGAGAACTAACTGAAGTCTACCTTTCTAGTATTGGAGGGGTTAATTCAAAGTAATTTAGTTTATTTTAGTGCTGTCAAACTATTAAAAATTTTAATCGCGATTAATCGCATAACAGTTAACTCAAGATTAATCCCAAATTAATCGCATATTTTATCTTTTTATTTTATTTGGGCATTTTAAAAAATGCAAATGGTGCAATAATGTAAAAAAACATGCTTATACAAAAATTCACATCACATGTCATCTCAAGGCACGTTACAGTTCACCAGATCATGCAGTTAAATTGATTCAAAGTTTTCTATCTGAGGAAAACCTGTTGATTGCATCGACTCATAGGCTTGAATGCAATCTCTCACACTAAGCATGCTTGTAGTGACAGTGGAGAGGAAAAACTCCCTTTTAACAGGAAGAAACCTCCAGCAGAACCAGGGTCGACTGGGATGCAAGAGACAGAAGCAGACAAACAAAAAGCAGGTGTAATAGGCATCCCCGTCCAGGAAACACACAGCCAGGCAGACGAGCTCTGAGCCAGCTCCCATGTCAGAGGATGAAGAGAGCACATGACATCCAGTCACGGTCAGAGAAACAGGACTACACTGAAAAACAGGCCAAGCTCCAACATCTATAAACAAAGGTGTTGATGGCAGCAGCACAGCTGATATTTCTCTCCAGGATGGAGTCACAGCCAAACAGGAACAGACCAGATGAAGCTACTATGAGGAAAAGCAGAGAGAGCAGAACATTAGAGATTGAACTAACAGATTCTGCAGAGTTGGAGAATAGATAGTTGGAGAAGCAGAATGATGAAATAGGGGTCCCTATGTCCTTCAGCAGTCTAAGCCTATAGCAGCATAACTATATAGATATCTCAGGATAATCTGAGAAACTCTAACTATAAGGATTATCAAAAAGGAAAGTTTTGAGCCTAGCCTTAAAAGTAGACAGGGTGTCTGCCTAACGGACTAAAACTGGTAGTTGGTTCCACAGGAGAGGAGCCTGATAACTAAAAGATCTGCCTCCCATTCTACTTTTAGAAATTCTAGGAACCACTAGTAAACCTGCAGATTGAGAGCGAAGTGCTCTGTTAGGAACATAAGGAACAATCAGATCTCTGATATCAGATGGAGCTTGGTTATTTACGGCTTTATAGGTGAGAGGAAGGATAGCAGCAAAATCTCTTGAAAGCATAAGATAACAATAGAGAGGATTCCATACTTTCCAGTATTTGCTGTTTAAATCTATTGCACTGCTTTCTGCCCCCTACAGATTAACACAGGTATAACAAATTAATATAAGATTCAGAATAGCTGTTTTCTAATCTCTGTTAGAGCCTGTAGTTAACGTAGGTTCAACCACACCTTTAAAGATTATATTCTATATGTCAGGGAGAATTTTAAGCTATGTAGTTTTACGCTTTTTTTCTTTGTTAGCTTATTCCCTGTGTTTTCTTTGGTAAAAGAACAGGGATTCTCAGGCTGCTGACCAGCAGTGCACAGCAGAGGGGCATAGAGGGTAAGAGATGCCCCACTGTATGCTCCAAGGAGCAACAGAAAACTCCACCTCATCACGTTGTGGTTTAGAAGTGTGCATAAAATCACACCTAATAGGCAAATCTGTTATGTTAGAAGAACCCTAGGCTGTTGTTTGAAGATTCCAGTAATGGGAGTTGGAGGGAAGTGGGCTGCCATTCGGCTAACCTGACTCTGCCAGATGGATTTGCTCCGCATATCAATCTGGAAACCTTCCGTTGAAGTAATTTTGGGAAGGGGCGAAAATATTGGTTAGCTGATTAGCCTATGTTGGTGATAGACGGGCCAAATAAACCAATCAGATCAAGGAAGCATATGACGTACTAACAGAGCGACGACGAAAAGACAACCACAGGCCAGGCTACTCTTGCCGAAACCAGTCGGGAGAAGAGCAAAAACATCTTTTCCTCTGAGAAAAGCCTCCAGAGCAGTGTTTTGCTCTTCCTTCAGTGAAGAAATACTCCGTAATTCCGATAAAACTTAGCTAATAGCCACGCTAACGCTACTTTCATCGGCTGAAGCCGCCATGTTCTTTAGACTGAACTGTCGCGCTTCTCGTTGCGTCACACCTCAACCCGCCTCAAAGCCAACGCTGATTGGACGTTCGTTTGGTGAACGGCTCCAAATTTTCTTTAACGGAGAGTCTCCAGACTGATCTGCGAGTGAAACCTTGAAAGCTCGTGAGATCAGGATGGTCTCACGAGGCTACCATTCGGCTGCCATGGGCCATTTTGGCTGTTACTGTACTGACTGACAACAGATTCTATTTATTTTTTAAATAGCCAGAGCATAGCTTTTTAAAGCACAAATACATTGATTTATTATAAAGATACATTTTACCCCAAAAAGGGCCTGTGGGCAGTCCATTAAGAGCGTTATTGAAAACGATGCTGCTCCAGCTTTCATTGACTGCAACAATTTTTCTTATATCTTTTAAGTCACATTAGAGCAATTTTTGCTTTTGCAAGTGTAGCTACAACTCCAACTTTATTTATGTTTTGACATGTTTACAGTTATTGATGCACTGTTTTTAGTGTCTACTCACTAACTTTTGGACGAGGATTAACTGAACTTCATTCTTTGTGGCTAAACCTGCTTTTTAGACTTTTTTTCTCTTTTAGCACTTTGTGTTGTGCTTCTTTTCAGAGATATCTGTAAAGTGTGTTTTTAAGGATAGATGCGAATGAAATCTTTCAGTAGGGTCAAAGTAAATGTCTACTTACCCCTCCAGTTCACCTTAGTGAATTTGTGGAAGGGAGGTTTAATTATATATTTTGCCTTGTGAAGAGTAAAAACATCTTTCGGAGTTTGATGTCTCTTGATTTTATCACCTTGAAGAGCATCTACGAGAAATTTGCTTATTTTATTCATTTATTTAAAACTTTAAATGTAATTTAAAAAACGAATAAAAAATTTATGGAAAATATTATTTCGACAAAAAAGATGCCACTTAGTCGGATTTTCACCTTATGGAAAAAATGTACTTATCGTCTCTTTATATAGAGCACATTCTTGTAATGGTTAAGGCTCTTTTAATTTACTGTCCAAGCTTGTCTTGAATTGCGGTTTTGACATGAACCGCTGCTCTCTTTGTTGCTTTTAATGTATATCTTAATGACAGTGCGCACAGTATTCACATGATGGTCATTAGACGGGCTGAAAGCCATCACTGTAATGGAGCCCATTTAATGTAATGTATCTCTCATCTGATGAGGCCTAATATTGAAACAGCAAACATAAAATGATCCTACTTTGTAAGAGACCACTTAATCACAACTTTACTAAAATTAACTGTAAAAAGCCATTTTATTGCACCAAAGAGCCAAGAATAGTTTAAACACTACTCCATGCACACAATTTAAAATTGATAACACTCATAATAATTAGACAAAACGGAGATCATTAGTTTTTGGTGCTCCATAAAAGAAATGTACTTGTACATAAAAGTCTATATTGTTGGATAAAGACATTTAATCAGTCAGCTGGTCTAAGAGCACTAAATCTAAAGTAGACATTATGCAAAGTGTTCCTAATTGATTATGTACGTAATGATGCGAGTCATTTATGGGTGTTTTATGTTTTTTGCTGCATTCACATTTTTATTCATAACAGACCCATTTTTGATTACAGTGTCAGTTTTCTATCTCAAAGCATTTTTCTTCACAGATGAGGGGTGGGTCTAAGCGCTGGTGCAGTGATTAGGACTTTTATCTCAAATCAAGCAGATAGTATTTTCAAAATCTGTCTATGTGGAGTTTGTATCTCCTCACTGAGCTTGTGTGGGATGTCTTTGCATGTTTCCTGATAACCTCGCAAAGCATGAGATTTAAAAGAAAATCCATTTTGCCACCCACCATCTAACTCTTGTTTTGTTTTATAATCAGAAGGAGTTTTCAAAAGTTAGAGCCAATCAGCAGTGCATATCAACGCTCACAGATCAATGTTTAGATGTAATGACAGGCTGGTGTTTATCTCCTGTTTAAGACCTGGTTCAAATTGGTTCCGTTTGGCTCATATTGATAAGTTCTCTCGTATGCAGGTATAGACAGATGCTTTGGTTTCTCACCTAAAGGGAATATCTGGCTGAAAAATTAAAAGCATACTTTATCTTTTCAAGAATATCCGAACAATCATCTTTGTAAACAGACTAATTCTACAATCTGACACAAATTATTTCTGTTAGACAGACATTTGTTATCATTTAAAATCATTCACCAATGTAAAAACTTAGATTGTCATTTCTCTGTTAGCAGCTGATGGCTCTAAATCAAGGTAACTGCTTACTTAATTGCATATTTCAAGCTCATCTCCAATTTAACCATCCCTAATGATAAGAATTTTCCAGGATATTGCTGCTACTAAGATGTATTAAAATGCATAATTTATCATTTTTATTTCTTGGGATTTATATAAAAACTAATTTGGGTGTTTTGGTTAAATGGAGAGCAATGGAGACATGTCTCAATTCAGTCATGTTGTCTCAAGTGATTAAAATTTCATCCCAAGTTTGATTCAGGTTTTTTTATTCATTAGGTTTCTTTATCATTTCACATAAATGGAAAAAAAAATGATTGTTAAGTTAATGTTTCTAATATTTAAGCTTATTTGAGAAAAAAAATGTAAAAGCATAGGTAATATAGTACTGCTGTTAAAGACTACATAATCATAGAAAGAGTGTTGATCTGATGCCAGCAGATAGTGATACTGAGCCATAAAAGGTCATTGCTAAAGAAACTGATTCTCCACAGCGTGCTGTAAGCAAGCCTATTCATATAATACCCAAATAAAAAAAGAAAAGAAAACAAGTGGTGTTAAAATCTTTTTTACTTTTTAATGCCACTTGAAATAAAAATTTAAGACCAAATTCACAAGAAACACAAGAAAAACCTGCTTGCGACAACTTAACCCAAAGGTTTATTTTAACATAAACCACTGCACTAATGTTTCAAATTTTGAAAAGCTTCCCATACAGGAAGAAAGCTAAAAACACACAAATGACAGATATTTTTCAACAATTATTTAACTGAATTCACAAACTTTGTTTTAGCAGGGAACAGAAAAAAAATCAGTTTTAAAGCCACAACATAACCAGTGCTAAGTCTTTTTTGCAGCTATTTTTCTTTGTATGGTTTTCTTAGTATGTTTGATTTGGTGATAAGTGGAGGCGTTGCAGAGACGAGGGTGGAACTAAACTGAGAAATACCGGCTGTTTCTCTGTAACTCCATTTTGACGCTTTGTGTTTCGTGCTTCGCATGTGCGACTCCACTGCCTTAATTCCCATCGTTCTGAGCTTGAATCGCTTCTTGCACTAAATCCACTGAGCCTCATGTATGTTCCCTGGTTTTAGCCATGGAGAAAACTCTTGGCTGGAGACAATTTTCGTTACATTTACACTTGCTCATGTTTTCCAGAGAAAAAGTTAATGGTGCATCTCCCAAATGTCCCGGCCGCAACAACGCTTTCATTGGTTCCGCTATCGGGACGGAACCAATAATGGAGAGCCGTTTTTTTTTTTTAAATAATAGTTTAAAAAAAAAGGTAAATTTTAACGTTTTATTTAGATTACAAAAATAAATCCTAATAAAAATAATCCTATTTATGATGTTTTAAAAATTAATACCTACGAAAGACTAATTTAAGACATTTTAATACCAATTAAGGCCTTAGTTTTATTTTGAAGAATTCAATGCCTTTTAAGACTTTTTAAGGACCCGCGGGAACCCTGAATACAAACCAATGGACGATTACTGTAGGAAATTGGCTAAGACTATCACCCTCCTTAAGCCCTACTTTAACCAGAGATGTATGTATTTGATTTTTAAGAAACATGGCTATTCTCTTGCTTAAGGATCAAAATACATCGTTTTATATGAATGTACATTTAGCATTTAATCTAAAATTCTAGGTTCCAGAACCTAAAATTGGAAAAGTTTTAATAAGAACATAATCCAAGTTGCTCTGAGCCCTTTTTTGAACTTTGCTCAGTCACTGTTGCTCTAGGGAGCCATGTCATCTGCTGGTGTCAGCCTAGTGTGTTTTATCGCATCCAGATTAGGAGAAGTCATATGCCAGAACATTTCGTAGCACATTACACTTCCTACTATTTCATCTGAAAAGTAGCCACGACCCCCATGGGAAATCTGGAGGAGTCACAAAGACTTGCTGCGCAGGTGGTAGGATCTCTGGAAAGGACAACCTATCCCTTCATCCGTCCATCTATGTGGAGAGGATATCCAGTGAATAAATGAAGGACAAACGAACAGTCCGTCCTTCCAGCAACAGAAAACTGCAAACCCACAAAGACATGGCCATCTACCTAAACTGACAAATTTGGCAAGGAACATATTAATTAGAGAAGCTGCTAAGAGAGTCATGGTAGCTGTGTTTTGCATCATGTGCATCTCAAATATCTGCATGCAGCTGCCAACTTAAACTGCTGATTGGTCTTTGAAAAAGTTAATGCGTTCAAATCAAACCCCATTGAATGTTGACAGAACCACTGCTAGTTGTTATCTAAACAACTGAAGAGGAAACCAGAATTTACTTTGCGTCTTGGCTTCTGTACAGAACAATGGGACCATTTGTATCACAATAAAGCCGAAGCGCTTCCATGCCCTCGTACAAGGAGTAGAAAATTGCACTGAAAGACACGCTTTACACACTGCCGCTTTACACTCTGGTGTTCAGAAAAATGTCAGAAAATTTTAGTTAAATGTCATTTTGAGCGACACGCTTCAGTTTTCTGTCTCCACCTGCCACCCTGTTAGGCTGCTTTTGCACCTGAAGCACTACTCATTGCGTCCTATTCATAGGATTACCAGAGATGCAGGTGTTTCCATAGCAACTGCAGTAAAGGCAGCAAATGTGCCATAGTGGGGCCTGGTGGCTGTAGTGTGTTTCTTTAGTGCATGTGTAGAGTTGAACTACACAGGAAGAGAGAAAACGATAAGCATTCAAGAGTTTGTGCTTACCTTTGTATCTCTTGTTAACACTTAATGGACACCATGGCATTGGATGATGGCAATGTGGCCATTTCTCATTTAATTTTCTGTCTTAGTTTTGCATGTGTCGAATCTGGTGCTCTCTGTAAGTGTGAGGACAGGTCAGGATTATCCCAGTGTTGGTCTCGTTAAGAACCTTGGCAAACAGGCGGAGTGTTTGGAAAGAAATGTCTACACCGAGACAATCCTTTCCTGAAAAGACTGTTGAAGCGTAACGGGCATTAGCAGTGGGTGACATCATCATTATGGAGAGCAGTTTTATGATGTAATTCAGCAGCTGGTAAATACCACCCTGGGTCTAATTTAGATGTGTGCTCATTTTCATATCTCTTATGATCAGTTTCCTTTGTTTATTCCCTCAAGGAACACACTGGAGAGGCAGGAGAAAAATCTGGGAACATGTTTTAAATCTAGATGTCACCATAATAAATCGAATGGGCCAAATTGAGCTCCTTGCGGTCTGAGAAGCATGTTTTGGCCTCAACTTCTGATTTGAAGCTTTGAAACAAAAACATCTGCTCAAATCTACTTTATATTGTTAGTTTGCAGCTCAAAATGATTGCCAGAAAAGATCATGGCTGTATCATTAATGGTTTGTCTGTTTCAGCAAGAGAGGCCAAATTGAGCTCTTTGCGGTCTAAAAAGCGTGTTTTGGCCTCAACTTCTGATTTGAAGCTTGGAAACAAAAACATCTGCTCAAATCTACTTTATATTGTTAGTTTGCAGCTCAAAATGATTGCCAGAAAAGATCATGGCTGTATCATTAATGGTTTGTCTGTTTCAGCAAGAGAGGCCAAATTGAGCTCTTTGCGGTCTAAAAAGCGCGTTTTGGCCTCAACTTCTGATTTGAAGCTTGGAACCAAAAACATCTGCTCAAATCTACTTTATATTGTTAGTTTTCAGCTCAAAATAATTGCCAGAAAAGATCATGGCTGTATCATTAACGGTTTGTCTGTTTCAGCAAGAGAGGCCAAATTGAGCTCCTCTCCCTGTGAAAAGCGCGTTTTGGCCTCAACTTCTGATTTGAAGCTTGGAACCAAAAACATCTGCTCAAATCTACTTTATATTTTTAGTTTTCAGCTCAAAATGATTGCCAGAAAAGATGTCACCATACTAAATCGAATGGGCTGAAAAGACAATTATGGCTACTTTTTATTAACATTGTCATTGTTAAAACAGAAACACCCAATGATTAAATTTCCCAAATTATTGGCAATATCTTCCTTAATCTATTCAATCATTGCAGAGCGAGCTCTTCCCCTTATATTGCTTGAGTTCACTGACTTATTCAGAAATTCTTCCATTTTAGTTAGGTGCAGCTCTTGACTCTTGCTGGAACAATGAAATCCATTCTGTTGTAAATTTGTTCACGTGTTTGGGGTTAGTTGTGGAATAAATATCTTCACAGTTTACTATAGAATAGTTTATTATAAAGACGAATCCACTGTCGATCTGCGACTGCAAACCCTCACCTGTCCACCCTCATGCTGTCCTGCTCTGCTGAGGTACTTTTGTTGATATGTGTTTAGTTGTATCCAAACATGGACCTGTAGGTTTTGGCCATATTATCCTTTATTTCACTGCAACTGGCCAAGTGAGCCGAGGAGTCATCTTACTATAAGAAGGTAGTGAGTTGAGGTTTGTCCGACTACCATGCATATGGTTTAATTTGAACTAACATCATGCAAACTGAGGCCAGTGGTTCCAGAGTTGGAGCTTTTGTGTTTTTACACAATGCAGTCTGTCACTCAACCTACAGTAGAGAGTTTAGCTACAACTGACCAATTGTTAATCACGATTGTCTCACCGAGTTGCATCTCCTTTTCTGCCCACAACTTTGTCACACTGGAAAAAAATCAAATCTAGATAAGTAATTTTTTCTTAAGATAAGTGAATTTGTTCTTGAATTTTGGAGCAAAAAGAGACATTTTGTCAATAAAACAAGACAATTTACACTTAAAATAAGAAAACACAATTGCATTGTCTTATTTCAAGTGCCTTTTATCTAAATATCTAATTTTAAGAGTAAAAATATAAATTCCATTGGCAAATGATCTCATTTACCTACTCAAATTAAGGGTAAATACACTTAATTTAAGAACTTTTTACTTATTTCTAGGTCCTTTTTCCAGTGCAGGATGTATAAATAACCAATGTATTGCTGTCTTAGGGTTGGCAACATTACTTAAACAGTAACTAGTTACAATTACTAGTTATTTCTCCCAAAAAGTAGCTGAGTTAGTAACTCAGTGCACAATCAAAGTACCTCGTTTCTAGGCAAATCATTTTTTATATTAATAAATGTTGATCATTTTTTCTGACCTTCTTGTTTTTATATACAATAAATTCTACTGGGAGGTCAATTATGAGATATGAAATATGAGATATTATATTCGATTAATAAATGAAATAAGTAATTGATTAATTAAAAGGATAAATTTTCTTGAAACATTGTTTACTAATCTACACCATTTAACTGTATGTAGCTTTGATTTTTTTGTGTTTACTACTAAGAAACAATGAAGCACATTAAATGTTTTAGAAATGTATATTTTCTGCATGTTATCAGACTTTTACTGGCTATAAGATGAAAGCTGAATAAAAAAATAAGTAAGTATTCTTTTTTATAAAACTAAGCAGGAGTAACTATTTCAGAAGAAAAAGAACAGGAGGTTTTCTTTTAGTATGAAAAACTAACCCAGCCAGCTGTCATTCAGTGGTTCTGACACTAAGATGATGTGAGGAGTTTCATTAGATCAGAGCTTCTTGTAACCGACGTGGAAGAAGTTTTGTTTTCTGAAATATTAGCCGGTCACAGGAACATTTAGCCTTTGACTTCAGTGAACGCTTCCAGTTTAGAAAACATGCTGATGAAGATTCTCAGTCATCCAGGTCATTGTAATTCCGTAAAAGTTTAAAAAACAATCCACTGGACTTGGTTTCCAAGATTTGATGACGTTTCACCACCTCTCCAGGAAGCTTTCTCAATTCAAATGTCTGGATCCGCAGTAAGTTTGAGTCTGTATATAGACAAGGCCTTGTATTGCTTGGAAACATGCAAATTATAACCGACGAGTGGGTCGTTTGGTTCCATTGTTAGCCTGTAATATCTGAAACCTATGATTCTGAAGGTCGGTCATTAAAAGGGGGGGATTGTCATTAAAGGGGGGGGATTGTCTCTTGTAATACCTGAAACCTGTCTATGATTGTTAAGGGTCGGTCATTAAGGAGGTATTGTTCACCGGCTGAAGACAGGAGGTGATATCTGGAAGGGATCATCTCTATAACTGAATTGTACGTTTTTGGAAGCTGGAATCTGAGGCCCCGTCCACACGAAGTCAAACCCTGGCCTAAACGCACAAATTTTTCACCAAACCAGCCTCTCATCCATACAAAGCCGGCGTTTCGGGGGTCTGTAAACGATCTTTTTTTTATTAAGCCTTCAGAGTGGGAAGATTTTGAAACGCCGTTTTCGAGTTTCCATCTTTAAGCTCTAACCGCATTTGTTTTTTACACGCATGCGTCATAGCGTCGCCTCTAAACACGCATGCGCGACACAGTATCACAACAACAATGGCGCCGTACTGTGTTGAATGGTTGCTGCTCATGCTACTCACCCTGCTGTCGGGCTTACAACAGAATCTTCTTCTTCTGGAATATCTCCAGGAAGAACAGAGCAATATCGACCACATAGTTCAGCACCTGAATTTGACTTAACCACGAAAATGGACCCGCAGGGCAACCATGTATAAATATTAGTGCGCATGCCCAACATTTCGTCGCCTATTTTTGCTTTGGCACCACAGCGCCACTTACAGGCCTGGCATACATTTTGCACCGTTTTCATGCATTCGTGTGGACGATCACATTTATTTTACGTCTCCGTCTTTAAGACAAACGTTCTGGAAAATATTAGCGTTTTGTGTTCGTTTTGTCTTCGTGTGGATGGGGCCTGAGACCACCACCTCTGTTTAAAGTTGGTTTAGAGGTGGTGGTCCAGTGGATTGTTTTTCTTAAACTTTTACGGAATTTAGAAAACATATGTGGGGAGCTTTCCTCCATCGCCTCTCCTAAGTGTGTGTTCAGCAATAAAACACAAAATGTAGTCTGTTGTTTTTCTTAAATATTAGCTAATAAGGCAAAAAATGCCTCCACAAATGCCTCAGGTGACCCTGTCAGCTGCACTATCTCTTCTATTACTGCTTCTTGTTTGTTGGAGGTTGGTTCACCCTGGTTTCCCTTTTCCAAGTGGGTGAAGCGACCTTAAAATGAGCATCATGTCGGCTGCTTGTCGTGGGTTGACATTGGGGGGAATGCATGCTGCCTGGAATGTTTTCCACTTGGGAGTGATCTTTCATGTCATGGAATTGAGCCTCCTTTGCTTACATGTTATCAAGTTGCATCATGGGGTTTTTCCTTAGCCTTGTGTTTACATAGATATATATGGTCCTGAGTGTCAAAAAGCTCAGCTCTTGTTGGAAAAACGATCTAGAAATAAGTAAACAATTCTTAAATTAAGTGTATTTGCCATTAATTTGAGTAGGTAAATGAGATAGTTTGCCAATGGAATGAGTATTTTTACTCTTAAAATAAGACATTTCGATCATATGCACTTAAAATAAGACAATGCAATTGTGTTTTCTTATTTTAAGTGTAAATTGGCAAAATGTCTGTTTTACCTCCTCAATCCAAGAACAAATGCACTTATTTTAAGAAAAAATGACTAATCTAGATTTACCGGTAGATTTTTTTTTCCAGTGGCACAGAGAGGATCACAATTGGTGATTGGTTAATCCAATGGAATTGATTGCATCACCTGACTATTCCTTTTTTTTTCACATCTGCACTGTCCTTGCAGAAACCTTCCCTTTTCCTGTAAGATCTGCACCAACCCATAAACACTCCACTTGTTTTCTTTAGAACATTGCATTTTATCCACCCCCTCTCTCAGAACCTGTATCGAGTAGCACACCTTTTCCCACGCTTGCGATAGAGCTACAGCTCACTTTGTTTGTCGCTCAGGTTGTTTGCTATCCATCTGTGAATCCTTAAACATGCAGACAAAGAGAAATGTCAACAGCTCTGAGTTATTTTTAGTGTTGATCGCAGATGTAGGAAGTCTGACCCTATCAGCCAATCACCAGCATCCTACCCTCAATTCTTTGTCCTAGCTTTAAGCCTTACAGTTGTTAGGAGCACTTAAATTTAGCTAACTAATAACCTTAGTGAATGTTCTAGCTCATCCAGTAAGAATATGAGTCATTTATGAGAGCTTTTTTTTTTGCTGATGACCTTTAAGTTTGAGCCCTATAAATGCTGAATATAATGCATCCAGCCATCTGGAGTCCTATAGAGCCTAAGTGGATTGAAAAGTGCATGAGGCGATAAAACAAATAATTTATTGGACTTCATTTCATTTTCAGTTTTTTTTTTTCGTTTTTTTCTGCAACTCTTTTATTGTTATTATGCATCATCACGTCTTAGATTTAAAATTCTACATTTTGGTACTGTTTAAAGCAAATTATATAAACATAAACCTTTCATTGAATTTTCAGCGAACATATATGAATTATTTTTTAAAATATATACATGATAAATACATTATATTCGAACAATTTATGATTTTCACATTGTGCGCTTTTCAGTGTCTTTTACTGCTGTGTCTAAAAAAACACGATGCATTGAATGCATGAGAGTATATTTGAAAGCAGATATGGGAGTAAAGTATTTGGCCTCATCCCAGTGAGATGATTAAGGTGGATTCTTCTCGACATGAGATCATATCTGCTTCCCAACAGTGGATTTACAGCTGGGGTGCTCTCAATTAGGCAGAGAGATTAGATTGCTCACCACCAGCAGATAAGAAGTGATAAGTATAGTAAGACTCGACTTTTCAGTTTGGAATTAAGCATGTGGTTTGAATAGGGAATGAGATTCCAAAAAACTGATTGGAAGGAGAATTTTTCTTTTTTTTCTTTCTTTTTTTTACTTTCTTAGCTGTTTAAATAAGTATTATTTGTTTTAATATCATTTGTGTTTGACTTTTTTTTCTAATATTACCTATAGAGGTGGAAAGAGTACTAAAAAATTGTAATTGAGTAAAAGTATCTTTACTTTGCCTAAATTTTACTCAGAGTAAAAGTAAAATTACCCCTCTCAAAATTTACTCAAGTAAAAATTACTTAGTAACTTTGAGTTATTTAATGCAAAAAAGGATGAGTCATGAATCAAATTGACCACAAGGTGTTTTAATCAATTTCAAGGCGTATTTCAGTGGACATCCACACTTGCAAAAGATCAGCTGGGCTAAAGAACATGCTTCCTCATAGCACAAGGACAGTCACAACCTGTACCATAAAGTGCAAACAACTTTCAATCCTACTGTCCAACACCATGATAGGAATAAAGAAATTTAAACTACATTTTAAAGTTTTCAAAATGCACACAAAATTAAATGCCCAAAAGATACCAGAAATCAAACTAAAATGCAAGAGGATGCCACTGTTATTAACAAGCTCCTCATTTCATGATTTTAACTGACACTTGTTTTACTTTAATAGTGATTTTTAACTGTCACTCATTTTGTTATATCAATTGTTTATATGTTTGAATTGTATAAATAAAGTGCTGTTAAAAGTCAAAAGTCTTCTTCTATATTTTAATGGCGATTAAGTGTCGGTGTCACGATTTGGTGTTGGATTGAGGACCCAAAAGCAGAGGCAAGTAGGCAGAGGTGAATTTAGGTGGGTTTAATGAGGTTCACAGGTACAGAGCCTGGAATCAAAAAATCCAACAAAAAATAACAAACAAACCAGAACCAAGGAGACATCAGGGGAAACCAAACTCTAGGAGCCAGGGAGAGACGAGGTAAGCAGACAGACGTTAGACGAGGATCCAGCAAACAGGAACTGAAGAGGGAGGGCTTATAAAGGGGACAGAGACAAAGAGAGGGCTAACGAGAGGATTGGAAACAGGTGAGGACAGAGCAGAAAACAGAGCTAGGGAAAGAGGACACAAGAGGGCAGCAGAGGACAACAAATGGAAAACCTGGAAGACAGGAACTAACAAGAAAACAACAAAATAATAAACACTAAAACAAGGAGCAATGTAAAACTGAATACTCTAAATAAACATAACAAAACCAAGACTATGACAGTCGGTTCCGTGACACAGGGGTTTAAATTTCCTGCCGCATTTAATTTTTTCATCATCAGTATTTTTTTATTTATTTTTTTACTCAGTAACGTGAGGGGGTTTTAAAAGTAGCGAAGTAAAACTACTTAGGTTAAAATTTACTCGAGTAAAAGCAAAAATTACATATTTCAAAAACTACTCAGAGAATTACTAATTACTCATAAAAAGTACTCAATTACAGTAATGTGAGTAAATGTAATTCGTTACTTTCCACCCCTGATTAGCTTTCTGTAAAAATCCCCAAATAATATGTTGTAGTTTTTACACGTTGCTCCTTTTAGATCAGGCATGCCCAAAGTCGGCCCTGGAGGGCCACTGTCCTGCAGGTTTTAGAGGTTTCCCTCCTCCAGCACAGCCGTTTCACAAGTTCAGCTGTGCTGAAGCAGAGAAACCTAAAAAAAAACCTCCAGGACAGCGGCCCCCAAGGACTGACTTTGGACATGCCTGTTTTAGATCATTTGGGCCAAGGTGGGAGCTAAAAGGTGTACACTGCAAAAACAATCGACAAATAAGTATAAATGTCTTTAAAAAAAGTGTATTTACCCTTAATTTAACTAGGTAATTAAGACGATTTGCCAATAGAATGCATATTTTTACTCAAAAAAAGATAATTGGATAATATGCACTTGAAATAAGACAATGCAATGTTTTTTCTCTTATTTTAAATGTAAATTGTCTTGTTCCATTGGCAAAATGTTTCTCTTATCTCCTCAAGTTAAGAAAAAAATGCAGAAAATAAAAAGTTAGATTTTGATTTCCTTCCAGTGTATAAACATGAAATGTTCACTAGTAGCTGAGAAAGAAGTTGCATCTTGTTGCATATAGTCTGATTTCTGCAGCTGCAACATCAGAAGCTGCATTTACATGAAAAAGCTCATGCTGAACACAGGGAGCATACAGACACAAAAACCGAGCCCTCTTCCTCTATTACCGCTACATTTATCACGCTGTGCGTGCGCTGTGGTGTCCATGCGATTCAGCCGCTTCCAGAAAAATACATTCTGATGTGCTGCAATTGGGATATTGAATAAATGCATGGTTGAGTTGTTATCCTTTGGGAATTTAGAATAAAGGGTTATTTAAACAAAAGTAGCTCTTATTTTAAAATGAAGAGTAAATGGATAAGCAGCAGGAGTGAACCCGTAGATCTTATTCACTGTACAGTATGCACAACGCTCTGGGGTCACTTTTCATCACAGCAGCCAAAATGAACAGTTATGAAATGAAAGTTTTCTTTTACCTTCTTTTGCAACAAAAACAGCCCTCCACAAAACTCAAATTGAAAAAGAAACCTTCTTGTTAGCAGGTGGCTGTAAGACAATAGCTAGCATTCAACAAAGAAAATGTCTAATTATAACTTCTCTTTTACATCTAAAACAACAAATATTTACCAAGAACAACTGTTGTGTCATCTAAGAACATATTTCTGCTTATAGATTAAATTGCACAAAAATGTATTTATATAGCAAATTCCATGTTCTGTATAGAGCACGAAGGCTTACGTAAAAAGGTTTAGATGCATTTAAAAATCTAAAAGAAGCAAACAAGAATAAAGGGTATAGTATATGTTTGTATTAAAACATTGGGGGCATAAAATAAATAAAATTTAGCAGCCTTGAAGCATTCAGAGAGTTTGTTCCACATTGCGGGGGCATGACTGCAAATCGTGCAGTACCATTATACACTGCCAATCTGTATTGTACTTATTTCACTCATTAATTACACAGTATTCATTTTAATTTAGATTTTTTGTTTCTAGCAACAATTAAAGTGGGGCTACCTATGACTCAAGGCACTATCTAAAGCCGGGCACACATATTTTCAATCGTTGCACACAGCTACAGCTCATACTGTAGGACAAAGCCCTGTAGTTTCTTCCTACAGTTCTGATCAGTTCCGATGTTCTGATGCGATCTACCTGCTCGTAGAGTACATCTAAATACCATGTCAGACTCTGCTCCGCAGTAAGATGGCACGACTTGGACTCCTCTATCCAGAAGCCAAACGAGTAGAAGAGGAATATGAAGCTCACTAGAGTGAAACGCACTGCCTTGGCAATTTGTGCAATTTTGTGCTGAAAGTAGGGATGCACGATATAATCAGCCCCCTATCGGTATCGGTCTGTATCGGCCTTAAAACTGAATATCGGTCATCGGCCACCCCACCGATATTTAACCCGATATTTGATCAGCTTCTGAGTTTCTAAAGTCTAAAAAAATAAAATAATATTTCTTCTTCTTCCGCAAAAACTTCTTTTTTACAGACTTAAAAACTTCTAAAGACGAGGGAAAAAATATTGATACATTGAAATATCACAATATCTTCATATGCTGATATATCAATCTCTTTTACTAATGAAATATTGCTATATGTCATCGTTATGCTACGAAATGCCCCGAAAATGTATTATTTATATTTTTATATGTTGATATACTGACGCGGTATCGATCTATTTTACTAACAAAATCTCACAAGAATTTGCAAAATATCACGAGAGTTTGTAACAGAACGATGAAATTTCACGAGATTTTGAAAGTAAAATAGATCGATACCGCGTTTTTAAAAATCAATTTGATATCAGCATATGAAAATACCTTTGAGTATATTATTTTTCAAAGTGTCAGAAATGGATAACAAAACTGCTATTTTCAATGACTACTTATTTTTGTCCAGCTTTAACATCGGTATCGATATCGGTTATCGGCTACATGAGTCTTAAAATATCGGATATCGGCCAAAATCCCAATATTGTGCATCCCTAGTTCTAAGCCCTAAAAAGAAAAGGCAACGACGTATTTGGGCAAAGACATGGCTGAGCAGATGTGGTTTCTATGGTCTCTCAATTTTACAGAAAGAACTCCATTTCACTCACACCCTCGCCATCCTTCTGGTTCTTGAATGAGATAAAGAAGAAGAAGAATCCTTGTTTGCGCACTGAGCGATTTGCCCATGACAACCTTACGACGGCCGACTGAATTTCTAACATGTTTAAATTTCTCCTGACCTTATGATTCCTGATCAGGAGGTGGTCGTGAGAGGCAGATCGGCCCTCATTACCCCCTCTATACTACACAACGGACAATCATGCTAGAAGTCGGACCAATCGAAAAATTCTTGCATGACTGGAGAATCGGCCTGAAAAGGGCAAAACACGTAGAGTGTGAACTTGGCTTAAGTTAACACATGCAGGTAGAGTCTTTAATTAACTTAGATTTTGCTTTTGCTTGTGATGTTTCATTTAGGGCAGGTTTTCCAAGTGCTGGACCATCTTAAAGGAATAGTACACCCAAAACAAGATTAGCCTTCATTTTCTACTCACCCCCATGCTGAACAACACTCTGGAGTACTTTTTTGATATCTCAAATGCATCTTGAGATCTGGGAGGCTTCTTGCTGTCTATTGACATTCAAATAATGGAGGTCTATGGCGCCCGAGGCAGAAAGGTCCATAAAAGTCCACAAAAAACGTGTCAATATTCCACCATACTGCTCGTCCAATGTATTCCAAGTGTCCTGAGTGGGTAGCATCCAGAATTTACTCGAAACGAAGTCATTTAGAATGTTTTTAGAGCATAAACAGTAGTGTATAGGATTTCCTAAAAGCGCGTTCACGAGTCTACGGAAACCGCGGCAGACCAAACCAGATGAAAGTGCGCATTCAGCGTCTGCTCTGCCGATAATGCAAGCGTAGAAGAAGAAATGTGCTGTTTACCTGTGCAAAGAAAGAAACAACGAAAGAAAAATGTCTGAGGACTTCAGTGTTGAGGAAGAGCATGAGTTCTTTGCCGAGCTGAATGCGCACTTTCATCTCTTTCATCTGGTTTGGTCTGCCGCGGTTTCCGTAGGGTCGTGAGCTCGCATGACCTGCTGGTAATTCAGCTCATACTCTCCTCATCTGCTATTGTCATTGTCAGCTGTTTAAGATAATCATGTCAGCCCCTTGCAGTAAGATACTAACAGGAAGGTTTGCTCTCAAACATTTTCAGATCAATAACTTGTGCACAGCCTCTGATGCAGTTTTAAAGTGTATGCACATCATAAATGCTTGAATTTTTAAAACCTGACAACAAAAAAGCTCATCTTAAAAAGGAAAGTATCGGCCCGCACTTGTATAGCTCTTTATCAAGCCCAAGGACGCAGAAGAGCTTTTCACAGTGATGTCGCCGCTGCTCAGTACACAAGCGAGAGGTTTTGAGTTTAAACAAGAAATCTGATACTGTTCATGAAAAAATATAGTCAAATGGAGTCCAGCACATGATTATAAAACAAAACGCAGGACAAACAACCGTCCACGCAAGCACTTATGCCTAAGGGACATTTTAGACCAATCAATTAACCTAATATTCATGTTTTTAGCCTGTGGGAGGAAGCCAGAGTATACTGAAAAGAGCCACACAGTCACAGAAAAAGCATAGAAATTTGAAGCAGAAAGGATCTTTTCTGTTCAACCCAATATGCCTTGTACTTCCTGTATATGTACTCTATAAAAACCGCAGCATGCTATTCCAGACCTCAGCCAACCTAAGGCTGAGCATAGTTACTGTTCTGTTGCCTTAATATCTTTGGCAGAAATTCTCAGGTTTAAACAGGGTACTTGAAATCTAATTAAGGTGACTGCCTTGAAATAAAAAAAATTACATAATATTTCACTCAATAACTCAGTTTTTGTATAAACAACCTTGTGTTGAAATGCTAACTATCAGAGGATGATTTATCTTTTCTGTGGTTTGATGGACTTTCCAAATTGTTCTATTGTCCGTGATGGAAAATAAAATAAAATATTGAAATTAATGTAGAACATAGGAAAAGGTTTCAGATGACTAGGAAAGAAAAAAGTAATAAAATAAACGTTGACATTTAATGCGTTTTTACAAAATCTAACTTTATGTTCTAAGAAGAGTAGGGCTCCTTTAAGAATCTGTTTATTTTAAAACGAAAGAAAATGTTTTTTTGTTTTTTTTCATACAAGCAGTAGAAAAACAAAAACAAAAAAAAAAGTTTGATAAGATCTATAAAGTTTTCCTTTTTGTACAACAGATAAATCATTATTGTTCTCATCTGACTACCCTCGGGTCTTGTTTAAATTACCTCAGCATGAATGACAAAAAAAATAAAACTCACTTCACTTTAATAGCTTTTCCTGCTCGCACTTCTAACCCAACAGAAGCAGAAATATTTAATTGAAACGCTGAAGCCGTATTATGAAAGAAATGATTAATGTAAAAAAATAGAATGGATGATAAATGAAGAGATTTAATCTAGAGGCAGGAAATCCTGGTGCATTTGATGAAAATGCAGACCTTAACCAAAGAGAGCTGCAATCATAGTTGATCCACTTGATTTAAATGAAGTTTGTTTTATTCTGGAACAATGGTTTTTACATCCATAAGGAGGAGGCCAGTTTGTTAAAGCAGGGAGGTTAACTGCTCAGCTTACTGCCTTAAAGGGAAAGCCAGAGAGCAAAAGCTTTAGAGTGAGAGGCCCAGTGCTATCTATTTATCAGAATCCACTGAGCAGCTCTTGAGATACCTCAGTAGAAGAAAAAATGAAATAAAAAAATGACCCAAGAGTAGATTTCCACCCACTATCGGCCACATCTATAGTAGACATTAGTCTGATGTTAAGTGCATTTTGAAGATATTTTCTTAGAAGTTTGAAGATTGGTCCTTCTGTGGTCTTTTTTCCTATTAAACACCTTTTTTTCATTCGCCATATCAAAACACCTTTAAATAAGGTGCTAAAATTAGCGACCAGAGCTAAAGATGTTTTGGCTTTTATGCTTAGAGGAGCCAGTGTCAGGGTTCCTGTGGGTGTGTGTGCGAGTTATGCATCACCTCCAGAGAGGATCTTGGTATAGAATCTAGGTTGTCTATACAGATGGAGCTCATCAGTCTCATCAGAGTGCTGGGCTTTAAAGGAAAAGTCTGGTCATATTCAGAATACAAACTTCTGAAAGTACTTTAAAAGTGAAATTATTACATATTGTTCAATAAATAATAATTGTTTTTTATTAAGAGTAATTTTCATTTGACTGTGCTTCACTGGAGGCATCCATGTTTGTGACGTCACGGTGCGGTATCGGTTGTTGATCAAGTCCCAGTGCTGTATCTGGTGTTTGTCACAACGCGCTATTATCCAAGTCATCTTGAAAACATTCTTCTTCCAAATGTTGGCTACGTATTACGTAATGGCGTAATTGCTAATCCTCCCTCTTCAAGTTGGCAATCCAATGACGAACCCGTCCGTGGAGGATCAGGAATCAGAAATGTGAAATAACATTTTTTTTTTTCACTTTTACCCGATGTATTCCAGCATCCAGCTGCCATGCACGTGGGCATTGTCAGTTTCACTATAGTTCTGGTGAATTTCAATGGTGAAGTCCTCTGGAAATCTTCAATAATTGTTGTTGATTGCAGATGTTTCTAGTAATTCCCATTGATTTTGCTTGTTAAGTGGGGAGAATGGCGCTAGGCTAACCGCACCATGACGTAACTGCTGGAAGATGGCAGGAGGGAGGTGTTACTATATTTGGGTATAAATGGCCGCTCCCAGACTCAGTGTTAGGGACAAAAAATAATATTTTTATTTCTAAATTCAACAAATCACAGTAACAGACATCCCAAGTTCCAAAAACTCCTTTCATGGAGATGCTTAACCACATTAGTTCCGCCACCGTTCCTCACCTTCACTAGACGTGGATATACTTTAGCATATTCTGCTGTAAAATGAGTCCTATATTTTCGTTTTTTTTACCCAAGGATTCAACCTCTGCCATTTCACAGGATCCAGTCGCCTGGAACGCTCGTTGAACAAAGCATCACTCTGGACAGATACGCTGCACAGGTTTCACAAGTAACCTCCTCCCCACACCCCGCTCTCTCTTCTTGTTCCTGCGCAATCGCAGTAGTGCTAACTCGCACATGGTGCACGAATTATTGTATTGCCTGCACACTCTCACTCGCATAAAAAAACTCAACCTACCATAGTCTAAAATCCGGGATAATTTATCCAACTCGCGGGCATCTGTGAACAACTATCGATATCAGGGAGTTCCCGGAACTTCCAGGAGACTTGGGATGTCTGCAGTAAGCATATTACTTTTAGGTGTAAATAATGATCCATTCATTATTACTCATTGACCGAACTTTTCCTTTAAAGAGCAGTAGAGCCTTTTCTCAGTGCTGGTTTCGTGTTCTTTCGTCGCTTCCTTGTCTTTTGCTTCCATTGAATATTTTCCCTGAAGTTTTTGGAATTTGTTTGTTTTTCAGTATTTTTATATATGTTTTTTTTTTTTGCCTGAGCTGCCTGTTAGTCTTTACTAAGTCAGCAAAACTTACCTCTGCCTCCTCTTGTCTCTTCGTTTGGGTTCTCAAAAGCCTCGACGCAACCTGACAACCAGTGCAGTTAACCCTTACTTCTATTAAATGATTTGACTTTTCTATACCATTCAGCCTCCATAATTAAACAATATGGAAAAATGTTAGGATCATGGGTAGTTAGAGCACCATACAGATGTTCTTTTTATATTTTAACCCTCAAATTCTCATTCCAGCCACTTCAAAAAAACCAACATTCCACAACTTTCTGCCTCATCGACATGTTGGGCATTTTTTATTTACACCACAGACAGCTTTAAGAACAAAGTCAAATGGAATCCTTTAATTATAAAACTTGCATGTTCCCCATTTGTTCAGACTTTACATCATCAGGAACATGATATTGCTTTCTGACATATACTAAGTGCATTTCTATGTTCATCCTGCTTTTTTTTGTGCCAGTATGATTTGGTTTTATAGCATATTTATGAAACGAAGCGTAGCCAGATGACTTAACGTGAGTCACTAGAGGAATTACTAATTGAAATGTGTGGGTGGATTGCCATGGTATGTAAAAGGGTAAAGCAGTGGATTACGGCTGGTTCAAAATGCTGCATTATGTTTTGATGCTTTGCATAACAAGGGATGATGCTCATTTTAAAACACAACATCCCTACATGCATATAGCTGCAGGAACTATTATTCTTAATAGATGTGTTTTTATTTTTCTATTGGATTTTGAAATGTCTTAAATTTATTTTAGTTGCTCCTGGATTCCAACAACTCATACTGAAGCTGTTTCTTTAATAATGCATTTAATAGTACATCATGTTTTTGGGTGGCTCTTTAACATTGGGTTTACATAACATTTCACTCAGTGTTTTTATCTTGCCTGAAGTAAACCCCTGTTGAGTTCTTTTGAACACTCTCCACCAGGAAACGACAAGCTCTTTTGAAGATGACACCAGCTTCAATTTGGGAGATGTGGGGAATAAACTTTCCTCTAATGTCTCTGTGCATTCAAATCTTAAAGGAATAACATTCCCTGCAAGTAAAGTGAAATAAATTCTCGTATTGATTCCATCTTGGAGACAAGTATAATACTTCAAAAAAATATAACTTTCACTTTGAAATGTTAACTTTTTCATATAAATTCCTTAATGCTAAATAATTCACACTAGTAGACTTGAAAGTTATTTATTCATAGTATTCATCAAAAAATATGTTTCATTTCGAAATATCAGAGATATTCACCTCCTTGTGGTACTATGAACTGCAATGAGAACCAGCATGTGAATTTTATATATATATATATATATATATATATATATAAAAAACTGTTTTCTCACCCCTCGTGGGGTGGTATGTGTCATCCTCAAGCTCGGGTCCTCTACCAGAGGCCTGGTAGCCAAGAGCTCACTAACCGCATAGTTGAATTTTACAGAAATTGTATTATTTTAAATGGTATTTTACTCTTGTTTCAGATCCAAATTGTTTCAGATCCAAATAGAAATAGCAGAAGCATTTTTTCTGAGGCAGTTCAAACTGGAATGATCCCAGCATGTTAGATCCCCAAACTATTAACTAATTTAGATATTACATTTCAATGATCCAGCTTATGATCTTTCTGACAGTGATGATTCCCAAGGATTTATATGGTTTTGTTAGCTATCTTTGAGGGCTTCAAGGTTCACTCCTTTGAGAATTAATAAAGAGCATCTTCTGCTTTTAAGAACGTGACAGCAATGGTGACTAAACGGCACTATATACCCTGTAATGGGAAGCCTGGTAGTCAAGATCGCCTTATGAGCCATTAAAATGCTTTAATAGTGAGTCAATCAGGACTGGTTTGACCCTGTCTGTGTCCATGTTGCTGTGATTTAACATTTGGACAAGAGATCCTTTCCTTGTAATATGAGCTGAATGATCTCTGTATGGAATGCTGTAAAAAATTGTTCTCCACTTTGATATTTCTGCCATGTTAGCTTTTTTGTCACACCTAGATGCTTAGGGTTTCAAAATGTCGATATCAGAAACAGATAACTTAAGCTTCAAAACTTATCTGATGTTTTCGTTTCATTAAAGATGTCCTGGTATGCTTCAAGTTTGAAGCCAATTTGGGTCACATTGAAACGTCTCAATCAGATTAAGGTTCAGAATGATTAATTTGTCTAAACCTATATGGATAAATTATCTGGTTTGCTTAAAATTGTTGTCTTATAACCGGGATAAATTATGTTCTTGTTCTGTAATGCTATATCAGCTGTATGCCAGATTTACTGGTACAAAAATCATTCTTTAGTTTTTTTTCTTAAAGACTTGTAGATAATTATATTTTTTGATTACTGCCTGATGGGATTTATCAAGTCTAACTTAACGTAAGTGAACACCCAAAATGCTTTATTCTTGGTTCTTCTCTTACCTCTTGCATGAGCCATCAATAAAATTACAGAAAGCGTTGAAGTAACGGGGTTTACCAATGTTCCTTTTTTTTCATTCCCATTTGGTCTCTATTTAACCACTGTCTTCATTCGATAGGTATACTTAATCTTGTATATGTACAGGTAATCAGAAGCTGGTGTTGCAAATAAAGCTCACTGCAGCTTTTCAAAGGATGCAGATTATCTGTTGATTCTAGGGCTGCAATTAACGATTATTTTGCAAATTGATTAATCTGTCAATATTTTTTTTCTATTAATCGATTAATAATCCGATAGCCAAAGGTTCCTTAAAGAAGATTTTATATTAAATTAAACCAGGTGAAAATAAAACTTTTCCACTTGAAGTGTTTTGGACAGAGCATATTGATAGACGAAAACATTTTTTTAATCTTAAATGCAAAAGTTTTTATATATATTTTATAATTTTGATATAATTACTGTTAAAGTATTAATGTTTCTGATTCAAGTTGTTTGCTCTGTCACCTAAAGGCATGTTTTAGAGTCTCTAAAGTCCATTTACGATTAATCAAATACTAAATTAATTGAAGATTATTCCAATAATCATTTTAATAATTCATCATTAACTGTATTTTAGTTTAATTTGATTACTTGCCCCTTTTTTTTCTTTTAAAGATCTGACAGCTGTCATTAAGGGCCGCGCCTTTTATGGCAGCAAGGCTTCGGACCCAGCATCACCCTTGGATGAGCTGTACTGAAACTCAATTTTCCTTTTGGGTTTAATAAAGTATAAAAAATAAGACACCTTAGGGAGAGAGAAAATATGTTTTTCATTACCATATGGTATATATTGTTGTTATATTTGTATAGCTTTTATTTCTCAATAATAAAAAAAGAAAGATAACTGAAAAGTTCATATGAAACTTTTAAGAATTTTTGAAAAATTTAAATGATTAACTCCAGCAATGTAAGAGGCACAAGCAAAGCCCATGTTTTATTTGTTTCCTGAATCTGCAACTTTCATCATCTATGACACGCCATATTTTCTTAGAGTAAATAAACAGAAGCAGAGATCCACCCCCCCTCCCTTTTTTTAAGATGAAAGAGGAAACTTTGGCCTAGGCAGCAAGGTTTTCTGGGGACAAGTCACAGGAACAGATGCATCAAACAGTCAGCTTCCTAAGTAAGTCCTTAAGTCTATCAGAATGTTATTTGGTGCTTTCCTCTCATTCTACTTCTTGAAATTAAAAAACAAACAATAAAACAGCATGCTGCCAAAAGTGGGTGCATGTGGCACCGCATGTTTATATTTCAAGTGGGAGAAGCAATTTTAAGAGCACACAGATTTGTCTCTTGTTCATTTTATTTGCATACATGCATAATTGGTCTAAGGGGTTGCTATAGATACCACCATAAGTGAGATTAAAACCTGACAGCGGCCGTAGTCGAAATAAATGACTTTGGGAATTGGGGCGCGTTCCACATAATCATAAAACTGGGGTAAATTTAGCTGCCCTCAGAAAAGAGAGAGCTGTGGGAATCTGAAACTCACACTGAGGACTAAGTGGCTTCTGTGGGTTACTCAGTGTTTCTCACTTATCCTACTGTCTAAAAAAAAAAAAAAAAGCGTGAGAATTACAAAAAGATATTTGGGCAAAATAGATTTTGTTTTCTTTTAAATCACTTTTGCAGAATAATTTCACACTCTCAAATCATTTCTTAAACGCATTTACCAGCCACCAAGTACAGTAGAGCTGTTAGTAGCCATAAGCAATTTCTTTATATAATCCAGTTAAATTCATCTTAATTTATTTATTTTGTTTCCATTAATTGCAGTAAAGCATGAATAACATACATTTTTATTCAGCATGGCAGTGGGAGTTGTTGTTGGTGGAACTTATAATCAGGGGTGGAAAGTAACAAATTAAATTTTCTCACGTTACTGTAATTGAGTACTTTTTATGAGTAATTTGTAATTTTCTGAGTAGTTTTTGAAATATGTTATTTTTACTTTTACTCAAGTAAATTTTTACCTAAGTAGTTTTACTTTGCTGCATTTAAACCCCCCTCATGTTACTGAGTAAAAAAAGAAAAAAAAAAAATACTGATGGTGAAAAAATTTAATGCGGCTGGAAATTTAAACTTGCGTAGCCCTGCCTTGCAATTACCCATTGTCTCATAATCCAGTGCTGCGCTTTGGAAGATGGCAGTTGCTAATCACGATGTAGAGAGTATGGATGAGGAAAAGCCCGAAGAGGAAATACATTCTGGTATCTTTTGGGCAATTAATTTTGTGTGCATTTTGAATACTTTAAAATGTAGTTTAAATTTCTTTATTCCTATCATGGTGTTGTCTGTTGGACAGTATGATTGAAAATTGTTTACACTTTATGGCACAGGTTATGATTGTTCTTGTGCTGTGTAAGTTCCTTAGCCCAGCTGATCTTTTGCAAGCGTTGATGTTCACTGAAATACGCCTCGAAATCGGTTAAAACTCCTTGTGCTCAATTCGATTCATGACTCATCCCTTTTTTGCATTAAATTACTCAAAGTAACTAAGTAACTTTTACTCAAATTACAATCTAAATAAAGTAATTTTGTACTTTTACTTGAGTAAATTTTGAGATGGGTAAACTTTAGGCAAAGTAAAGATACTTTTACTCAATTACAATTTTTAAGTACTCTTTCCACCTCTGCTTATAATAGTAGTTTTATATGTCCATAATGATTTTATGCTTAATCTGTTGTAAAAGCTGATATAAACTTTTTAAAAACAATATTTCAAACCTCTTTACAAAAGAATAGTTCAGTCTAGACAGCAATGCAGAGAATAAACATAAAACCAACAACAATGGAGCTAAAATGACCAAACGTCCTTATGAGAAATTTCGTTGGTTTTAAATTCCAGGATAAAACGAGAAGAAAAGAACGTTCTGACCCTGAAGGGAGCTTTTAATGAATGATCCATCAAGATCATAATGTTCCTCCTAGTGGTTAGGGCATAGAGGAATCCAGAGGTTCTGAGTTCCAGCCCCACCCCCACAGACTGCCACTCTGGGTCTCAGAGCAAGACCCTTAACACCAATTTGCTTCTCGGGCGCCGCACAATAGCAGCCCACTGCTCCCCAAGGGGATGGGTTCAATGCAGAGGTAAACTTCTGCAATATAAGATCAATGAAGTTTAATAATTATTATGGTCTTCCATCGGTGTATTTGTCTATTTGTCTTCCTTCTTTAATGCTGTTCATCCATCCATCCATCCATCCATCCATCCATCCATTCATCCATCCATCCATCCATCCATCTACTTCTTTTAAATGTAGATAAAAGGGTCAAACACAGTGAAAAATGTTCAGTTTTCATTTTCATGCAAGACCTACATAAATGCTGAGAGTTTAAAAAGCTAACACACACAGCCGTGACCCGTGTCCCTCTGCGCTGCTATGTTTTGCTCTTCTCCTCCCCCTGAAGCCTTGGCTGCTTTTACAGTCTACATGTCAGCCCCTGGGAACCTCCCTTTGTTTACTGTGGCTACTAAAAGACAATAGATGCTTTGGGTAAATCAGACCAGTAAAGGTATTTTTCTTACCATAACAAAGCCAAGGGCCACACAGTGGTCAGTGTTGCCACAACCCGAGCTGCACTCTGTCATATAAATCTTTTGTGTGAATAGTTTGCTGCTTTTACAATCACGTGATCCACATACACAAAAGATATAAACCCTGGAAAAACCCAAAGACTCACACAACTTCACCAACATTGGACCACAAATATGCAGACAACAATTTAGAGTTTTAATGCTGTTTTGTCGTTTTTCTTTTTTTTTCTCTTTTTTTAACCAAATATTTACAGTACAGTATTAAACTAATCGTTCATCTGCTGCAACTGGAGACCTTTTCCAGCTCTAGTTGCACTGCTGATGGGGGCGAATGATAGCATCACTGGCAAACTTCTCTTTGTGATTTTCTGTCTCTATCACACTTCACCCGGGCTTTTCACAATAAAATCAATATCCTATTTTGTCTGTTACCCCTGGTCAAGCCAATAAACTTTCATTTAAAGTTTTTTTTTTCTCTTTCTTTCCTGCTTCCTCTTGTTTTGCTCCTCTAATCCCTGAAGTCTAAATTGGCTCTTTACAGCAGCTTTGAGATTTCAGTGATTATCAGTTTTTCATTTCCTCAAATAAATCGCATGCTGAAGGTCATTAGGTTTACCTTCATTTTCTTGGCTCTGGTAAAGTATTGCTACCTCACAGGATTTCAATATTCCAGACGGTGTTTTTCTTTGCAAATATAGCATCTCCTTGTATTAAATCGGAGAACTAATCAAAAACAAGTACGGCTCAAGGTATGAAAATATTTGGTGGGTTAAGATTAGCGAGGGATTCATCTATTTACTCTAGTAAATTTGAAAACAAACTGCAGTAGAAACCTGGGTAATAGCTGATCCTTTTTATTCCAGCTACTAAAGGGAAGTAAGAACTGTTTGCACATTTAGAAACAAGCAGAGCTGAAGAATGTTAATGAACTAGAAAGGAAGGGTTAGATTTAACCTTAAGGCTTGTGGTGTGTTATTTCATTCTCAGCAAAAATAATTGAAATAGTTATTCTAAGCATTACTATTTTTTATTTCTTATTAGATTTTTTTCACAATATCAGAAACCTTGTTTTGAAACTAGGGATGCACGATATTGGGATTTTGGCCGATATCCGATATGCCAATATTTTAAAACTCATGTAGCCGATAACCGATACCGATGTTAAAGCTGGACAAAAATAAGTAGTCATTGAAAATAGCAGTTTTGTTATCCATTTCTGACACTTTGAAAAATAATATACTCAAATATATTTTCATATGCTGATATCAAATTGATTTTTAAAAACGCGGTATCGATCTATTTTACTTTCAAAATCTCGTGAAATTTCATCGTTCTGTTACAAACTCTTTTGATATTTTGCAAATTCTTGTGAGATTTTGTTAGTAAAATAGATCGATACCGCGTCTATATATCAACATATAAAAATATGGCAAAATTTCGTGAATTTTTGGGGGATTTCGTAGCATAACGATGACATATAGCAATATTTCATTAGCAAAAGAGATTGATATGGTGTTTTTAAATGGCAATATATCAGCATATGAAGATATCGTGATATTTTAATGTGTCAATATTTTTTCCCTCGTCTTTAGAAGTTTTTAAGTCTGTAAAAAAGAAGTTTTTGAGGAAGAAGAAGTATTTTTTATTTTTTTTGACTTTAGAAACTCAGAAGCTGATCAAATATCGGGTTAAATATCGGTGGGGTGGCCGATGTCCGATATTACAGTTTTAAGGCCGATACCAATAGGGGGCCGATTATATCGTGCATCCCTATTTGAAACGTTTAGCTGAACTGCAATCAAGCTTAGTTGTGAGTGTGATACTGACTTAAACCGTCCCAATAGGAAAAGGAAGCAGAAAGTGGGTGTCTTGCGGCTTTGTTGATAGCAGCGGTCAGTAGAGACAGCTGGGACTGTCACTTTGTGAGGTTAACAACAGATTGAGGAGAAGAGGCAGCCAGCAGAACAATTGTTTTCTGCAGCAAAGGATGGCACTACTAGTTAAATTGTTCCCACAGGGAGTCAATTGCTGATTCCTGTCATTTGTTATTTTGTGGCTCTGAACTGGGTCCAATTTTGTACTTTTTATGCTGTTTGAAATAGATATTGCCATAATTGGGTCCGCTTGTCACTATTGTAATATTATGATAGTTATATGTTGCTGAGATTTTGGGTAGATTGGGGTTAAAATTCTTCAAATTTACAGCACCTTCTATATTGCCACCCCTGCTAACGATGTGTAAAAAGCCTAGAAATAAATCATTTTACTACACAAGCATATCAGACTTTAAAAAAAAGAAAAAGAAAACGTAGAATAAAATATAAGGTGAGTTGAATAATTCAGCAGAGGAAACATCTTACATTAATTCATAATTTAATATAATCAAAAAATCCATTATTTCTGTTTCTCTAGGGAATAAATTTAATGTGATACAGAGGGAAATTGTTATGCCACTCTTCAAAATGAGACGGATAAGAGAGGATGACTCAAGTTCATCCTGACAAGAAGCACTGTGGAGGATGGATGGTAATCAAGTAAAAAAAAAAAAGCTTAATATGGGAGCACTGCAGCATAGAGTGGCATCTTGAGGTCACCCTTTTATGCACACCTTTACCATGTGTTGCGATGATTGTTGATTGGGCTGTAATATAAAACTGGGAAAGACATTAAGACTGGATTCCCACTGTTTCAATGATGGCTCCTCATGGCTTTACTCTGTTTGCTGCCCAGATAAAAAGTATTAACTTGGGATAGAACATTATGTTCTGGTGAGTAATCACTGTAGTTTGTCTTTTCAGTCTTTATTCTCCTCCTCTGAGTAGACAGTGTGTAAACCAATGGATTATGCTTGAATAATATTGTAAACTGTGTGTAAACTAAAGAGGGAAGATGTGTGTTATTCTTAGCTCCACAATACTATGAATGGAGTGCATATCTGGGAGGTCCAAATGGGTCATGGAGGGGTGAAAATCCCTTTTTTTGGGGGAAATATTTCAGAAAGAGTGCGATTCTCTTTCCCGCTTCTTAGCAGCTTTTTAGCATGTTAAAAAAAACTTATTGAAAGTAATATTTGTGGTTATAGCATTGGTCTGTATTACACATTTTATACATAATGTATCCTTATGCAGGTTTTTCTTAGCCTCGTGAGACCATCCTGATCTCGCGAGCTTTCAAGGTTTCACTCGCAGATCAGTCTGGAGACGCCGTTAAAGAAAGTTTGGAGCCGTTCACCAAACGAACGTCCAATCAGTGTTGGCTTTGAGGCGGGTTGAGGTGTGACGCAACGAGAAGCGCGACAGTTCAGTCTAAAGAACATGGTGGCTTCAGCCGATGAAACTAGCGTTAGCGTGGCTATCGAGCAAGTTTTATCGGAATTACAGAGTATTTCTTCACTGAAAGAAGAGCAAAACACTGCTCTGGAGGCTTTTCTCAGAGGAAAAGATGTTTATGCTCTTCTCCCGACTGGTTTCGGCAAGAGTAGCCTGGCTTGTGGTTGTGTTTTCGTCGTCGCTCTGTCAGTACGTCATATGCTTCGTTGATCTGATTGGTTCATTTGGCCCGTCTATCACCAACATAGGCCAATCAGCTAACCAGTATTTTCGCCCCTTCCCAAAATTACTTCAACAGAAGGTTTCCAGATGGATATGCGGCGCAAATCCAGCAAATCCGTCAGGTTAGGTTTTTCTATGTTCACCCAGCAATCTCAGTAATGGTAATTGTTTGCAATGCAACACCTTTATGATTATATCCAACAGAATGTAGTTGCATCCAGTTTTATTTTCCACTATAGTCCATCAAAGTAGTTTTAGAAGGAATTGAAGCTCAAAGTAAAAAATCAAAACCAAATTACTCATTAGAAATATATATTTACTCAAGCGTCAGCAAATAAAAAAATTTACAACATATTACAACTATGTGACAAAAAAATGGAAACTTATGGGCCTTAAAATTGAAACAAATGGGTCATGGAGGGGTGAAAATCCCTTTTTTGGGGGAAATATTTCAGAAAGTGATTGATTCTCTCTTTCCCGCTTCTTGGCAGCTTTTTAGCATGTTAAAAAAAACTTATTGAAAGTAATATTTGTGGTTATAGCATTGGTCTGTATTACAGATTTTATACATAATGTATCCTTATGCAGGTTTTTCTATGTTCACCCAGCAATCTCAGTAATGGTAATTGTTTGTAATGGTAAACCTTTATGATTATATCCAACAGAATGTAGTTGCATCCAGTTTCATTTTCCAATATAGTCCATCAAAGTAGTTTTAGAAGGAATTGAAGCTCAAAGTAAAAAAAATCAAAACCAAACTACTCATTAGAAATATATATTTACTCAAGCGTCAGAAAACATTACAATATTACAACTATGTGACAAAAAAAGGCAACTTAAATATGCACAATTAAATTTCAAAATCTGGATCTCTGAGTGATAAAATCTAAAATGTCTGCAAATATAAACTAGGCTTATGTCCGACAATAATAACCTGACAGAGTTTTGGAAATATCTCTCCTCTTTTCCTTCATCTATTTTCCTCTCAGTCCTAAGTGATCTCTCTACATTTTAACTCCTCGCTCTCCTCTCATCTGTCCTGTCAGTGCTGCTACTTACATCCTCTTTTCAGCTTGTTAACCATCATAAGCCAGGCTATTTGCCTAACTAGCAAGCCGATAAGAGAGGCATGTTTGGAGGACGTGGAAGAAATATCGCATTTTATGTTACAACCTTGCACATGATAAATGACTTGCTGGCTTTCACACAGTGGTGCAGTTTCTTCATCAAGCATGTCTGACCTGAAAACAGACCTGCACAGAGGTGCATGGGGGGTGTTGTGATCTTAGGAAACTGGTTTGATAAATGTTGCATATTTATTAGTTTTTTGGTTAAAAACTGTACACTAATTATTTGGGATGCCATCTATAAAGTATGTCCCCCCGTATTTCCATCTATTGTCATGATTCTGCCCTTTGTGGACTTCTGTTTAAGTTTCTTTTTTAGCTTTCAGTTATTTATGTTATTCAGTTTTTTGGGTGGTTTGTTTCTTTTCCATTTGTGTAATTTTTAAGCTGTGTTATTAGGGGGGCCACATGCCGAAGGCATGGCCCACCTACTACTATCTCACATATTTATTCCGCGTATTATACTAGCTTATAGTTCTCCTCGCCACCAAAACTTCGGCACCTAACTAGTCCCGCACGGTTTGGCGGATCGGGCCCAAAGTTGGCACACGCGTCGGGACCAATGGTGCGATGCGTGCTTGTATAAAACTTTCTCATTAGTCCGAAGGTTCGCGAATTATTAGCGAAAACGTCGCAAAAAAAATCCCATAGGAAATGAATGGGGAGAGGGAAAAAAAAGCATAAAAAACAGCACTTCACTGTGTCGGCATACATTCATGTAGAAAAACAGTTTAAAGCTCAGTTTGTAGATAAATCCTTCGTCTATTTAAAACTGAAGACGGCATGTTGATAACTGCTACGGTTTTTGTATAATCAGACCTCAAGCGCCACAAAGTTTTAGCAAAATCCACCCTTCTAGAGTGGAGAGACTGAAAAGCTAGAGTGTGAGGCAGCCGTTTTTTTAAGACCAAAAAACATTTTAAACTCGCCCTCACGGCCACATATTTATAGCTAGAGTCACCATTTTTGGTCAGTTTGTAGACTGAAATCTCTGGACCCACACAATGTCTTCGGAATTACGGTAGGATTAATACTTTTCCTTAAAAACCCTCCAGACCGACCTAAAATCGATCAAAATCAGAGCCGTTTTTCATTGGTTTTGGAGCAGCAGTGGGGAGAAAAACGAATGACATTATGTGTTTTCAACTCGTCATAAATATTTTTCTGAAAGACACACATACACCAAAGTTGGCATAGTTGGAGTCGAAGGATGGCTGACGGTCACGGTGAAAGAATCTTTTGAATAACTCATACGGTTTTTGCTCAGCAGTCGTTTGTTCGGAGGACATTTTAAGCACCAGAAAGCTGGGTGACAGTGAGCTGCTGTAGCTAGCTCAGTTAGAAGCTAAGGACTGAGGACCCGTTTTTTCTTATTCTTTCTCTTCCCATTCAGGTTGTAGATGACCTACAGCCATGAAAGTTACTCCAATTGAAGACAAGATATAGCTGTCGCTTAGATAAAAAGAATTTTTCAGATATCATTTATGGTTTTTACTCAGCAGTCGTTTGTTCGGAGGGGTGCTTTAGCAGCAAAAAGATGAGAGAGGAGCTGCTGCAGTTAAACCAATGGTAGGAGCAGGTGGGACCCACCATTTTGTTTGTGCTTCGTTTTGGGTTGTGAAAGACCTACAGACATGAAGGTTACCCCAGTCTGAGACAAAGGATAGATGTTTCTTTCACTGAAAGAATTTTTCAAATACCTTTTACGGTTTTTGCTCAGCAGTCGTTTGTTTGGAGGGTAAGCACCTGGAAGCTAGCTGACAGTTAGCTTCTGCAGCAGCCTGCTAGTGTGCAGCTGCTGACATCTTAGTGTGAGGCGGCCGTTTTTTTAAGATAAAAGATTTTGTTCTTGCCTCACGGCCACATATTTGGAGCTACAGTCACCATTTTTGGTCAGTTTGTAGGCTGAAACCTCTGGACTCACACAATGTCTTCGGAATTACGGTAGGATTAATACTTTTCCTTAAAAACCCTCCAGACCTACCTAAAGTCGATGAAAATCAGAGCCGTTTTTCATTGGTTTTGGAGCAGCAGTGGGGAGAAAAACGAATGACATTATGTGTTTTCAACTCGTCATAAATATTGTTCAGAAAGACACACATACACCAAAGTTGGCATAGTTGGAGTCGAAGGATTGCTGACGCTCACGGTGAAGAAATTTTTTGAATAACTCATACGGTTTTTGCTAAGCAGTCGTTTGTTCGGAGCTGTTGCTCCCATTCAAAAAAGCCTGAGAGCTAAGGAACGATAGTGCTGCGCTTTTCTCTCTGTCACTGACAGGCTCGTTAAGCGTTGTCAAGGTAACCGTGCTTCAAAGAGATTTTACCTCTGCTGTTTTAAACAGCACATATTAATCTAATGGAGGGTGAAAGCACTGATTTAACATTGGGAAATGGATACTATATGACTGCTGTCCATGACACTTCCCTTGCCACTCAACACTGATAGACTTTCAAAATAAGACTCCAGGGACCCTACAAAATAAAAGCCTCTATATTTTTTACATATATTTATTGCCCTATATGGCTCAACATTATGACCCAAACTCAACCCCATTTTAGAGAATAGACTCTAGGAGACTGTTTAAAACACAACCTAAGGCAAATTTCAAAATAAAAGCCTCCCATTTCATCTTCATCTACTGCCCTAATAACATGGAAAAAGAGTGATTTAACGATTGGAAAGTCATCAACTATCATTGCTGGGTCTGAACATTTTCTCTAAACACAACTCTGTTGGACTTTCAAAATAAGACTACAGGGACCCTACAAAATAAAAGCCTCTAGATTATACTAATGCAATAATTGATGCAAATGGCTCAACATTATGACCCAAACTCTTCCAGGTTGTTTTTATTAGACTCTAGTGACCTTTTCAAAACACACCCCAGAGCAAATTTCACAATAAAAGTCTCCCATTTACTCTGTAATACAGCAGCTATTCACCTAATAACATGGAAAACCAGTGATTTAACATTTGGAAATGGATTCTATATCACTGCTGGGCATGACCCATCTTTTGATGCACATCCATGATAGACTTTCAAAATAACACTACAGGGACTCTACAGAATAAAAGCCTCTTCCTTATACACACTCATACATTCTGGCATATTGCTCATAGCCATTGGTGATTTCATCACTGCAATGGCTCTTAGAAGGCGGGCGAAGCCCGCCATTGGTGATTTCATCACTGCAATGGCTCTTAGCAGGCGGGCAGAGCCCGCCATTGGTGATTTTTTTCATCGCTGCAAGGGCTCCTAGCAGGCGGGCGGAGCCCGCCAACTGCGCTTTACCCACTGCGGTTCAATATGGACAACCCATATTACCCTTGTGCATCATATGCTGTGCACGTCTATTTCCCAGATTTCAGCACAAGTGGCACACAGCTCTCTTTGCCCATGACCTAGCCCTCTTTCCTTCCCTCAGCAGCCCTCAAAGGCGTAAGCAGTTGGTCTGGGGAGCCCCAATGTCACTTGCCAGGGCCGTATTGGCCCAGTTACCCAGACGGGCAGTAGGTGGCCCCCCTCAAAATTTCTTTAGAAATTTTCTAGTTTTCTAGTTACTCTCTATTCACCCCTTGTGTCAGTCTCCTTTCCCCTAGCTCCCTTCAAGTTGCTTTTATCCACACCTGCTCCCTATCGGCTGATTAGACCATTCTGATTAGACTGGCTGAATAGACCAGGTCCTCCAAACCTTGCAAACCAAGTCCAGTGGATTGTTTTTTTTTTACTTTTACGGAATGACTATGACCTGGATGACTGAGAATCTTCATCAACATATTGCACTCCATTTTGGGAAAGACACCCTCGAAATAACGAATAAATATGAGAAATTGCTCATCAGTTTCAATTTGCATTTTTTTCAAGCAAAACAAGGCCTTGTCTATATAAAGCCTCAAACTCACTGCAAATCCAGACATTTGAATTAAGAAAGCTTCCTGGAGGGGAAGCAAAACGTTTTCAAACCTTGGAAACCAAGTCCAGTGGATTGTTTTTTTAAACTTTTACAGAGGTCCTTCACCCTTTTGTACAGGGGGTGGAGGACCTTGTCTATCCAGCCAGTCCAACAATCCCCATTAACAACCGACATTTCAGAATACTAGGTGGGTATGGGGTATTGCCGTCTAATAAAAGAAGACAAACGACCCCCATTCGTGTATCCCAAGTTTTCAAAACAGAAAAAAGGCTTTGTTGGGCTACTGTATAAAGCCTCAAACTCAACACTATTCCTGACATTTTGAATTGAAAAAGCTTCCTGGATGGGAAGCGAAACGTCTTCAAGCTTGGAACCCAAGTCCAGTGGATTGTTTTTAATTTTTTTGAAACAGATTGATGTGTTTTAAATATGATTCTCTTTAAAGCTGTAGACTATTCTCACTAGGGTCTCATGAAAGCTCTTGAAAATTGGGCCCTATGCAACAACATTGTCCTATTCTTTTTGTAAATGTATTTAATTTTTTCTCCTACTTTGGGCTTTTACCAAACCACCACATCAGGTTAAAAAAACTTTCTTTACTGCAATAAATGATCCTCATAAACATGACATAAGCCAACTCAACCTGTGCTCCAGTTAGGCGCATTCTCGAGAAATATAAATGTGCATAATTGCCTCCCTGATTATTCCAAATAAGCAAAGAATTCCCACAGCTTTGTGAATGAACACACAGGTTGTATCGTAGAAATGGCATTGGAGATGAAAAAGAAAAACTTTAAAGGTTCGCAGATCAATCTGTTGTCTGAGAGCTGAGCAGCAGAATTAAAGGATAAGTAAAAAGCCAATATGAGTTCAGCATCAACCAACACAACACAAGATTCTGGAAAATCTCCTTTTAAGAAACCAAATATTCAGCCTTTAGTGTAATAACAAATCCCAGGAGGTGCCATAGAAGTAAATGTCTTCCCTTTAGGGGAGTTTTGCTTAACTTCCCATTAATTTTCTATTCCAGATGTTATTTCAACAGTATGTTGATCTCTGACTGTTCTTACTTTTGATGAAATTACATTTATGCTGCAGGTTTAGTGTCAACAGGGAATAAATCAAGAAAAAAAAAAGAATCTATAATTGCAGAGTTATATAATATAGGATGATGCAGCCTGATAAAATGGCCACATATTGTAAGTAAAACAAATGTGGTCAATGAGAGAAAAGCAAGTATTGGATAACAGCTGACTGATGGGGCAAGACTCCTACGTCAAGTCTGGAGCACTCTTACAATTTATTCATACCTGAGAGAAGATTAGAAATAAGAGAAAAATGGTGAATGCGACATTTTGTCCTAAATCCCTGCTACGAATAACTTAAGAACAAATGTATGCGTATGAACACCTCTTGCATGAGGCCCACCTTGGAAATTGAAGACCAGTAATTGATGCAGAGGGATGTCTAACTGCTTTCAGATTCCCCCACCGACCACTGGATCTCTGCAGCTCCTCCCGACCGAGGTTCTTGGCTGCATTTCTAATCAGTACCCCACTCACATTTGTGTTAATCATTAAAATAGCTTGGCAAAAAGTAGCATACACTAGAGTTGTACACCAGTGCTGATTGTGACTAAGCACTATTATTGCTATTATTTTTTCACTGGTGATATGAGACCATCATTTCATTCATCAGAAAAGCAAAACTCCCCAGCTCTTTGACTGATAATGCAGTTTATTTACACAATATTGAGTTTGCAAAAGAAGTAGAGTCATCTTAGAGGGTTGTCTGTGGGTTTTTTTAAGGAAATTTTTTTTTAAGCCATCAATACAGTGCTTCACTAGTGCTGCTTCTTTTCTGTCTCTGACTGTTCCCGTCTCCTCACACTGTGTCTTATCTTCCCTCTTCCTTTTGTACATTATTTAACAATCTGAGCAGTGAATATGCGATAATAGTGTCTCAGCATCCAGCCGGACCACAGAGACATGTTATTTTTAACAATTCCATTTGCCGCATTCATACAACTAAATAATATATGTGGTGGCAGTGCATACACTCTACTGGATGCAGAGGGATGCAGATGGGAGTCATCAGTATGCCAGGAGTGTCATTAGGATGACACCATCCTCTGACAGATTGTGGCTTTCGGACGAGTTTCACTGTGGAGCTCTTGCTGTGAAAATGAGTTAGAGTGGAATGGATATGTGGTGCGAGAATCTGATTTCACACTCTGTCTCAAATTCACCAACTCTGCTCATTGATTTTATTTCTTCATACTGTATGATTTTTGCTGAAACATTGAGAAGAGAAATTCAGGCGTCGCTTTTAACATACGAATAATGGGATTTCACTCAATTACATTGATGTTTGTGAAAAAATAAAACGTATACTGTAAAAGATATTGAAATAATTGTAGAGGAATGTTACTATCTCACAAAATGATAAAATAAATGTAAAAAACATGAAATAAACAGCTGGGAACTTGCCTAAAACATGCAATAACAGCAGCAGCAAAGAAATGTTACCGCTGATTCTGTTTCTCGAGCACAACAAAGGAAGCAGTGCTGTTATATATATATATATATATATATATATATATATATATATATATATATATATATATATATATATATATATATATATATATAGGCACTGTATAGATTTATACATACAACACACGCAAGGTCCTATCTGTTTATTTATTGCTTCTTTTTGACCCAAATATTTATAATGCTTGATCCAATTATTAGCCATGTTTAGTCCAGACAAATATGAACAAGGTCCACATTAGTCATATGGAAGATGTTCCTCCTTTTAAAGTCAGATATTTAGACATTCAGGTCTGGTTTACAATAAAAACAAGGCTATGTTTTAAAAGTAACACTAAAACAAACTGCACACCCGGATAACTAATGTTGACAAGTCACCTGGATCCCCCTTAAAGCTACAGTGTGTAATAATTACAGGGATATACAGTCAGAAATGTAATATATTATACATAACTATGTTATTTATCATCATCTACGAGCTCAGCCTCTTAACCTTAATATTTGCATTGCCTTAGAGTTCGTTATTTATAATTACATAGGAGCGGGTCTCGCAGCCATGGAGGCAGACATCTTTGCGCTACGGCAGCGCAGAGCCAAAAAAACTAGCGATTGCGAGATCGCCCATTACGCTCTATTTATTATCTTAAGTCTACATGAAATCTATACCCTACACAGACTAATGAAATACTATCTGTAAAATTATCTATGTAAACAAACCTCATCACTTGAGAAGGTAGGTGATGCGGACGTCGTGGAAGACATTTTGTCCCGTAACGCTCGCCGTACTGTTGGGGGGGGAGAAGCGGTGGGGGGGAGATGTTAATGTTGCTGCAGTCTGCAGTCTGGACGTTAGATGTCGCTGAAAATTACACACTGTAGCTTTAAATAAGAACAGATACTTTTGGTGTCCTAATGATTAAATCAACAACCTGCAGGACTAATAAGCTTTATGCTTTTTTTGTTACAATTCTACTACAAACCAACTGCTAAAACCTGCATTATTAAATTATATTTATTTTCATTTAAAATATGTTGTATACATTAGGTGTTTATTAAATCTGTACAATTTAAGCTAGATGTCAAAACTTCCTCTTTTTAAAAAAAAAAATACCTGAGGAAGTAATTAGTTTCTGTTCATATTCAAAGTTTCTGGTTGTTTTGAGGGGCTACAATGTTGATACTCTAATGTAGTTAATGTTCACAGTAACCACCAAGGAATTAACAAATTTCGTCTTTGTTGTCGCTTAAAGAAGATGTTTGCTCCATCCTGCTCTGCATTGACAGAGATATGGTTGGCGGTAAAATCCCAGTAGATTATCAAAAAATAAAAACAATAATTTTCGTCCTTCCCTCGGGACCCCACTTGGGAGTAAGTGTGTTAGAAAATGGATGGATGGATGGATGGAATTTCGTCGTGATCACTGAATCTGGGAGCGGCCATTTTAGCCCAAATATAGTAACCCCTCCCTCCTGCCATCTTCCAGCAGTGACGTCACGGTGCGGTAAGCCTGGCGCCATTCTCCTCGCTTTACAAGCAAAATCAATGGGAACTACTAGACACATCTGCAATCAACAACAATTATTGAAGATTTCCAGAGGACTTCACCATTGAAATTCACCACAGCTATAGTGAAACTGACAATGCCCACGTGCATGGCAGCTGGATGTTATAAAACATCGGGTAAAAGTAAAAAAAAAAAAATTCCTGATCCTTCATGGGCTTGAAGGATCAGAAGTTGAAGAGGGAGGATTTCTGGCCGGAGAAAAAACACTTAATTAATCCGTTACTCTCTGCTTTGCATAGTGAACTGGTCGTCACCATTATGGATAATAGCGTGTTGTGACAAACACCAGATGTCACTACTACCACCTACTCTTTGACAAACATGAATGCCTCCCCTAAATTACATTCAAATAAAAAAATTACTCTTAATTAAAAACACGTATCATTTATAGAACAGTATGTAATAATTTTATTTTCAAAGTACTTTCAGATGTTTGGATTCTGAATATGACCTTTCCTTTCGTACTCTAATGTAGTTAATGGTCAAAGTAACCACAAAGTAACTCACAAATTTCGGTCTTTGTTATAACTTAAAGAATATGTTTTTTCCATCCTGCTGTGAATTAACAAAGATATAATTGGTGGTAAAATCCCAGTAGATTATCAAATTCTTTATTACCTGAACCAGCTACCCTGCGCATAAAGGTGCATTAACCCTATAATGCCAAATGTATCGTATTTGATACATACGGTTTCTGAAATGTTTTGCGTCTGACACCTTTTGCATAATTTAATGGTAAAAACTTTGCTCAAAATCCTATTGTACACAATCAGATATACCTGATAACAGCCAGTAGAAGACTACACAAAAAATAATCTTGACTTATCGCATAGTAATAAATTATTAATATCAAAAATGTATTTCTGTTTTTTCTTTTTACATATTTTGTTAAAAGGGCAAATAAGGAATTCAAACAAAAAAAAAAAGTCATTTTCTGTTTTGTTTTATTCTTGGACCAGGCTTTAAAGGGTTAATTTCTCTATACTTCCTTATTCTGATGCTCGTTTGAAAAATAAAAAGTCAGTTTCATTACATCTTAATCCCTAAATACATTAATGTGGTGCCATTCTATTGGTTTATAGACATTTTATTTTGCAGAAGTGTTCCTAATAAATTCCCCAGTGAGAGTCTGACCCTAAAAGGTTTGATTCAGGTGTAGTTTGTTCATGTTTATAACTGCATCCGTGCTTATTGTAACCCACTGGGATATCTAGTTTGCTCTGACATGATGAGGCATGAGGAGTGCAGGTCACCGCACAAGCATAGCTAGTGGACAGCAGCATGTGTTGTATAACGTGGACCTTCCAGTATGGTTGCTGGTGTCACTTGTTCCCCCTTTGGGACCAAATCAGATGTTTTGTTCCAGACAGGTTATTAAAAAGTTTGTTGGAACTTTCAGAACTATTCTCAGCTTCAAACAACCATGTGTTCAATGCATGTGATTGCATTTTGTTAATTATTATTATTTTCTCTATTTTTTTCCAGTTGTTAGTCGTTGCAACAGGTGGAAGGTGTTCATTGTCATTGTTGTGGCCCTTTACTGTGAAATGAAGCCATTAATAGTAAACACTGTAATTAACTCAGCAGAGCAGAAAAAGCATCACATCGTTTATTTAAATGATTGGAAGCCTCTTTGTTCCTTTCTGTGCTCTTATTTTCAGGAATGGAGGTGGAAAAGTTTGCATATTAAAATTTCATTACCAGCACAGTTAGTTTGACACTCATACTAACTTTACAGCAAATTGTTTTTTTTTTTATTGTAAGTGGCTACTTCAAATAGGCGAAGATGAGGATGGGAAATAAAATGGAAAGACACACAAAGAAGATCCACCCTTTTATTGCTTTTTGCATCAGAATAAAGCCGGAGCCAGGCTGCTCTGCAACAGCGAGAGCTTGCAAATATTTAATCAGCGGTTCTCTGGATTTTGTTGATTTTGGTGTCAAATCAGACGTTCTTTTAAAAGATTTATCTTAGAAAGAATAGGACAGAACAATCCAATTAAAAAGGAGTCTGTCAGGAGCCAAATCTGTCTATAGTTAATATGAATGCTCAGACTTGCGGCTTCTCCCTCCATTACTCAGAACAGCCAGGAAGCTTAAGATAGCCTTTTTTTTTTTTTTCGCTGTAAAACCAGACAAACAATTATTTTTGCCGGCCCCCTCCCCCCACCACATTTTTTTGTGTATGCCTGGATGTATAGATCAAACGACAGGCTATTTTTCCAAATGTATGAGTTCTGCATACCCAGTGTTCATAATCATGTTAAACCAGACATATTTATAGAAAGACAGTCGTGAAATGGAAAGGAAAAATGTGTCTGATGCATTTTCAGCAGAACCATAAATCAGTTGGCATGTGTTTCATAGTCAGCACACAATCGGTTTTCTTTCAGTTGCGTATGTTTTAAGTAAAGGCTTTCTAGGAGAATCGTTGTAAATAATGGTGATTAGAATGAAGTGCTGTTGGCCACACTGATTAAACTAAAGTTAAGTACAGCTGCGTGCCTAATGAAGTTGATATAAGGCTAATGCACATGATGAAGTTCCATTTACTTTAGTTGTCAGTGCTGTAACAAGGTCAATCATGCCATGCCTAATCAGGTCATGATATTTATCAGACTGATTCAGAAACTGTGAACTGATGCAGGAAGAAAGCTTTAAAGGATTGACCCTCTTTGTTGCTGCTGCACATATCCTTTTGTTTTCCCTCTTTGTCCCACTTCAGTTTAATATCATCAAAGAAATTTTAATATCTGACAAAAAAATATGAGTTAATACAAAACACAGTTTTTAAATGCGGTCTTACATTTCTTAAGAGAAAAAAAAACAACTAAAAACTGATGTCATGGATGTTAAGGTTTGTACTGCATGAGGGCCACTGACTTTACTAATCATAGCTCTGCCTGCAGGGAATGTTCTGGTAGATTTTCTTTCAATTCTAAGACCTTAAAGGAATAGTACACCCAAAACATGATTAGCCTTCATTTTCTACTCACCCCCATGCTGAACAACACTCTGGAGTACTTTTTTGATATCTCAAATGCATCTGGAGATCTGGGAGGCTTCTTGCTGTCTGCTGACATTCAAATAATGGAGGTCTATGGTGCCCGAGACAGAAAGGTCCATAAAAGTCCACAAAAACGTGTCAATATTCCTCCATACTGCTCGTCCAATGTATTCCAAGTGTCCTGAGTGGGTAGCATCCAGAATTTACTCGAAACGAAGTCATTTAGAATGTTTTTAGAGCATAAACAGTAGTGTATAGTATTTCCTGAAAGCGTGCGCCAGCGCGTTCAGGACGCTACGGAAGCCGGCAGACCAAACCAGATGAAAGTGCGCATTCAGCGTCTGCTCTGCCGATAATGCAAGCGTAGAAGAAGAAATGTGCTGTTTACCTGTGCAAAGAAAGAAACAACGAAAGAAAAATGTCTGAGGACTTCAGTGTTGAGGAAGAGCAGGAGTTCTTTGCCGAGCTGAATGCGCACTTTCGTCTGGTTTGGTCTGCTGCGGTTTCCGTAGACTCGTGAACGCGCTTTTAGGAAATACTATACACTACTGTTTATGCTCTAAAAACATTCTAAATGACTTCGTTTCGAGTAAATTCTGGATGCTACCCACTCAGGACACTTGGAATACATTGGACGAGCAGTATGGAGGAATATTGAAACGTTTTTTGTGGACTTTTATGGACCTTTCTGTCTCGGGCGCCATAGACCTCCATTATTTGAATGTCAGCAGACAGCAAGAAGCCTCCCAGATCTCCAGATGCATTTGAGATATCAAAAAAGTACTCCAGAGTGTTGTTCAGCATGGGGGTGAGTAGAAAATGAAGGCTAATCATGTTTTGGGTGTACTATTCCTTTAAGAAGTACAAACTGGAACAGTGATGATTAACACATTAAGTTTAACCTTATGTTTTTAATTTTTTATTTCTTCTGACTGGAAATAATCAGCTGGAGCAGCTCAGTCGGACCTGCGACTGTGGAAGGACAGAAAGATTAGCCTGACTGCAATGAGTCTTTGAAACCAATGATGAAAGTAGTTTTAAATCCTTGCTGGTCCTAAAAAGAAAAAGAAAATGTTCTCACGCCTTGCAACCATTTTTACTGATTACATTTTTGGGGATATAGACCTACACATATGATACATAATGTTACACAGGGGTTGACGTCTAGGATTTTTACTAGGGATGCACGATATTGGGATTTTGGCCGATATGCTGATATTTTAAAACTCATGTAGCCGATAACCGATATCGATACTGATGTTAAAGCTGGACAAAAATAAGTAGTCATTGAAAATAGCAGTTTTGTTATCCATTTCTGACACTTTGAAAAATAATATACTCAAATATATTTTCATATGCTGATATCAAATTTATTTTTAAAAACGCGGTATCGATCTATTTTACTTTCAAAATCTTGTGAAATTTCATCATTCTGTTACAAACTCTCGTGATATTTTGCAAATTCTTGTGAGATTTTGTTAGTAAAATGGATCGATACCGAGTCAATATATCAACATATAAAAATATGGCAAAATTTCGTGAATTTTCGGGGGATTTCGTAGCATAACGATGACATATAGCAATATTTCATTAGTAAAAGAGATGATATGGTGTTTTTAAATGGCAATATATCAGCATATGAAGATATTGTGATATTTTAATGTATCAATATTTTTCCCTCGTCTTTAGAAGTTTTTAAGTCTGTAAAAAATAAGTTTTTGTGGAAGAAGAAGTAGTATTTTTTTTTTTTTTTTAGACTTTAGAAACTCAGAAGCTGATCAAATATCGGGTTAAATATCGGTGGGGTGGCAGATGTCCGATATTCAGTTTTAAGGCCGATACCGATAGGGGGCCGATTATATCGTGCATCCCTAATTTTTACCACTGAACCTTTGGGCAAGTGACTTTCACATTTCATTTGCCCAGAAACAATTTTTACTTGCCCAGTATAATGTTTGATAAATATAGTTCCTAATATTATTTTTTGTATATATATCAATGAAACATGTTTGTTTTTTAAATGTTTTTTGTAATTCAGTATTTTTTAAGTTTCCAGGTTCCTGGTGTGTATCTGCATGTGTCAGATAATGAACTCAAGCCTACATTACCGTGTTAACATGCTTTTCAATCCTTCCTGCACATTCTTTTCTAACTAAACTTTGCTTTAAACTGTTGTGTGCTTGGAAAAATATAAATTGTAATGTTAAAAATCTAAAAAAAAACCTGACAGGTTAAGAACTTAAGATAAATCACAAGACAGAAGTCAATGTCACAAATGAATAACTTATTTTAGAGTCACAGTATGTTTATACAAGATAATACTATTAATATAATGTGACTTTTCTAGAGAATCATTATACATAGTTATTTTATACAGGGTTTCCACAGTCTTACATCATTTCAGAATTCCCTGACTTTTAACAGACTCAGGATTAGTTTTCCCTGACAAAATAAATGCAGCAACAAGACAATAAAAATAACATAACAGGTCACCAATCTAACATGTTTAGCTCTATAACATTTAAATGCACCTCTCCAATGTCTGAGAGAAAAAAGTTTAATGAACATTTTTTAATGTATGACCTGCATCACTGTACAGAAGACTGCCATATGATAGCGCTTTCTAGCTTGGTAACTACATCAAAATTACTGCTAGGCGGACAAAAATCACGCCATCTGGCGGAAAATCACCCGGCTTTTTCAAATCACACCTTTTTCAAATCATGCGAGAATGTGTACAAAACAACAAAAATGGCGCCGGGAACGCTTGTGGGTTGTTTTCAGCGAATGTTGGTGATTTTAAAGTAATTTTGAGTGATAATTTTTTTTTGCGATCATTGCACTTGCACGGCGGGCAAATGCAATGAAATTTGTACTCTCTCAACAACAAAAACTACTTGCCCCGGGCGATCGGGCGGTGGTTAACATCGAGCCCTGTTACATTATATATTCAGCTGAGTTACACTTTTGGGTTTTAAATTTTGTTACTTGGGCTTCTTAGTATCGCAGTGGGTAGCACTGCTGCCTTGCAGCAAGAAGGTTCCAGGTTCAATTCCCAACCTGGGGTCTTTCTGTATGGAGTTTGCATGTTCTCCCTGAGCATGCGTGGGTTCTCTCTGGGTACTCTAGCATTCCTCCCACAGTCCAAAAACATGACTGTTAGGTTAACTGGCTTCTCTAAATTCTGCTTAGGTGTGAGTGTGTGGGTGAATGGTTGTTTTTCTCTGCGTTGCCCTGCGATGGACTGGCAACCTGTAATAATAGTAATAGTGGCTTCATGCAGACAGTAGAATAACTGTTGATTATGTTAAACTCGTGTGGGGCAATTGAAGCTGGTCATAGGAGACAGGAACCATATTGTGGTAGACTACAGGAAAAATATATATATAAACTTGTCAAAATAGAACATCAATCTATTAGATTTTGTAAGGTAAAATTCAGCTCATTATATTTAGATGTTTCCTTTTGAATTGTAAATAAACATAATCCTTCATGAAGCCTTTTCCATTTTATTCCCACATTAAACATTATGTTTACCTATGATTTAAGGATATATAAAAACAAGCATACAGGGAGCTTTTTATCCAGTATAGATGGTAAAAAAAAATCTTGTTAGAGTTTAGCATGGACAAGACTTTGGAAAGAGTGTTTGATATTTAAATGCTGTAGACCAGTCTCACTGTGAGCTCAGATTTGTAACTGCACAGAAGTTGTTGTCACAAGATGTTTTAAGAACTGGCTCTGATTAACACCTCTAAATCTGTTACCTTTGCAGTTTATTTTTAACCCCTATATAAAACCTTAAGGAATTGCTGGAGATTTTTAGTTTAAATTTTAGGAGAAACATGGAAAAATGCACTGGGTATTTTTTTTTCTATAAGGGTTTGATTGTTCTAATGCCTTTAGATACTTATTTCCCCAGTCATTATTTGGAAGAGTGTAATTAATTCTTGAGTTAATGTGTTTTTTTTAATGTAAGGAAATCATATGTTTAGAAGAAAAATACAATTTAAATTCTAAATCTAACAGTGGTATGAACGATTTAGAATAAATTGTATCTTCAGCAGTGTAGTTGGTCCTTGTGCTGTTTTTCTTTATACCAGCTGAAAAACTATTTTTTCTTCATTTATTATTTAAAATTGATTTTTTTAAATCATTACAGATTTTCTTTGTGGTTGCAAATCAATTTTCACATAACTAAGAGCCCTTCAATGCCATTAGCTATCACAGCATGCTGTCCATAACACTGTACCTATAATTTTGTTATTTTAGCATGCCTGCAAATTATTACAAGACAAAGAAGAACAAAGACCTCTAAGAGTATCTAAAAAAACAGAAATTGTTCATTATGAAAGAGAACATTTTCACCTTCGCTGACAAGAATTATTTTATTACAAAAGTATTTCAATTACTTTTGAGTCATGGTGGGGTGTTTAATTATATGCGGTTAAAATGGACATATTTTTGTCTATTTTTGAATACTATATTAGATCAAAAGTCAACATAATCTTTTATGGTTATATCATATCCGATTGATTCCACAGACCATTTCTTTTATTCATGTTTTGTGTATGCAGGGGCGGATTTAGGAAATTTGGGGCCCTAGGCAAAGAGAGGCAGGGGGCCCCCTGAGAAGAAAACACATAAAACAGACCCATTCTACAGATAGAGAAATGTTAATAGAATAGACATCCATTATCTGTTCTAGGTTTTGTCCCTCTCTTCTTGTCCCTATTTCCTTTCTATTTATCTGCATTCTGATGGCATTTTAGCCAAAGGATATTTATCAAAAACATAATTAATCTGCACAAATAAGGAATAGTTTTATTAATCATACATGTAAACAGAGTTTTATGGGGCTCCCAGGAACTTGGGGCCCCAGGCAAATGCCTACTATTGCCTAATGGTAAATCCCCCCCTGTGTGTATGCAACTATTTTTTTTATTTAAACTGATCCTCTGAGATGGATGGATGGACTACTGTACTCTAGTAACTGATGTAAAGGAAATGCAGGAGAAGCATTGATGTCGCACCTGTTTGAGACTGTCTTTTTTTGTGATCAAACAATAAATGTTTTATTTCTCACTATTTGAGAAGAATTACAGACACCCCGTTGAAAAAAAAGTTTGCATTTTTAACAGATCTTTGTGGATTTTTGTTCATGGAACAAGAAGAAATTTAAGTCAGGTAGAAAACCAGAAAATGCCTTAAAATTTTAACCATTTCAGGAAATCATTATAACATCTAAATTAATTGTAGATAGTTCTACCACCTTTGGCTGGAAGGTTTTCAGTGAATTGCTTCTTGTAAACATCTACCCTCTGTGACATTGCACTGAGGGTTATTATTGAGGATATTGAGGAGTTCCTTCAGCTTCAGCCATTTCACTTCAACCTTTTTCAATGCACTGGAAAAAAACAAAATCTAGATAAGTAATTTCTTCTTAAAATTAGTGCATTTGTTCTTGAATTGAGGAGATAAAAGAGATATTTTGCCAATGGAACAAGGCAATTTACATTTAAAATAAGAAAATACAATTGCATTGTCGTATTTCAAGTGCATATTATCTAATTATCTTATTTAAAGAGCAAAAATACTCATTCCATTGGCAAATCATCTTATTTATCTACTCAAATTAAGGGTAAATACACTTAATTTAAGAAATTTTTACTCATTTTTAGATTGTTTTTGCAGTGTGAGATTGCATTTTGAGCTTTGGCTAGGACAAGGACTAAAGCATCCTTTGGTGCAACGTTACATTGCTGGATGATCGAGACATGATGATCCAGATGCGCTTAATTAGATTCAAGTCGGGGAAACGTCCATAGATTCAACGCCTTCATCTTCCAGGAACTGCTGGCACACTCCAGTCACATGAGTTCTAGCATTATCCTGCATTAGGAGGAACCCAGGGAGAAGTACACAAGCATATGGTCTCACAAGGCGTCTGACGATCTCATTTCGGTGCCTAATGGCAGTCATGCTACCTCTGGTGAGCACCTGGAGGGCTGTACGGCCCTCCAAAGAAATGCCACCCCACACCATTACTGATCCAGTGGCAAACCAGTCATGTGAAGGATGTTGCAGGCAGCGGATCACTCTCCACGGTTACTTGAGATTCTGTCACATGTGCTCATTATTAACCTGCTTTCTCTGAAGATGAGTGGAAAATTTGTCAATCCTAGTGTTCTCTGGCAAATGCCAAGCATCCTGCACGGTATTGGGCTGTGAGCACAACTGATGGTGGTCAGAGGACCCGGTGGCACCAGTGTACGGAAGACTCGCTTCTGTCAGTGAGCCCCAGGGCAGCTGTGGCTACAATGTAACTTGCCACCTCTTACAAAGGCTGAGGTAGCGGTCCTGCTGCTGGGCTTGTACTGTACAGCCTTGTTTCCTGGTAGCTCCTTCAACATGAGGACACTATGCTGACAGATACAACAAACCTTCTTGCCACAGCTCGCATTGATGTGCCATCCTGGCTGAGCTGCACTACCTGAGCCCCTAGTGTGGGTTATAGAGACTGTTTCATGCTGGTAAGAATGGGAAAGGACCACCAACATTGAAAATGAGCAAACTTCAGCCAGAAAGCATCGATTCTTAGAACAAGTCTTTGTTCCCCACCGGCAGAACCAATCCTTTATTGAGTGTGTCTGTCTAAATGCAGATAATTACCACCTGTTATCTATTCCATGTTCACAACAGCATGTGAACTTGATCGTCCATCGGTGTTGCTTCCAAAGTGGACAGTTTGATTTCACGAAAATGTGATTTAATTGAAGTTATATTGTAGCAGTGTATTTAATTGTATTTAATTTCAAAATGTTTAAGTCATTATTAAATCAATTACCATGATCTGCTAAAAATGTCCTTCTTTCTGAATGTCTCAGACCATTTTACAGTGCTTTTCACTTTCATTTTAACAGTCAGAAGCACCAAACTTAAGATTTGAGGTTATATGCATTGCAAGTAAAGAACCCGTTTCAGATTTTATCCTTTTGAACTGCAAACAAATGTGAGTTTTTTCTTATGTATTCCTTAGCACAAACATTTGTTATAGAATTTTATACAGGTCGCTTCTTTTTCCAAGGCAGTATTCATCAGTATACAGTACGCTTTTGTTTCAACTCGATTGGACTACTGTAATGCACTTTATCTGGGTGTCAGTCAGTCGCTGCTCTCACGTCTGCAGCTAGTACAAAATGCTGCTGCACGACTTTTGACAGGTACTCGAAAGAGAGAGCATGCGACCCCTGTCCTGGCCTCACTTCACTGGCTGCCTGTATATTTTAGGATTCATTTTAAAATTCTTATGTTTGTTTTTAAATCATTGCATAATCTTGCCCCAGCTTACCTCTCTGAGCTTCTTCATCCCTACGTACCCCATCGGTCTCTCAGGTCAGCAAATCAGCTGCTCTTGGAGGAACCGAGAACAAAAAGGAAGCTCAGAGGGGACAGGGCTTTCTCTGTTATGGGCCCCAAATTATGGAATGACTTACCTTTGCAGGTCAGAGAGGCCCCTTCTTTGTCCATTTTTAAAGCTCGTCTTAAAACCCATCTATTTTACTTGGCTTTCAACACCAGTGGGATCTAGTTTTAAATTGTATGTTTTTTTGTTTTTAAACTGTTTTTAAATTATTTTTATTATGTTGTGTTCTTAAACTGTACAGCACTTTGTATCAACTGTGGTTGTTTTAAAGTGCTTTATAAATAAAGTTGGTATGGTATGGTATGGTATATTACAATATACAAATAATTCAGTAATATTGTACTACTCTTAACAAATAGGTATCCTAATTGAATGTTTACAATAAATTAACTTGTATCTTATTTAAAGTTAAACGTAGTTGTATGTGATCTCACTGATGTTTTTGTCTTGCATCTTATTTCCAATGATTCTCTGTTTGGGCGTGTCAACCCTTTTGAAACATGACTGATTATGACCACTAGTAAAAACAACATGACCCTGTACAGCCTGTTACATTTGAAATATATTACCTGGAACCCATTTTATTGTATTGGACTAAAATAATTCAGTGTGAAACAAGGAAAAAGCTAATTTTCTGAATTGTGAATCTAAACCTGAGATAATTATTCTTAATTATTTTTCTGTAAAATATAGATTGCACAAGATGAAATATCGTCTACCTGACACCCAACAAATGATCAACATTAGATGTAGCAATAGAAAACCATATGCAATAGAATATAGCCTAAAATATAACATAATAGTGGCCACCCTGCATGCTTTGAAACACATATTAATGTTTAGAAAAAATTGCAATCTAATAAAAATCTTTTAAAGGGTGTTCCTTTGTTTTCTGATTAATTTTTGCAAGAGGTTATCAGGTTGCAGACTTTGACAAAAGTGTTTTACGGTGTTTCTTACAATAGAGTTTCAAAGTTCATGCGTGTCAGGGTGGCACAGTGATTAGAGAGACCTCCCCTCAACTTAAAAGCCTGCCTAAGCACTGCTGGGCTTATGAGTGCTGCTGGGAGGCAGACAATGCTTTGACCTTCCAGGAGAGGTAGGTGATTGAACAGAAGAACTTCTCCTGCAGATCAGTGTCACAGAAAAGAGGGTCTATTATCAGCAGCCTGACTGATTCCCAGCACGACTCACGGTGAAAGAATTCAACAAGAAAAAAATGTAACAACAAAAAAAGTGCTTTGCTTTAGAAATACTGAATATCAAAATTCTCCATAGAGAGCAACTGGTTTTCATTGTGTCTGTTTCTCTAAAAAGGTTTTTTTATTTTCTTTTTGAAACACTAAAAACTTTTTGATCTCAATAAACGATTGGAAAAAAAAAAAAAAACATTTAATTTTTTTGTTTGAGATCACGATTTCTTTTTTAAAATGGAAAAAAGCTTTCCAAAACCAACCTGGCTCAATGTTAAAAATAATTTCCCTGCTTAATAAATTAGCCTCGGATCACTGCTTTCTTTGGTTATGTTTCACCGACTAGAATAAGGCTTGATTCCTTCCTGACCTGCAGAATCAAGAAATCAGTTGATTGGAACCTTTCTGACATGGCTAAAGATCTGGAAAAATCAACATATCTTTCTTACCCTGTATGCAAGATAATTTGTTGTGAGATTTGTGAACTCACAAAGTCACAAAATACAACTTTCCAGAAGCCAACATGCATTAACCTCAATACAGATTTGTTTTAGAGTAATGTTTTAACCTGTATGATGTCAACCAGAGGCGAGAGGCTGAAGCAAAGCAAACATGGCTGCATTGGTAGTAGCTGGAATACCCTCTATTTCTTTTTGAAAAATGAGCAAAAAGATGCCATTCGTCCCTTTGTAGATGGGAAAGATGTTTGTGTTCCTCCAGAACAGATTTGCTAAGAGTTTGATTTATCAGTTAACTCCGCTATTCGTGAAACAAATCAATAATGTGATACATCAGCTGCTACTGCTGCTGTGATTCGCTAGAAGATCGACATAAGTTGTGTCACTCAGGGATTTACCTAAGCAGCTTGAAAAATTGTACTGAATGTCCCTCCTTTTACAAACCATTGTGCACAGGAGCCTTTTCAGATGGATGCCATGTAGAATTCAAACTGAACTAAACAGAACAACTTGGCTCATGCCCAGTTATAGAAAGACAAATAATTTATAGATTTAGATCTGATTTAGATGCTGCGCAGTGATTATCAGAAGGCTTTTCATTTGATGGCAGTTTTTGCTACACTGCAAAAACAAATTGAAATCTAAATATCATATTTTCTTTAAGAAAGAGATTTTTTTCTTGAATTGAGGAGGAAAGAGACATTTTACCAATGGAACAAGACAATTTTCTCTTAAAATAAAAAAAAATAATAATTTCATAGTCTTATTTCAAGTGCATATCTAATTATCTTGTTTTAAGAGTATAAATCAGAGGTCATAGATTGCCGGTTCTGTCATGTTGGGCTCGAGTCTCCTAACCCACATGCAGAAATCACTCCAGAGACAGGAAATAAAATAGTGAGGTTTATTGACAATAAATTCAGACAAAGATAAATGGATTCCTTGGTTCGTCAGGCTGAACTCAGGGGGGCAACTAGGGGAGGACAGAAATGATTAGTCTGGATCCAGGAAACTTGCTGTTTGGATCCAGACTGTTTGGCGGTTTTTTGGGATTAATACCTGTTTGGGGGGGTGTTTCAGACCGGGGGGGGGGGGACCTTGAGGGTCCAGAGGCCGGTCGGCAGGTTGAGGGCTGAGGTCAGAGGCACAAGGGGATTCAGAATCAGGAGACAGATCAGGGTTAAAGCAGCTCAAAGTTAGCCGGTACCGTTACTGGCAACACTCTGGCAGAGAAGTGTCCGCATCCTCCTCCATTTATACGCCTCCAAATCAGAAGATAGAGAACAGGGGTGCAGAAGTCGACTCATGCCCTCAGGAGGAAGGTCTCAGGCTCCCTCTGGTGGAGAAAAATTGACAAACCTCTGGATCCCAACAGGTTCGTGGTCTGGATCCGGACTCACCTGCTGGCTAATCCGGACCCAACCTGATCTTGTCCGACGACAGTGTCTAACGTCACCTGAGCCGCTTCTTCTGTTAATATGGTAAAGCCCTCCGGAGCGCCCGGCTCCAGGCTGCACGTGATCCAAATGAGCCAATGAGCTGTCAGTCTGGGTTGCTGCTGCTGCTACTTTTAGACACAGCAGGCAAACCTGTGGCAAGCCGGGCGATGGGAAAGAAGGAGAAGACCATGAGAAAAAGAGAGCAGAGAAAGTGTGGACTGCTGGAAGAACTGCGGTGAACTGGTGAAAGAAAAGTGAAATGGCGTGCTCAAAGATGACCCTGCACATTTAGAGGATGTTTGGCTCAACCTGCTGCTGTGAAGCAGGATTCTCCACCATGAACGGAATCAACAATAAATCTGGATCCAGGCTCAAAATGAGCTCCTTGATATGTGCTTGAGAATGGCTTAGTCTCCATTCAAACCCAGGTTTAAAGCCTTGCAGGGCAGCATAAAGCCCACTGCCAACATTAAGACAGAAAAAAGAAAGAGAAGGAAACAAACGATCAGTTCAGGCTTTATTTAAAATATATGAATCAGAAAATTGTCTATATACCAAACTGAATGATTGTTGTTTTATTTCAGTGTCAAATTCATTTTAAAGTAACAGATCATTAAAAATGTCGCTGGACCTTTACTGGTTGATAATTTTCTTTATTCGGACCCAGCTGATTTTTAATTGGTTACTCCTGGTATAAATCCTCATTCCATTGGCAGATCATCAACTATTCTCTGACTCAAATTTAGGGTAAATACACTTAATTTATGCCATTTTTTCTTATTTGTAGATCATTTTTGCAGTGTACTGAGGACAACACTGATAGTTTTTATGCTCAGATGGAAATTATATTTCCATAAGAGACTAGGATGGGTTTGGTTTGCTCTTTTTTTATTACTTAGTTAACTGAATGACATAAAAATAAAAAGCTTTTTGGATTCAAGAATGGTCTTTCTTAAATCAAAATGTGTTTGATCAGAAAAAGAGAAGAAAGATTAGGGGGCAAATACTATTTCAGTGCATTGTCTTATTTCTAGCTTTGGACTTGTGTGCGTGATCGAGTGAATGTTGTCTCACATGCTGGCCTGTTTGATGTTTGCTCTCGTCTTACGTTCAGATTACAAATACGCCGGGGGAGCTCTGCCCATGTTGAGAGCTGGATTAAAGTATCGGTGTCGCAGCTGAAGGATAGCCAAGTTACAGCTGTGCAAGAGTGATAGACAGGGTTTCAGTTGTGAGAATGGGTTGTGTTTTAGTGGTTCATGTCTCTGCTGAGTCTTAGACAGTGAAGAGGTTCAATGAAGGTTGCGGGAAAGTTCTGGAGTCAGTTGCTAAATGTAACGTGCTCTGGTGATGAGTTTAAACCCTTATAAATGGATGCTCTTTTGCCTGTAGAGAAGTTGTTAGCTGAAACAGTGCATGTCCACAAATGGACAGGCTCAAGAGGATTTAATTAACAAGACACTCTCAATTATATAAAAGAGTTTTATTCAGTATGAGGGAGATGGTGAGCTCCTCATCAATTATGGATCCACAACCACATCCCAGAGGTTATGCTTCTGTTTTTTTAATATGTTCTGACTCCTCATTTAATTGCAGTCAAGCTTGTAAATGACTTTCAGTGTGCATTTAAGTCTATCTGTGTGGATGGTACTGAAAGGGCTTATCAACAGCACAAAGTCTCTCTTCTTTCAGGGACAATGTAGGGAATGGGCACAGATTTGGCCAGAGGCTATACAGGAATTGAAAAAAAGATTCAGTTGGATTTGAGCTTATTTTCTATTCATAGATCCTGTTATATCGAGGGCCCAAAAGGGTCACTTTGGAATAAATAAAGCTTAATTAGATTTAGCTTGGACACAAGCCATACGCTGTATCAACATCTATGTGAGCCACTTGTTCTTGTTTTACAACCACATCTTTTAAGTGCAGGGAAAACTATGCTTGTATTTTTTTATTGAGTGATTTCTTTTTCTTTGCAAATTAATATTCCAAATGTGTGGTTAACTTACATGTTATGGTACTTTGTGGATTCTTCTTTCTCTGCATTAAAAGTGCAAGTCTTTTAGGCTAAGTCTCCTTCAGCTTTGCACATCAAAAAAATTTTTTTTTTTTGGTCCATTCTTCTTTTCAAAATAGCTAAAATATATTCAGAATAATCAGAAAAAAAGGTTCAACTGCATTAATTCAAGAACAAACTGTTTATTTCCCAGTGCTGTGATGGCAGTGGGCCCCTATAGTTAGACACTTGGGGAGCAGTGGGCTGCCATTGTCCGGCGCCCGGGGAGCAGTGTGGGGTTAAGGGTCTTGCTCAGGGACCTAAAGTGGCAGTCTGTGGGAGTGGGGCTTGAACCTAACCTGACTCCGCTTGATGGATTTGCTCTGCATATCCATTTGGAAACCTTCCGTTTAAATGTAATTTTGGGAAGGGGCGAAAATACTGATTAGCTGATTGGCCTATGTTGGTTATAGACAGGCCAAATAAACCAATCAGATCAACGAAGCATATGACGTACTAACAGCCAGGCTACTCTTGCCGAAACCAGTCGGGAGAAGAGCAAAAACATCTTTTCCTCAGAGAAAAGCCTCCAGAGCAGTGTTTTGCTCTTCTTTCAGTGAAGAAATAATCTGTAATTCCGATAAAACTTGCTCGATAGCCACGCTAACGCTAGTTTCATCGGCTGAAGCCGCCATGTTCTTTAGACTGAACTGTCGTGCTTCTCGTTGCGTCACACCTCAACCCGCCTCAAAGCCAACGCTGATTGGACGTTCGTTTGGTGAACGGCTCCAAATTTTCTTTAACGGAGAGTCTCCAGACTGATCTGCGAGTGAAACCTTGAAAGCTCGCGAGATCAGGATGGTCTCACGAGGCTAGCTTGAACCCAGAACCTCAGGACTCCAAGCACAACCATTAGGTCACCACTTTCCAAACTTCTCACCTACCATCTCACTTACAGTAAACACAGACACACCCCCACAACACTATCTGGGAGCATTTTTGCAAAATTTTGAAAGGCTAAAATGTAAATTCTGGATTAATCTTAGCTTTTTTTTTATTTATTTTTATTTTTTTTTCCTACTTGCTTGGATTCTGTTTTATCTTCCTGTATTTTAATCATGTAAAGCACTTTGCATTGTCTTTGTACTGAATTGTGCTATACAAATAAATTTGCCTTGCCTTGCCTTGGGCAGCTTCTACCACCATGGCCTGATATAAACTATAAACAGGGTTTCCAATCGCTCTCTACTTTCCTATTTACAATTAAGGTCAGCTAATGCATGACTTGTTGTCCTGCTGACATATTTACCCTCCTCTGATTAATTCTCCCTTTATGCAATCTGTCATTTTTGCTGTACATCCATGTCTTTGTAGAGTCGTTTTTCATCATTCCCTCTTCATCTTCAGATGATGGGTTAAACCGAGCTCTGATGATGCTAAAAGCTTTGGATATAGTTTCATATCCTGGCCCTGCTTTAAACTTTTCAGCAACTTTCTTCCTCACCTGGAATGTTCCTTGGTCTTGGTGATACTCTCTGCCTACTAATGTTTTCTGAAGAACATGTGTGGCCGGAAACATAAAATGCATTTATATGGAGTTTAAATGGCACACTGGTTTGCTCTCTTCACTAAAGATAAATACAATCATCAACAAGAATAGCAGAGTGTGTAGCAGATGTAAAATGATAAAACCTCAGAAAATAAGTCATTTCTTCCCTTCTTTTCTGAAAACACCTCTTGAATTGCTTCCCATTTTTCCATCTAACCTCGTCTGCAGAATTATAGTAATTTTCTTTTGTTCTGCTCCTTCACATTTCCGGTCTAGTTCAACTCAGTGTTTTTTTTTCTTCTCATTGTTCAATTTGAGCTCTGAAAAGCTTATTTGATGAAAGCACTTCATAAAAAATGATGTTCATTATATTTGTCATATGTTGCTCAAATTTAGCAACAAGAAACCGAGCCCTAAACCTTGTATTCACTTTTTGCACATAAATAATTAATGCCATAAAAGAAAATCACAGGACTCATTGAGTACGAGGAAGACAAGCTTCAGCTGAGTTCATTTCTGAAAGTTGATATGAAGCAATTGCTGCACTGCAAAAAAACATCTAGAAATAAGTAAAAGATGTCTTAAATTAAGTGTATTTATTCTTAATTTGAGCAGCAAAATAAGATGATCTGCCAATGGAATGAATATTTTTACTCCTAAAATAAGATAATTAGATAATATACACTTGAAATAAGAAAAAGCAATAGTTTTTTTCTTATTTTAAATGGAAATTGTCTTGTTCCATTGGCAAAGTGTCTCATTTGCCTCCTCAATTCAAGAAAAAATGCACTTAATTTGAGCAAAAATGACTTATTTAGATTTTCATTTTTTGCAGTGTGCTAGTAATGCTTCTTGGATCATTTAACCACCGTCAACAGTTCAGACCAAGCTTGTGGCTCCATGAAGGAAGTAAAACAACTGCTCCTGAGAGAAACACAAGGCTGGGAAGTTTGTACTCGAAAGCTTTTGATTTATAAGTGCAGACACAATAATTTAGGAAATCTGTTTGGTTGGATATTTCAAATGTAAAACAAACAAAACAAAAACAATTAATTCAACATGCTTTTCAGTCCTGTTCTCTATGACTGCCGAGGATAATTTCATTAGCTCATCAGCATGTTGTCAAGTTTAGCTGAGCCTTGTTAATCATTCACTCACACAAATCAGGTTTTTGGCAAAGCATCTCGAACATGCAACACAATCGGCCACATTTGGGAACCATAAAAATGTTTTACTTGTTTAGTCTATGTTCGACTCAAAGCAGGATCAATGAGTTATTTTCAAATGGACAGAACATAACTGAGCACTGCTTTAATTCACTGATGTAATCGATGACCTTTTAGTCTACATCGTTTTTGTGATTTCATTTTTAGTTTTTGCTTTGTTCTAGTTTCTGAAAACAGCATTTCTTGAAGTTTCTGTTCAAAGAGAGTCCCTTTTCTGCTATCTTTATCAGACTGTATTTTTTGCTCATCTGCACCGGTGTGTTGGTAGATATCAGCTTCATTCATTGGCAGGGTCTGTCTGCACATGTGTTTTATTGCATGGATGGGAGATGGCATTTGGGTCAGCCCTCACAATCAGGGTTGGATATGTTCTTTAAAGCTTTTGCATTTTTCAAATGTCAAACAGTCAGGTAGGAAAAGAGAATTCATATATATTGTAAGTAGAATAATGTTAGACTAATGTTGGGTAAACATGGGGATAGTTTCAACCGTAACAGAAAAATGGAGAAAGAAATAGGCAGGAATGTGTCAGGGGAATATACCTCAAATATAGCATTTTAAAAATATTTCATTTGAAAAAAAAGTACATAAAACCAGAACATCATTCATTATGTAACATAATCATGGACTTGAATATTCTAAAATTCACATCACTATTGCCGATTAATATTATACTGCTATATAAATATATCAAGACTGAATTATTGTCCACCCCTCTCTAGTTCCATGCATAACATTTCTGTCACATCTTGTGGGAAACCGGCTCCCTTTAAAACCAAAGTGGAAAAAGTATATATCACAAAAAAGCTGTTTGTTAGTTTAAAATAGGGCCAGACGATATGTGTAAGTCTGCAGTCTTGCATTGCCAAAGGAAGCAGGTTCAAGGAAGGCTGTCTTTAATGCCTTACTACCACGGGTGGTTCTAGACAGGGGTCAACGGGGGCCAGGGCCCCTGTAGATCAAGTCCTGGAACCTGTTATGGCCTCTGTACTGAAGACATAATACTCAAAGAAATTCTAATGATGATATGTGCTGAAACAGACAGGGTTACTGATAGATCCTTTGGATCTATTTTATTTTTTCTTTACAAATTCAGTTTTATTAACTGTTTAACCCTGAAATGCCAAATGTATCATATTTGATACATACGGTTTCTGAAATGTTTTGCGTCTGACACCTTTTGCATAATTTAATGGTAAAAACTTTGCTCAAAATCCTGTTGTACACAATCAGATATACCTGATAACAGCCAGTAGAAGACTACACAAAAAATAATCTTGACTTATCGCATAGTAATAAATTATTAATATAAAAAATTTATTTCTGTTTATTCTTTTTACATATTTTTTTAAAAGGCCAAATAAGGAATTCAAAGGACTTTTGTTTTATTCTTGGATTGGGCTTTAAAGGGTTAAAAACATACCATAAGTGGTATTGAGATAGGATCCCAGTTTTCATCTGCTAAATGTTTTTTGTCCAAAACAAATGTAAAAAAAAAAATACTCTACTTTTTACAGCTAATTTTACAAAAAATTCTTAAATTCTAATCCAGATTTTAATGAAAACTGTAATTTCAACATAAATTAAGTAAAAAAAAAAGTTAAATTCCTAAATTCTGAATACATATTGACCTATTAAGACATTTAGAATTTTAATGAAACCTAATTGAATAGAAATTTCACTTCATGCAGCTATCTTAATTTATTTGAATCCCTTGGCCTGTTTTATTTATTTCATGCTTTTCTGTGCCCCCATGAAAACATGCTGGCCCCCTCCTGGCCCCCCTGGTACATTTGGTCTAGAACCGCCACTGCTTACTACCAGAGCTAACCTGAATTATATAGCCGACAGTGTCAGGTATTTAAAAGCAATACTTAACAGTGTGTGACATACTTTTCTAATAAAACCTCCTCTCCCCAACTACTGCAACAAATAAAGCTGTACTTATCCCTTTTTTCAAATTTGTTTCACTGTCTCTGGCAGCAAAGATAAATGTGGTACAGTGATATTGCACATGTTGATACAGCTGTGAGTGAACCAAAAGTAAATGCTGATCACATAATGTGCACACATCAAACTTCACATTGTACTGAATAGAAATTAAATCATAGTGTGTCGTGAAATAGTCTTGTAAGATTGCAAAACTCACACAGCATAAGAAGGCAAATAAGCTTAGATGTTAAATGAAACCGCTCTATTTTCCTCATCATATACATGACTTAAAGATTAAGTTAGAGATTTGAGCGTCAGGCCTCGAGTCAAATTCAAGTCAAGAGTCTTTCTCCTTGTTACCTACTGTAAGGACCGTTGAAATCTAAAGATTCAGCAGCTCAGACCTCATTTCTATTCACTGTCAGGTGTGTAACACCTTTAGAACAAGTGATCAAATTTACTGTGAAAGAAACTAAATGTTTGCGAGTTGGTGTAAAGCTGCACACTTGGAGAACCAAGCAATACCACATCCCCAAAAAAAGTTTAATTAAACCCTTCTTTATGTGAAAATATAGGAATGAAACAAAAGATGAGAAAGGATTGCATTTTGCTTCTACTTATAACCTCCCTCTTTGTTTCCCTGATTGTCAATCTCTTGATAAAATGTCCAACGATTGAGATGCTGTAAATGACTGCTGCTGTAGGTGTAATATTGGTTTCTTTGGCATTAGTATGCCAGAGACATTCTCAAGCTGTGCAGTGATTATCAGCTCGGTGTGATGCACGGCCACCTCGGGGTCAAACAACGAAAGAGGCTGTGGGAGCATTGGTTCAGCCCTCCTGGCCTCATTAGTTAATTAGAGTGCAGAGTGATAATTCTGGTCTAACTGACATTTTAGCATTTCAAAAACAACGCTTACAGGCTTGCCAGTGTATTAAAGAAGTAGGTTCAAAGTTGAAAAGAAAAAACAAATTTAAAGTTAACAACAATGGATGGGTTTCTAAAGATCAATCCATGTATTTAACCAGTATTATTAAGACTGTATCAACTCTTAAATGTAACTTTTATTTTATTTGAGGCTTCATCTATCTAAAGAGAAACACATCGTACATTTTCATGTGTGCGCAATATGCTTTATTTCTCATACTTTATGTTTATTATAGGATTTTTTTTTTGTTGTCATGCAGTGCCAAAAGAAAAAAAAAAAGCTGAATGTAGAAAAAAAAAACTCTCAGTCTCTGCATTAAACTGACCACATCAACGCTTTTTTTTTTTTTTTTTGCACCTTGTTTTTTTCTCCAAATGCTTACATTTGATCACTGCTGCACTTTAAGAAATGGCTATGTTCGGAGAGCTTTACAAAAGAAAATTTCTTGCATACAAAATGACAATAAAATTTGTCTAAGTCCATAATTATTGATGTGATTCCTGCCATACAGGTAGCATCGTGAGACCATCCTGATCTCGCGAGATTTAAAGGTTTCACTCGCTAATCATTCTGGAGACTCTCCGTTGAAGAAAATTTGGAGCCGTTCACCAAACGAACGTCCAATCAGCGTTGGCTTTGAGGCGGATTGAGGTGTGACGCAACGAGAAGCGCGACAGTTCAGTCTAAAGAACATGGCGGCTTCAGCCGATGAAACTAGCGTTAGCGTGGCTATCGAGCAAGTTTTATCGGAATTACAGAGTATTTCTTCACTGAAAGAAGAGCCAAACACTGCTCTGGAGGCTTTTCTCAGAGGAAAAGATGTTTTTGCTCTTCTCCCGACTGGTTTCGGCAAGAGTAGCCTGGCTTGTGGTTGTGTTTTCGTCGTCGCTCTGTTAGTACGTCATATGCTTCGTTGATCTGGTTTATTTGGCCCGTCTATCACCAACATAGGCCAATCAGCTAACCAGTATTTTCGCCCCTTCCCAAAATTACTGCAACGGAAGGTTTCCAGATGTATATGCGGAGTTACCCTACACCCACCTTACTTCCACTATTTAGAGCAAATCTCTTCCCTATTTCCTGACATATTGCCAGGCCTCTGTGGTATTGCTGTTAATTACAATGTGCCAGGGGATTTGGCCTAACAGAGAGACCCTTTAGAGATTCAGCTGGTTGAAGCGGAATCATTTTCAGGTCAAACCTGGTTCAAACTGATGGGAAATGTATATTATGATCCACTTCAGTAAATATGTTAATTTGTATGTCGCGTGAATTCTAAAAAAAAAAACAAATAGAAACATTTGACAGCCTTTTTTTAGTTAAACTTGGCATTTTATATGTGTCAAGTTAAACCAGGAAAGGGCAAGTTGACAGTTTCTAATGTCCACCCGCCTGGAGTGCTTTTAACATAAATCAAGCACTCCTTGGCTATTTCCCCCCCAAGCTCCAATTTACAACAAAATGCACCACTGGTAGGACATGATGAGAACATTTGTGTATTCAAAGATTTATATTTTATATAGTAAAGCCAAGGGAAATTGTGTTTTTTTGACAGTATGTCTTAGATATTTTGAATTGAAAAAGCTTCCTGAATGTGAAGCAAAAAGTCTTCAAACTTGGAAACAAAGTCCAGTGGATTGAATACTAGTATTGTTAACATTTGCTGTGCCAAGGTAAAAAAAAAATAAAAATAGGGCTGGAATGTGTTTTGTTTTTAATAAAGATAGGAAATGCAAAATGAACCAAGCTTTTATTTAAAAACAGAACACTGTCTAGACAAAAGCAAAGGGGAGTATTACTGAGACAGAGAAGGAGACAACCTAATTGGATGACTGAATAAAAACAACTTATTGTTAACTAATGCCTATAGTGTCAAAATAAAATTACTTTATTAGAATATATAATTTTAGATCTACCTGGGGAACTTTAAAGTTTTTTTTCAGTTAGTTTAGATTTTTTTGCTAGTCTATATTAGGCAAGGCAAGGCAAATTTATTTGTATAGCACAATTTAGTACAAAGACAATGCAAAGTGCTTTACATGATTAAAATACAGGAAGATAAAACAGAATCAAAGCAAGTAGGAAAAAAAATGTATAAATAAATAAATAAAATAAAATAAAAAATGCAGAAACAAAAAAAACAATATTATAAACAGTTGGAAGTTTTTGTTAGATTACATTTATTTATTTGATGATTTTTTTTCCTTTTTTTTGTATTAGAGAGAAGATGAGGGATTATTTTGTGAAAGTTTCTACTTAAACTCATTTAGATTTTTTCCGCATAAAAATTTCAACTTTGTGTTTTCCTATTTGTGTCCAACACATGAGATAATATCTGCTTGATATGTTACATTTTATGTCTCTTCTGTAATTGCAAGCTTTGTGGAAATTTAACAGGTGTTTTACTCTTTTTCTTCTTTTTTTTTCATTTTCCCAGAACATTTTTTACCTGTATAAATAAAGGAAATATATATATATATATATATATATATATATATATATATATATATATATATATATATATATATATATATATATATATATATTCTGTGCCGTTTCTATTCAGGTGGAGATTTTGAGGGCCACAATCCTATACCTCAGATTAAACATATTGTTCTTTGAATTATTCTCTTCTCCTTCAAATTCAGCCCTTTTAAAATTCTTTCATATTATTCGCACAAGGATGGCTATCTTTTGTAGAGTTTTATAAGTGCAGCGGCTTGCACAGCTGAAAGAGAACTATAGACCTTTGCCCTGTGTTTTATAATATTTAACAGTTTTGTCCTTTAGTCTGACTGGCTCCACGAGTATCCTTTTAACAGCACACTTTTTTTTCCAGTAGCTCCAGTCCATTATGATGTCCTTTTCAACCTTTTATGCCGCATTCAGTCCCAGCTTTGTAATTATATGCTGTTATAATAAGATGGCTAAAAATACCATATTAAAGAGGGATAATTTACTGAAATGCAGGCAAGTGTGAACACAATTTTTCCAGGAGGGCTGCAGATAAACTTGTGCAGTAGATCAAACGCAATAAAATCCAACCCAACCCCAACAAACCTATTATCTGTCCCAAACCATATGCAAATACTGCACATGCATGCTCAGCCATTAGCTCTAAATCTAACCTTTTCACAGATTGGCTCATTAAGCAAAATTTGGCAGCATTCAACGGATTGTATGAACTGGAGTAGCATTGAGAGCAAAACTGAAATATATTTGTTTATGATACCTACTATTTGTTTTTAAATTATGCTAGACGACACAAAGAAATGGATATTAAAAAGTCAGCTGTGTCTTCTTTTGTTATAGTTCTCCCCTTTTGGGACTCTTGAGTTTTTAGTTATTTGTCATTCTGTTTTGTTGAGCTTTGGTATATTTTCCATTATGTTATAGCAGTCTTTAGTTACTCTCTGTTGCTCCCTAGTGCTTGTTTCCTTTCCACTTGGCTTCCTTCTAGTTAGTTCCACTCACACCTGCTCTATATTCAGCTCATTAGCTCATCCTTTGTTCCGTTCCCCTTATGTACTCCACCTCTGCAGTCAGTTAGTGCTGGTTGCTTGTTGTCAGTTGCTTCCTCGTCTCTGGCTTCCCACGTGAGTTTCCCCTGCTGTTATCTGTTTTTTTTTTGGTTCTTTGTATTTTGCCTTTTTGGATGTCTGCCTCAGTTTTTTTTTATTAAATCAACAAGAACCCATCTCTGTATTTGGGTCCTCAAGCAACCTCATCCCCATTGTTACATATTTTTCTTTATTTAGAGCTAATGATTTCTTGGAATGTTTACTGCTTCTATTTCTATAGCAGCTAATGGTACTACAGAGCTAATGATTGATTCATATACATTAATCAAAAATACCAGTCCTGAACCTAGAGCAACTTCTTAACTAGTCCTGGAAATGGACCGGTTTGCTTTTTTACTGCCACAGAGATAATTTGGTGCAATGTCATCACACACATTGAATGGTAAATGGTAAATGGCATGTACTTATATAGCGCCTTTATTCAAGCCAGGAGACTTGACCAAAGTGCTTTACACTACATTCATTCACCCATTCACACACACACTGATGGTGGCAAGCTACATTGTAGCCAAAGCTGCCTGGCGCCACCGGGCCCTCTGACCACCATCAGTAGACAATGCAGGTGAAGTGTCTTGCCCAAGGACACAACGACAATGAAAGTCAGAGCCGGGGCTTGAACGGTCAACCCTTCGATTTCAGGGTAAACTCCTACATCCAACGCCACTGTCGCCCCTCATTGACAATAGCTTTAGTCTAAATTGGTCATTTGGATGCTTTGTCTAAAAAAAAATGCACCATACAAAATGGAAAGGCAGTCAACTAGACCAAGACAAATTAGACCCTACTCCAAATATTTGTTGTGATGAAAGAATCTCTTGGATTCTTGTATTTGATCTATCTGAACAAAGGATTTACATGGCCTTCCATAAGTTTTAGAAGCTGAGCTTGTTTTCTATCTTCTCAGTAAGGTTTTTATACCAATAAAGTATTCAGAAACTTAGAGGGACCATGGACAAATCAACTTTAGTAGATCAAGGATCTAGTATGTTTGTTTTTTGAGGTTTTCATTCCAGAGGTATAAAAACCTCAACTTACTGTGCTCCTCCTCTTCACCGGTGACAGATTTGTTTAAAAATATAAGCCTGGGCTCTACTATGTTTTTATGTTGGAAATATTTAGGGACGTATCAATTTATCTATGAACCAGGAAATACAAGATCTCATTTGTTTCTTCTTTGTTTGCTCAGCTGGCGAGCACTAGCACTATTAGCTCAGTTTTCAAAAAAAGTTTTTCCACAAGTTTAATTAACACAACCTGATATAATAAAAGACAAGCTATCACCAAACGGACTGAGTAATGGTGTTTAAATATTTTAAAGAAAATAAATAATCTACAAAAACTGCAATGATTGCTTTCAAATTGAAACGGTAAAAAATTACAGACCCTTAGCTTGCAGTGTTCTGTTTCTACTCTGGCATTTCCTAATTGCTGAAGAACTAAACTACAGACTGGAATTCAAAACCTGGTCGTCACATTATTTTTGATCAGTAGCTCTTTTCCATGATCGTTTTTATTTACTTTAAAACTCATTTGGGAGTTGGATTCACGTCCGAGACCATGGTGCTGCAATTACCTGTTTTTTTAAAAGTTGCGAAAACGGGAATGTTTGTGGGAAAAATTTCTTTTCTAAAAGTCGTACTGCCCTCGTCCCTTATTTAAAGTTATTGCATTACATCATATGTCATTCCTGTGCTCGTATTAAATAAATAAGTGGGCATGTTAACCTTATTTAAAGGCTGTAATGATTGTTTATTGTTTAGTAAATCACCAGCCTCCAAGACCCCCTGTTACCCTTGGCAACGCTATCTTTTTTCCTGTCAAGCTCTCGTTGTCGGCATTTCACAATAAAAGCACAGGTGAAACTTTAAATCACGCTGTTGCTAAATAGTTTTTTATGAACAACTTTGGTTGAAGCCAGACGCAAATCTGATTAAGTCGGCGGTACTTCCTTGTAAAGCTACCCATGCAGAAAGCACCGATGCTGGGCAGTGGGCAGTGACAGACCAGGCTCTGTGCTGGACGTAAGCAAGGATGATAAACATTCCTTCTAAGGCTAAATTGAAATGGCTTTTTTTAAAGCCACCTTAAAACCACTTGAGAGCCTTCTTTATTTCGACCTTTTTTAACATTACATTCGCTGTTTTCCAATTTAAACGAGAAAAAAGTGTTACCTGATTGGCTGCCATGTCACGATTTCATACAAAGGTTTCAACTTCAGCAAACACTGCTCCACTCTCTTCTTGCGGTGCTGCTGTTTGACAACACCTCAGTGAGGGCGGAGCAGTGAATGCTCACTGCGTGGATTTCACCTCTGGCCGCTTCATGACCTTTCCCTGAGCAGGTTGCATAGGAATTCTATGCGTGCCACCGGTTTAATTATTAAATATGTACTCACTTATGATGAAAGCAGCAGCATCTTGAATACAGGCATCAGGCATGATTGTGTTAATCCGATTTGTAATTCTTAACACATTGAACTTGTATTTGCTGCTAATATTCCAGACCATTTAAATAAGGGCCACAACATTCACAATATATATATTTTTTATTTTTTATTTTAAGTTAACTGTTGCAACTGTTCATATTCCTGGGATGGCTTCTTTGCAAGTGTCCCTCTGAGGCTTGCTGTCATAAAGTCATACAGTATTGCAAATTCGCTGCTGTGTTTTGTTTTTAAAGCAACTTTGAGGTCTTTGAATATTTCACATGCACATATCAGAAAAGAAAATTCAACTATGAGGTTTGAACCCTTTGAAAATGTATTATTAAACATACCAAATGAACATGGCAAACACAACTTCAAATTAGAAGCAAAAACTTTGGCTAACAAGTAAAATATCTTGAACTTATACAATTCCTGTAAGTAGCTTGAAGTGCCTGATTTCTTATTTGGTTTCAAGGGGTTAATACTAGGTTCAACATACATATTTTTAAATTGTTATCTTTAAATGTAAATATTCAAAAAGACAAAAGAAAAGCTTTTATTGAAAAAATATCTATGCGCTGATCACATAAGGAAAAATAGCTATACCTTAAAAGAAGGTTAAAGGAACTCTAGTTGTTTGACTTATATAAAAGTGGTTAATAAAACAGTTTTTCAAAATGATTGATGTGGTGCACACCATAACTCTTACTGTGTTTTTTTTCCCCCTTTCTTAATATTGTATAATGTGATTGGATGTCAGCTAAAATTGTCACTGAGTAAGGGCACTGATGATAAATGGGAACCATACAAAGCTGCGGTGATGAATAAGTGAAGATCTGAGAAGGAATCGTTTTTTTTTTTTTTGTCTTTACTGGCAGACATCAACAAAAGAGCTCATAGAAACAGCTGCTTAATGTTTGGAGCTGTGCCTTAAAGCACAGCAGGGTAATGATAAGTGGTGGTGCCTGCTTGAATTGTGATTTCAGAAGGTTAGTTTATCTTCCTTGGAAAAACAAATTGGAAACATAATGTTAAAAAACACTTGTCTTAGATGACTGAAATACCATCTGTTATATTTGTTGTTCTTTTTGCAATTTCCTGTTTTAAAGAATTTCTACTTATAACTTATATTTCTCTTTGTCAACAACATTATAATTACTCGTAGCAATCCACCATACAGTCATTTAGTGTCACTGATCCAATAATAACCAATTAAAAACAAAATGAAACAAATAGATGAACATAGTTATACCTTTATAAATGGTTTTTGAACCTTGCCTTTTACACCTGTAAAGCAAAGGAAATGAAAAGGGATGAAAGTGACAAAGAAATTGCAGGGAGTGAAAATTGGTTAGATCATATAAGATATGATTCATCATGTTGTCAACGAGGGAACCAATACACCACGACAATAGAACAAGAAAAGAAAAAAACATTGTACCATAACACAAAAGCAAAAATGCTTTTGTATTTTTACTTTTTATATGTCAGGGATGCTTTGAAATAGACTTCATTGTTGAAATGTTCTTAGCTAATCAGGTTTTTCTTTTAAATGTTTAAATGTATACCTACTTACCTACTGACAGCACAAACAATAAAAAGAACAAAACAAAACAACTCATGAGCTAAATGCATTATCAATTCATTCAATATAGAGTGACAATATTTAGATTTCCATAAAGGACAATTTGCCAAGCAAAGTCATCCTGTCAGACAGGCTTCGCAGAGGTTAATGAACGTGCTTCACTATACCTAAAAGGTACAAATATATACCTTATAACTTCTGTAGTAAAATAAAATCAGTAACTATCAGTAAAAAAAATAGCTCTCTTTTATATTACATAAATAAAATAAATAATGTGCGACATTATCTCAATACAGCATCCTCTGTTTTCCCAGGTCTAACAAAGTACTTAGTCAACTTTGCAGAATAACTCTCACCTCGCACAGCTTTTTTGTTTTTCCAGTTTCCATGTGAGCTTTGAGATATCCAGCACCTTTTTTTAGAGATTTAAACTTGTATGCCAGCTTTGCACTCAGTACCAAATAACAATAAAAGTTGTCTAAGTATACTGAGCAAAGCCGACTCAGCCCATACTGACAGGGTCATTATAGTGGGGGATTTTAACACCAGTGCTGACATTAAAGGTGATAGCTTCAGTGCAGCCTTTAATGCTATCTTAAATGCTATTCGCTTTGTTCAAAATGTAAATAGTCCCACACATTCTCATCTTCCTACTTTGGACCTTGTGATGACATATGGCATTGAATGTGAGGAAATAACAGTAACACTAATGTAACAGTAATAAAGGTTGATTTATTCATATACAGTAGTAGCCATTCAGAATTTCCCCACTTTTCTTGATGGACCCTTGACTGGTCCCCTACAATTCCTTTATAAACATCTATATTTGCATGAAAATATTTTTTCTTTCATGATTTGTGAACATTAAGATATAAAGAGAAGCCCCATCTCCTGGTCAGACCCTGTCATTTAGTGAAAGATTGGAGTCAGAGTAAAAAATATGCAAGCTGGAAGTTGGAGGGGATTCTGCTGGGAGTTGCAGGGAAGTGGGCCGCCATTCGGCTGGCACTTGACTGTGAAGGGTCATTTTGAATGGTTGCTCTTGTAATTATGGGCCCATGGAAAACAGTGAAAACCAGACATTTTCATGAATTTATAAACATTACTGTGAAATGTTCAGGCACAAAAGAAGACATTTGGTCCCCCTGATTTAATAACACACTGATTTGTGGAAATATATTTGCTCTAGCAAAGATACATTAATTCACCACTAGCTGTAAACAGCATGAAAGCATGAATGTTTCCTGCCTTGTATCAATGGTTTTAATGGTAGTATGGCACAATTTTGGCTGTCTTACCACTGCTTAATCACACCAGTCTGTATATAGTTATAGACCATGTGCATGATTTTACGGTCACAGTGTGACCTTCCTGTAACAGCTACTTCCAGTAGGATTGTGATGCATGTTGTGAAGCTCAAATCATCTCAATCTTGTTCATTTAATATAACATTGAGATCTCTGTTGTTCAGTGATATCGACCAACACCAGTAGCGAAACTCTGGGTTACAATGCAATAAAACTCTTCCATCATACATGGGCACCTAGGGCATTGTGATGCTATTATGTCAGTACAGTCTAAAATCTATCAGAGAAGTTCTTACACAAAGAAATAAGGCAATTCTGAAGGCAAAGATTTGTTGCAACCAATGCTGACAGTGTGAGCCTAAGGAAGGGACCATTGAATGTATGATTTTAATATCTGTTTTTTCATATGTTGTCAGGAAATGTATCCAGCTGGTTTTCCATGTGTGAATATTTTCTTATAAAATAGTGGAAATTCCACCAACATCTGCTGCTTCCTTCTGAACATAATTAAGCATAAATCTGTGACACTAATTTAGAAAGAGATGAAACAGTAGGAGCTTTCTCTAGAAATGTGTTTCTGTGTGAACTGCTCTGAGATGGTAACGCTGGGTAACTGCTCTGCTCTTGGATTCTGCTCAAGTCCTTGGTCTTAATACTTCGACTTTTTCAGAGATAAATAAAGCTAAAAATCAAACAAGGCGCATTTCTGTTTATGGGCGTTGTAAATTCACCCACAGGCGCCTCTCAAGTGTGTGTGCCATAGATGTATGCTTCCTTGTTAAGTTGCAGAGTGCTGTCTGTCTGCCCTTGCATGTTGTGTGCTTGCTCTGACATGACTTGCATGTTAAGCACTAACAGCTGATGCTTGTAGCCTCCCCTGTAATGGAGCCAGTCACCAGCAGCGGCCCTGCTCCTCTTAGACATACAGACCTTCTTATTCACGACAGAGAAAGAAGCTGCCTAAAATTATATATATTTTTTTTAACTGAACTTTCTTCTTAATTATCTGTGTTGTTTTTGTTGTTTCAAAATCCCTCACTAAAGCATAAATTTTAAAGAGGACATGTTACTTGTGTAAATATTTTCACTGTTGCATAATATGCAGATAAAGAACTTTGCAGTTCAGTTGCTAAATGCATGTTTACACAAGCAGCCCATAAAGTACTTAATCCTCTCACAAGAGAATGGCCACCACTCGCATCTTCTCACAGTGGTTTTAGGTCATTGTTGCAAAAACCTCACAGGCATATTTGCCTCAAGGTACTTGGGAGGATTAGGAGTGTATTAACACACCATTCCTGAAATCCCATCTGAGTGAATTTTAAGTGGCCTAAACTGCTTAGGGGATTTTTTTTTTCCATTCTAAATTTACCAATATATCTAGAATCAAGTTATTTCATAGAATATGTCATAGATAGTCCTCCAACTAACACAATCACCTGCTGCAGCCTACTGCAAACAATGCACCAATTCACCAATTACGTAAATGTTGACACAGCAACCAATCAAAGTACGGACAAAGCCATTAAAGACACGTAATTCAACATGCAACTAACTTACAAAACCTTTTGGAAATAGTCTCCTGTTATTCATTTGTGATGATCTGAATATGGCGACAGACTGGTCACCTATCCAAGGTGTGCCCCGCCTTTCGTCCATAGACTGCCGGAGAGGCACTGGCCCCATCGCAACTTTTACAGAATAAGTGGTAGAAAATAGATGGATTTGAATATGATTTGACGCAGATTTCTATCATTTGGAATGTTTCATGTTAGACTGGAAAAGATTAAGATCTACAAAATAGATCTTCAAATAGATATGAGTGCTCTTAATCATATAAAGTTACTTTATATCAGGTATCCCCAAATTTGGTCCTCGAGGGCCGCTATCCTGCAGGTTTTAGAGGTTTCTCTGTTTTAGCACAGCTTATTCCGATGTTAATCAACTATGAATGTAAATCAGCTGCGCTGGAGGAGGGAAACTTCTAAAACCTGCAGGACAGCGGCCCTCAAGGACCGACTTTGGGGATGCCTTCTTTAGATGTATTATGTGTAAAATGTATTTGCATTTTTATGTCAATGCACAAAATGACTGTATTTGGGTTTTTTAGAGCTTTTGTAAGTAGTGTCAATGAACAGCACATCTGTTCAGGAACAGAGTTGATCAGTTTGATCTTAAAAACAGCCATATCTTTGAATGATATTGTGCAAACTTGAAAAACGTAATCACTGTGTGGCACTGAGAAACAACAAAGTACAACAAGCAGCTTGTGGCTCATCTGTACAAACTCTATGTCACACATGAGCTAATATGCTGTGGCATTTTGAGCTTCTGAATTCAGAGTGGTTTGTTATCCTAGTCTTCTGAGCTCAAATGAGCCCGGCTGCGGCTCAGGAGGTCTACTTGATTGTAAATAACACATCATCTCCTATTACTGTGGCACCAAATACTGCAATTCTGCTGAAACCAGGAGCGTCTCCAAAGTTTATGCGGTTTCCTTTCATCTCTGTGGCATAAATTACTGCAACCACATTTTACTATGCAGAGAGAAAATGACATCTAATGTCTCCTTTTCACGTATTATTTTGCATGTAGAGTGACACAAAGCAGCCCACTTGTTTCTTTGATGAGCATGCTGAAGACCTTTCCTTGTTTGTTTGGTGGTTTCTCTTATTTTTATGTAAAAATGGCAAATGGTCTTACACACATGCTCCTTTTCAACTCTTCCCACAAATTATCTGTGAGCTGAGATCACGACTTTGCGAAGGCCACTCCCAAGCTTTGGCGTTCTTGTTCTAAAGCAATGTGCAAGTATCCAACTGCTTTGCTTAGACATCATCTATATAATAGACCCATGTGTGTCTAATCATTTGACTGATGACCTGTGATGTGTGCATTACTCCCTCTCTGAGAAAAACACACCTAAGTCATGATGCTACCACATATGGTTTCATCAGACCACATGATGCGTTTAAAGGAATAGTACACCCAAAACATGATTAGCCTTCATTTTCTACTCACCCCCATGCTGAACAACACTCTGGAGTACTTTTTTGATATCTCAAATGCATCTGGAGATCTGGGAGGCTTCTTGCTGTCTGCTGACATTCAAATAATGGAGGTCTATGGCGCCCGAGGCAGAAAGGTCCATAAAAGTCCACAAAAAACGTGTCAATATTCCTCCATACTGCTCGTCCAATGTATTCCAAGTGTCCTGAGTGGGTAGCATCCAGAATTTACTCGAAACGAAGTCATTTAGAATGTTTTTAGAGCATAAACAGTAGTGTATAGGATTTCCTAAAAGCGCGTTCACGAGTCTACGGAAACCGCGGCAGACCAAACCAGATGAAAGTGCGCATTCAGCTCGACAAAGAACTCATGCTCTTCCTCAACACTGAAATCCTCAGACATTTTTCTTTCGTTGTTTCTTTCTTTGCACAGGTAAAAAGCACATTTCTTCTTCTACGCTTGCATTATCGGCAGAGCAGACGCTGAATGCGCACTTTCATCTGGTTTGGTCTGCCGCGGTTTCCGTAGACTCGTGAACGCGCTTTTAGGAAATCCTATACACTACTGTTTATGCTCTAAAAACATTCTAAATGACTTCGTTTCGAGTAAATTATGGACGCTACCCACTCAGGACACTTGGAATACATTGGACGAGCAGTATGGAGGAATATTGACATGTTTTTTGTGGACTTTTATGGACCTTTCTGCCTTGGGCGCCATAGACCTCCATTATTTGAATGTCAGCAGACAGCAAGAAGCCTCCCAGATCTCCAGATGCATTTGAGATATCAAAAAAGTACTCCAGAGTGTTGTTCAGCATGGGGGTGAGTAGAAAATGAAGGCTAATCATGTTTTGGGTGTACTATTCCTTTAAGTTCTTGCATCATTCTAAATTAATGGATGTGTTCATGCTAAGTAACATTTTATCCCTTGTTGAGTCAGGACATTTTCACAAGGACTTCCACTCTTAAGTTTATGCATCAAAAAAATTCAAACACAAAATTCTTTGTATATTGTACAACATGGAACTCTTTTCCTACTAATATAATGGATAAGCATTTAAATGCTGTTCTACTTTGTTTTTTGTATTATTTGAACAGGTGGATATAATAACTTTAAGGATGTTAAAATTAGACCCAAGGATACACTGGAAAAAATCGAAATCTCGATAAGTCACTTTTTCTTAAAATAAGTGCATTTGATCTTAGATAGAGGAGGTAAAAGAGACATTTTGCCAATGGAACAAGACAATTTACATTTATAATAAAAAAAAAAAACACAATTGTAATGTCTTATTTCCAGTGCATATTATCTAATTATCTTTAAGAGTAAAAATACTCATTCCATTGGCAAACTATCTAATTTACCTACTCAAATTAAGGGTAAATGCCCTTCATTTAAGAAATATTTACTTATTTCTAAATCATTTTTCCACTGTGGAAAAAAAAAGGCTTGTTGACATGCATGATTCTTATTCCTTTTCTAATATCATGGTTGGTCCCTCTTGATTAACCCATGATATCACACAAGCACTGCAAAAAATTCAAATCTAAATTAGCCATTTTCGCTTAAATTAAGTGCATTTTCTCTTGAATTGAGGAGGTAATTGAGATACTTTGCCAATGGAACAAGACATTTTACATTTAAAATAAGAAAAAAAACAATTGCTTTGTCTTATTTTGAGTGTATATTATCTAATTATCTTGTTTTAGGAGTAGAAATACTCATTCCACTGGCAAATCATTTTATTTATCTGCTAAAATTAAGGGTAAATACACTCATTTTCAGAAAGTTTTTACTTAATCCTTGATGGTTTATGCAGTCAGGAAAACTGGGACATTCTAATGTTTATATCTTTTCCCCCAAACTCCCATTTAGACATTTAGGAAATGAAAATGGCGTGCAGTAACTAAACTTAATAATCAAGTATTTTGATTAAATGTTTAACTTGAATCAACCTTTTTTAATCATATCATTTCGGTTAAATGTTTTTATTCTCTTGAATCTTGTTCATAAATTATTACTTCCTCTAGTTTATGTTCTTTTCTTATATTTCTGTGGCCTTTTCATACACAAAACTTTGAATTATCTTGGCATGGAAATGTGCTATATAAACAAACCTGCCCTGCGTTTCCATTCCTTGCCTTACCTTGGCTCAGAATGAAGCTTGACTTTCCAAGATTAATTTCAAGTCCCAGTTTCAGGATACGTGTTCATTACTACTTCAAACCATGTCCCATATCCTTAAAATGAGTGCAGAAGTTAATTTGAATGCAAATACAAATATTTATGAAGCATCCAGCTGTGCTGTGCCAAATTTCCACGCATCTGTACATCTCATTGGATAGAATGGAACTCAGAAAGTGTTCTTTTTGACTGACTAAAAAAAACGCTCTCCTCGAAGTATAGATTAAATTAGTTTTTGAGAGATTTTCTTTCCTGCAAACCTCCAAAGAGCCATGTGGTAGTATGCTGATCTGAATGATAGTGAAGTGCTACGGCGATATGACTGTTTGTAGCAGTGGAGTCTAACCAAAGTGAAGGATGAGTGAAAGGACACTTGAAAGCAGGTGAAGGGTTTTCCTTTTATTGATGACTGAAATCAAGAGGCAGTCTAAAATGATCCATATATAACAGGCTGCCGTGTCATCAAAGACAATTTCCAGTCTCATAAAGGTTGACTCTAATATAGAAGAACTAATATTATCTAACCCTATTTTTCATAGATTATGGTCTGAGTGAATATATGGCATTGTGTCTGTGAGCAGATTTTGACTCACTCAGTCACATCAGTTCATCAAGCTTCAATATCATGTTTAAGATTATGCAATGTTAGATCTTAAATAGTAAAAAGCCCAGACTTTCAGTTTCTTTGAACGTTTTATCTAATTTATATAACCATCCAGCTGGGAAACTGCTGATGTGATTTGGATTACTGTCCTGCTATGTAACCCAAGTATGACTGAGCTGAAGGTTACAAACAGATGGTTAATCATTCTCTTTAAGTTTTTATAATTGTTTTTCTAAATGATAGAATTCATGGTTTCATAAATTAATACTAATAAATTCCAAAGAGCTTCCCAAATTAAGAAAAGCAAACCAGAAGTATCACACAGCCACCATTTCAATGTGATATGTTGTTGTTTTTTAAGACGTTGCTTTGATTTCACCCCAGATGTAGCAGAAACAGTATCATCCTCATCTGCTAAAGAGTATATTAGAAAAACTTTTGCACCGTTTAAGGCTTTGGGTCCCCTTTTTTAAGTCTTATCGTTTGAACTGGGAACTCGGACTCAGCAAGTAAAACTCAAAGACTTTATAGATAATGTTCTGTGTTCCTTTATAAATGCCTAGATTAGATGTATGTGAGCTTTTGGAGCAATTTTGGTGGATTGTTTAGAAGGTTTCAACATGTTCCTCGTTTTCTTAATTTTTGTATGATGATTGATATACTTTAGCCTACCTGATGTTGTCAGAAGGGTTTTGTCTGAGTGATTTCTTTGTTCAACTTGTTTAGGTATGACAAATCAAACTTGATACAGTTGTGTAAAACATATTGGCATAGGTAATTCTTTATGTAAGGTATATTACTTTTTCCAAACAGATTCCAGTTGGTATAGCACTTTTTTTGCTTGATAAATGAAACTATTTTTTGAAAAGTGCATTTTGTTACTTAGGTTAGGTTTTGTTAATGATGATTGAACTGGGTTAATTTTCAAATAAGCAATCAAATGGCTCTTCTAGGGAGTGTTTTTCACAACTTGAAATTTCAATATAAAATCTAATTTGCAAAATGGGATTTCAACTTAGGACGGCTTTGTAAATTAACCGCAATACTATGATACGATTCCTAACTTTTTTACAGTAGTTTTCACAACCTCCCATTGTTGATATTAAATGAAAATTATAGTATTTGGCAGAAAATATTGTCCCAACAAAGTCTGTCTTTTGTTTGACTTGTGAGGCTGAACAGCCGCTCTTTCTTGTAGAGAGCGCTCCAGTGGCCTTGGAAGGCAAACAGGGAAAAAGGTTCTGGGAATAGCTCTCTTTCCCACACCACCTGAGCTCATTTCTGTTGTCTTTACTGTTGCAGATATCATCATTTGAGTTTATGGCCTGGCATCTCAGTCTAAGGAGGCATTGTTAGAGTTTATAACTTTTTGTATCTGTGATCTCGCTAGCCGAAGGAAGGAAACGGATATGCTGTTGTCTTTGTATCGACCTCCAACCTGTGTAAGCAAACATTCTGAGGGTAGTGGTTTTCCATTCCTCTGAACCGGTCATGCTGACTTGGAACAAAGACCGGTGTTATTCACTCAGGAAGTAATATTAGAAAATTTGCATGACTTTTTAAAAAGCTGAAAATATATTTTTTTCTCTTTTCAAGGTGCTTAAAAGGCCAATATAAAATATATATATATATATATATATATATATATATATATATATATATATATATATATATATATATATATATATATATATATATATATATATATATATATATATATATATCTCACCTAAAGCCTCTTAAATTAACCATTTAGTTAAAGCTTTGTGTACCTCATGTTCCAGGATGTGTTTTGTTTAAACAATTAGGAACCATTTTCACATGCATTTCGTAAAAATTCAAAAAATATCCACTGGACTTGGTTTCCAAGATTTGAAAACGTTTCCCCACCTCTCCAGGAAGCTTTCTCAATTCAAATGTCTGGATTCGCAGTGAGTTTGAGTCTTTATATAGACAAAGCCTTGTATCGCATGGAAACATGCAAATGGTAACCAATGAATGGGTCGTTTGGTTCCATCGTTAGCCTCTAACAGACATGTGCAATGTGGAGTCAACAAGTCATCTCCATGTCATGTATTTGTTCTACCCAGCCACTGAAGCAGGTGAGTCCAATCTTCACCGTGAGTTAACCTGTGCAGATTGGACTCACCTGGTTAATTGGCTGGGTAGATTAAATACATGACATGGAAATGACTTGTTGACACCACATTGCCCATGTCTGGCCTGTAATATCTGAAACCTGTCTATGTTTCTGAGGGTCGGTCGTTAAAGGGGGGGGATTGTCTCCTGTAATGCCTGAAACCTGTCTATGATTGTTAAGAGTCGGTCGTTAAGGAGGTATTGTTCACCGGCTGGGGCGGGTAGGTCCCTCGTTCCTCTGTGATGGGGTGGGGGGTTTGGTGATATTTGGAAGGGATCATGTCCGTGATTGAATTTTATGTTTTTGGAAGCTGGAATCTGAGTCCACCACCTCTGTTTAAGGTTGTTTTTTCCCTCTTAACATAGATGGCTTCCTTCACGCCCCTCTCAAACCAACTATTTTCTTTATCCAGAATGTGAACATTCTGGTCCTCAAAAGAATGTCCTTTGTCCACAAGGTGTAGGTGTAGTGCGGAGTGTTGTCCAGAGGAGAGCGCTCTTCTGTGTTGGGCCATGCGTCTGTGGAGAGGTTGTTTGGTTTCTCCAATATAAAGAACAGAGCATTACTCACTGCATTGAACAGCATATACCACTCTGCTCATATTCTTCTGGGGGTTTTATCTTAGGATGCACTAGCCTCTGTTTAAGGGTTTGGTTTGGCTTGAAATGTACTGGGATCGTGTGTTTGGAGAAAATCCTCCTGAGCTTTTCAGACACTCCAGCAACATAAGGGATTGTGATTTTCACATAGAGTTTTTCAAAAAGAGAGAAACAGCTTATTGGTGAAATACTTTCATGATTTACCACATGCCTGACACCTAAATAACTTTACAGTAGTAGCCATTCAAAATTTCCCCACTTTCCTTGGCTGGTCCCCTATAATTCCTTTTTAAACATCAAGCTTTGTACTAAAATATTCTTTCTGTCATGATTTGTGGACATGGAGATTTAAAGAGAAGCGCCGTCTCCTGGTTATACCTTGTAATTCAGTGAAAGGGTGGAGTCAGAGTAAAAAAATATGCACACCCAGGAGAAAGAGGGGGTCACTCCAATGGCTGGAAGTTGGAGGGAAGTGGGCCACCATTGGGCTGGCGTTAGACTGGGAAGGGCCATTTTGAATGGCTGCTGCTTTACCAAATGCATATAGACATTACATGTAAGCTTTTTACATCTAAATCCCACACCCAGCCCCTAATCATAGCATTTTGGCTCAAATGGGACTTCTTTCTGTGATCATGATGCCTTTTAGAAATCATGCAACTGCACAGCTGTGAGAGCCTCTTCTTCATTCCAGATGTTTTTTCCATAGCTGTTGCTTTTTCAAAACATCAATGGCATCTTTTGATGGGATGATAGCTGGCTACCTGTCTTTGAATAGCATGTCCCCGCCAGTCGTTCTCCTGAAGCTCCCTGTTAGAATCCAGCTGAGGCTGACTAACTCATTTGTGTGAAGTGGTGACGTGTTGGAGGCTCAGCAGGATTTCTCTGTTAAGCTTCGGATCTCCAATAACTGGCATTTTGCATCCCGTTCTTTTACTTCTACGTTAATGGTAGAGAAGAAAAAGGTCTTAGAGGAAACCGTGTTGCAGTCAGCAGTGATTCAATTTTCAAAAATGTTGAGGAACAAGCAGAAATGATTTCCCTTTTCAACACCTTTTACTCAGTTTGCTTAATTTGGGATTTTGATTTCCTGGAATACGGGCAAGAACAAACACCAGGTGCACTTCCAAAATCTTCCCTGTGTCATTGCTTCGCTTTGGTTAATGCTTAAAAGCATATGAGGCTCATGGAAAAAGGATATTCTTGGATTAAAAAGATTATGTGTTTCCTTAAACCTGCCAAGAGGAGCAGAATAGGAAAAGCAAGTAGTGTTTGGAAAGGCTTCGTTTTAAAGACTAAGCAAATAAATAAGTTTATGTTATGTGCCTGGACTTGTTTATGACTGCTTGTATACAGATCATTTGTAAAGAACAAGTTATTCTAAAAGAATAGCATAAAATCAAATCAGGACACAGCTTCATCTGATTCCAGACAAAAATTCTGACCAGAACCATGAATATCATAAACATCATCACCATAAATCTTTAACCCTCCTCACCTCTGAGGTTAGGAAGGAAACAACAGTTTGTGGAGCTTAAGAACAAAGGTCCCGCATAGCTTTATCTCTTACACTATGAGACTCTTAAACCACAGGCCTCACATGAAATATCATTTAGCCACCATCTTAGCACTGGTTACACTTGGTGTCTTTATTTAATGTGCAATATATACAATTTCAACTAAATTAACATCTTGCGTTATTACAGTAGTAGGCATTCAATATTTCCCCATTTTCCTTGATGGGCCATTGGCTGGTCCCCTACAATTCCTTTTAAAACATCAATATTTGTATTAAAATATTCTTTCTGTCATGTTTTGTGGACATTAAAGGAATAGTACACCCTAAACATGATTAACCTTCATTTTCTACTCACCCCCATGCTGAACAACACCCTGGAGTACTTTTTTGATATCTCAAATGCATCTGGAGATCTGGGAGGCTTCTTGCTGTCTGCTGACATTCAAATAATGGAGGTCTATGGCGCCCGAGGCAGAAAGGTCCATAAAAGTCCACAAAAAACGTGTCAATGTTCCTCCATACTGCTCGTCCAATATATTCCAAGTGTCCTGAGTGGGTAGCGTCCAGAATTTACTCGAAACGAAGTCATTTAGAATGTTTTTAGAGCATAAACAGTAGTGTATAGGATTTCCTGAAAGGGCGCACCTGCGCGTTCATGACGCTACGGAAGCCGGCAGACCAAACCAGACGAAAGTGCGCATTCAGCGTCTGCTCTGCCGATAATGCAACCGTAGAAGAAGAAATGTGCTGTTTACCTGTGCAAAGAAAGAAACAACGAAAGAAAAATGTCTGAGGACTTCAGTGTTGAGGAAGAGCATGAGTTCTTTGCCGAGCTGAATGCGCACTTTCGTCTGGTTTGGTCTGCCGCGGTTTCCGTAGCGTCGTGAACGCGCTTTCAGGAAATCCTATACACTACTGTTTATGCTCTAAAAACATTCTAAATGACTTCGTTTCGAGTAAATTATGGACGCTACCCACTCAGGACACTTGGAATACATTGGACGAGCAGTATGGAGGAATATTGACACGTTTTTTGTGGACTTTTATGGACCTTTCTGTCTCGGTCACCATAGACCTCCATTATTTGAATGTCAGCAGACAGCAAGAAGCCTCCCAGATCTCCAGATGCATTTGAGATATCAAAAAAGTACTCCAGAGTGTTGTTCAGCATAGGGGTGAGTAGAAAATGAAGGCTAATCATGTTTTGAGTGTACTATTCCTTTAAGATCTAAAGAGACAGTGTATTCTCATTATCAGTTCGTATGAAATCGTACAAAAAGTTATGCACAGTAATTTCGTACGTTTTTGATGTTTTTTTCGTCGTTTTTTTACGTCTTGCCTCGAGACAAGATATACTTGCGCAGGCTCATCTTACGCACCATTCAATAACATAGAATTTAACATACAATTAACCCTAACCCTAAGATACAAAACAGCAAGCAACCTAGTGAGAGACATCAAGAAGTAATAATTGCACTGTTTTTCCCAGTTTTACGTCCATCTGCGGATCTGCTTTTTTCGTCTGTCTGGCTGCGCATGCGCACTGATCTGTTTTTTCGAGGAAAAACGTCCAAAACGTACAAAATACTGTGCATAACTTTTCGTACGATTTCATACAAACTGATAATGAGAATATGTTGAAAGAGAAGAGAATCTGGTCAGACCCTGTAATTCAGTTAAAAGGTTGAGAGTAAAAAAATATGCAGTGGCTGGAAGTTGGAGGGAATTTTGCTTAAATTTTGCTAGTTAAAGGGAAGTCGGCTACCATTCGGCTGGCGTTTGGGAAGGGCAATTTTGAATGGCTGCTACTCTACATGTACAACTCCCATGTATTTTGCTTCTTTTATGTTGCATTTTCTAATAATTCAAAGATAGCTATGTTTTCCAATTTCCTACGTTTATTAAAATTACTTCCTTCCTCTTGAACCTTTCCCTGGGCCTGTTGCTACAAAAGCTCCTCCAAATATGTTCTTGCTGATGCAGATCTCAACAACAAGATAAGTGTTGTGCTTTGAAATTGTTGCTACCTATTCTGACTCCTTCCTTTGTCCACTACCTCCTTAACAGCAGAAGCTCTTGCAGCGCTGCTGCTCACTTAACTGACATTGCTTTCTTTTCCATCAGTTAAAAAGGAGCAAAAAGCAAAACAGAGTTTTTTATCATAGTATTACGACAAGTATGTTTTTCATTTTGACAGGACTTTCCCTGGTTAAATAGATTAAATATGTGGATGTAGTAGTGGTGTGATATTTAAGGGAGTTTTTGAAGTGTAACAACGCAAAATCTAAATTCCTTTACTTAAATAAATTAATAAAATGAAAAAATAAATAAATTGAAAATGTCTTCCTTACCTAAATGTATTACTTTATATTTATATAATTTAGAGGAAGCGTTTCTATTTAAACAGTTTTGGAATCATGCATCGTAATCATTTATATGAAATCTGTAGAAGGCTTGTAACAGTACTATTTCATAAAGAGCAGCATATAAATATGGAAGAGGATTAGGGCCACTGTGGAAAAAAAAAAAAGTTAACTGATTTTTAAATTTTATTTCACTTTAGTATGGGAAAAAACTCAGAATTCTGACTTTAATCTCAGAATTCTGACTTTTGTCAGAGTGACAGTCAGAATTCTGACTTTTGTCAGAATTCAGTAACAATTCTGAGATTAAAGTCAGAATTCTGACTTTTTTCTCAGAATTCTGACTTTAAAGTCAGAATTCTGACTTTAATCTCAGAATTCTCACTTTTGTCAGAAATTCAGTAACAATTCTGAGATTAAAGTCAGAATTCTGAGATGAAAGTCAGAATTTTGACTTTTTTCCCATACTGAACTGAAATAAAATTTAAAAATTAGTTAACTTTTTTTTTTTTCAGTGGCCCTAATCCTCTTCCGTATATAAAAAATATAAATTATTAAAAAAATTTTTAGTCAGGACCTGACTGTCACTTTAAATTACAAACTTGATATGACTACCTAAGTTGAGGTACATGACAGTCTGGTGAGGCATATTATTATTAATGATGTTATTAAAAAAATGGTTGAAACAGTGAAGTACTATGACAATATACGGTACTAAACTTAATATAGATCCAGTAAAAAAATTTTAAGAAACGAGATGCTACAAAAGCACTAATGAATTTTAATGTGTATTTATTTCACTATAAAAGTAGATTTTGCTATGGTTGCCCCCTTTTTGGCCCATGCACCTGCCTCAAAAAATGTCTATGCATGTACCTGTATATAAAAAGAAAAATGAAAATAATAGATTATGTAATACTTTCCTAAGATGCATTTTTTTTTCTCTCCATCTTGTTCTTTTGTATTTTCAAGTGATATTTTGCTGAAGCAGAGCTAGTCTCGGTGAAGTTCAATTCTCTAAAATGTCAGACACGTTGTTAAAAGGTCAAAGGTACATTTTTAATGTGTTCATAACAAAAGATGAAACCTTTCAGAAGAAAATCTCAAGGATTGCTGCCATCTCAGACTTTGCTGTTATATGTTAAACCTTAAATCTATGATAAACCTTGAATCAAGTCAATTTCTAGAACAAGTGTAAACAGATTAAAAATGAATTTTACATGTGCGAATGAAAATGTTATTGCCTTGTAACACGTGTCTTAGCTTTGAGTCAAAACCCACAAACCATGCAGACTGAGATGTTGCACTCCAGTGAGCATAAAAATTTCATCCCTGAGTTTCGTCTACAGAGGCGTTTTGGCTGAACATTGTGGGTTCTTTGAGCAGGCGAGGCGACAGAACTTTGAGCACTGCTTTATTGTGCTGTGGCCCCGTGTCACCGCTTCTCGAGATGAAAGCATAAAGGAAAAAACTAATGTATATTTTCTTCTTCTTTCCTTTCTTTTCCTTACTCAGCTGCCATTCAGGTGCAAATCACTCCATCGCAAGGGGAAATCAGTGTTGGAGAGTCCAAGTTTTTCCTCTGCGAAGGTAAGAACTGCCAATTAATCCATAAATATTCCCAATTGGAGCCATTTTTAAACTATTTTAATCAAAGGGGAAATTATTTAGCTGCTCATATTTATGTCATTATATGGAAATATGTGTCATTCAGGAGGTTGAGTGCACAAAAATCTTTGGGTCTGAAAGGAGGTGACTGGAGTCTGCAGGAGGGAGGAAAAAGGAACCAACCCAGCCAGGCTTGGCTTCAGTCGCAGTCAAGCAAACATGTCTGAATATTTTGAGGCAGCTCTAAATACATTCAGATATGGAGTAACAACAGCAGCTGGGCCACAATATCAGCTGTGAGCTGGCATAATACTTTATATTTAAACACAATTATTAACATGAATCCACAGCAGTGCTATATATGGTTAAAATCTATAAATTAACCATCAACACAATTTTAATTTAGTAGATAGTTGCAAAGAAATTATTTGTATGAATTTCCCACATTACTGCCACCTACTGGCATGTCTGTTTCCAACTAAAACTGCCCCCCTTGTCAATTTTTTTTATGAGAGTTAGATCTCTTGGCTTTAGTTGAATAATCCTCTAGTCTGTAAACAAGTCTTAGCTGTTTGTATATTAATCAAGACTAGGGAAGTTTTATAGATTTTATGGATTCTGTCCTTGTCTTAAAAACTGGGTTAGGAGAAAGAAACATCTGAAAGATCATTAATTTTCTTTAGGGTAGCTTTGCAGGGAAGGGGTGAATTCAGTTGTCTTAATTTCTGCTAAACAAATCATAAAAGTTAACTAGCACACATTTACCTATTAGAGATCCCATAGATTAACTTTTATCAAAAAACAAAGGTTATCTTTAAAGATTGGCTTCCTGAACACTAAAAGAGTCGGTTCTCATTATTAGTTTGAGCTGATTCACAATGTTATTTCTCTTAGTTCACACAACTCTACATGATAAAAAAGTATAAAATATTTGCAATTTAACTGGCTATGCATTTGCCCTATCTCTATCTAAAGGTAAATATTGCAAATGTCTATATATTTTTAAGTATTTGTAAGACATTTGACTTTAAAAATATGATTGTATTCTTATAGAAAAAGAATCAAACACTAATCACAGGTATAGTTTACAAATACTGTAGCTGTTGCACACAAACATCATACAATGCAGAAGTTTAAGTTCTTCATCTGGGGCTCTGAGAAAAATGAGCCGTATTTTTTGTTCTACTAAAAACAATGGCTTCTATGATTTGTTAAATACTACAGTAAGTTGACTCTCCAAATAAGCCCATATATACTGTCTTAATTGCTCATTGCCTGGGGATTAATAAATAAAGTGAACAATGCCTAAGAGAGCAACTGATCTCATTACAACCAACAATCCCCGGACTCTTAAAGAAACAGGGGTTCAAAAATGGCTACTTTTCTGACCTGTAAGTGTGTATTGGCCTACATACAATTACTGGACTATAAGCTGCTACTTTTTCCCATGCTTTAAACAATTAAATTATATGTTGCTGTAAAAACTAATATTATAACCAAAATCAAAGTTTAGGTTATTGGAGGTCAACAAAGTGTCAGTTGAGCAGCTAGATTCAATACTGACATAGGCTGATATAACTTATATATATATATATATATATATATATATATATATATATTAGTGCTGTCAAAATTATGGCGTTATTATCGCGTTAACGCGAGGCCATTTTAACGGCGATAATTTTTTTAACGTGAGATTAACGCTATGTGGTTTTATGGTACAATTTTCCAAGTACATCCCGCTGCAGCCTGCGGGAAGGCGGGGCTATTTTCCCCCAGTCTATGCATTTTCCATAGGCTTCGAGAGCGGAGCTCCTCAAGGAATAAAGACGCTCATACACTGGGTGACGCTAGTGCCTTTTCTTTAAGCCCCACCACCAACAAACAAGTTGAGTGTCTGGTAACTAGTAGCAACCTGAAATACGCTGAGAAAACAGATTACTGAGGTGAAATGGAATCTGCTACGGCACTCTTGCTGTCTGTGTACGCCACAGGTCAGTATCGTGTGAGTGTGTGTGTGTGTGTGTGTGTGTGTGGGTGGGTGGGTGGGTGTGTCTGTGTGTGGGTGGGTGCTTGTGTGTGTGTTCTCATTTTTGTTAAGAGGCTGAAAAGTAACTTTCTAGAGCATAGACTACCTCCAACTAGTGATGTCGGTCTATTGATTTTGATGTATTGATTGAAAATTGTTCATTATTATCTTGGTTAATTAACATCTAATGTTAACTGTACTACATTTTATAGCAGTAGGGTAAAATGCTTGTCTTTGTTCAAAAGACTGTATTAACTGTAAAGACTGTCTTTTACATCAGCCTGTTGTCAGGGCCTTTTTTTTTGGCTACATATTTGTTATTTTTTGCTACATGCCTCCCCATCTTCTTGCCATATGTTTCTATGGCATAAATCAGTATCTGTGACCTGTTTTCATTTTAAAAAAAGAACATTGGCACAAACCTAGCCTGTATGTATTTTTTGTATGTCATCGAGAGTATTTAAATGATTTTCAATCAGGAAAAAAAATGTGTGATTAAAATGCGATTAATCGCGAGTTAACTTAGGCATTGATGCGATTAATCGCGATTAAAAAAATGTAATCGATTGACAGCACTTATATATATATATATATATATATATATATATATATATATATATATATATTTCTGCATAACAAAATTTTTAATTAAGTCATAGAAACAAAGTCCTTGTGGACATTTTAAAATGACAGTTTTGTTCTGCAATAATGAATGGCTTTACTATAACTATTAGAGCTTTCTGTTTTCTTTATGAAAGGAGACAGCATTACTATTTCTTTTACAAACTAAAACTCTGTTTATATTCTGCTTCGTGAAAAATAAATAAGAAGGAAAAGTTTTTTGATTTTTCTTATTCTGTCAGTAAAAAAAAAGGCCTCCTTGACAATACATATATATTATTCATATCACTCTCTTTTATCCTACTATCCATATTCCTCACATCTTGAAAATAAATGTTTCCCTAAATTTAAAGACTTCTTTGGAGAAATATTCAAGGTATTTCTTATTTCTTGCTTCTTTTCATTGATCACTGTCTCACATGGTATCCTAGCAGCATCAACAGTTTTTCATTCTGTTTTAGTTGTTCAATATTAGTGCTGATTTATATCAGGATAAAGCTTAATTGATCTGCCAAAAGCACTTTTCCTCACTCCTTTCCCTTTGTGTTTGTTTTACCTTACATTACTAATTCATATCTGGTGGATGCACCTTACAAGACGCTTCTTCATAACTATACTGTCTGTTCTGTTTTACAGTGGTCGGGGATGCAAAAGAAATTGACTGGTTTTCCCCTACTGGTGATAAGATCCTCCCAAATCGGCCAAACATCTCTGTGAGTTCTACTGACGAGGCCACATCGGTTCTCACCATCTACCATGCCACTGTGGACAACGCTGGTACTTACAAATGTATCGCAAAAAATGGAGACAAGGAGGCCCAAGCTACAGTTCAAGTTAAAATCTTCCGTAAGTCATATCTAATTTTAACAGCTTTTTTCCAGAGACTTTGTTTAAGCATTTCCGTCAGTGTTTTTCTATATTCCAATTAGGTATGAACTGTTCTGAGCCACCCATCCACACCTTAAGCACTCTTCAAGAAGCAGACAGACGTCACAGAGGGTTATTCAAGCCATACTTCAGTATTACTGGGAAATCCATATGAGAAATAGTCACTCATAGAGGCTATATTTATGAAAAATATATAAATGTGCTAATCATATTAAATGTTAAGGCAAATGAACACTTAAAGTGCTGTAAGAGCTAATTGGCAGGCATGTGGAAATTAAGTCGCATTATATTTATTGTAACTCCAAAGTGAAAACACTGGCACAGCTTCCTTTAGACGGGCTCTTTATTAACGCTGTGAAATCGACAGAAATAGAAGACAAAGTTTTAGATATCAAAACATTTACCTGCCACTTCGGAGGTCTTTAACAGTTAAATTCTTCCTCGTCTACTCTAAATTAAAATATTAAGTAATTAAAACACCATAACCAATAACCTTGCAAATATTACAAACATAACTACAAATACCTTGACAGCTACAGTAAACACAAGGCTGCGCCACATACAGTAGCTCTGTTCCAAGCTTCTGCTCCTTCTGTGTTTATTCAAGTCGCGTTGCTTTTCATATATACACAAATCTTGCGAAAACTTTCAACAAAAAATAGCTCAACACAAAAAAATAATGCAATCATTTTACACATTCCCAAAACGTGAACCAAACAACATAAAATACATTGTCTTAACTATGAGAAATAAACATACATTTTTCCAAGAAATAAATTATTTCACTGACACTTTTGACGCATTTATTATAATTGGTCCTCTTCATCAAACGAAGCCTCGAGATGTTTCACCCCATTTCTCACAGCATACTAACATCACTACCAGGGAAGACAAATATTTGTGATCGCTACAAGTGACTCTTAGATCTGTTGCATCTGGTTTAAAATGCAGAAATGGTCAACCCATTTTTGGTAAAGATGTTGTCCCATTGGAAACATTATCAGCTTGTATTGCTAACCAGTTAGCCTGATGGAAGATACTCATTAATAGGTCCAGGTAGGTTTTGACTTTAAAGCAGGAACACAGGTTAGTTGGGTTTTATATAATTCTTGATAGATGTTACAATCACAGTAGCAGCCAATCAAAATGGCCCTTCCCAGTCAAAAGCCAGCCGAATGGCAGCCCACTTCCCTGCAGCTCCCAGCAAAATCCCGTTCAACTTCCAGCCACTGGCCTGAATTACAGGGTCTGACCAGGAGACAGTGTTGCCAACTCAGCGACTTTGTCGCTATATTTAGCGACTTTTCAGACACCTGCAGCGACTCTTTTTCAGAACATTTTTATTAGTTTGAAAAAAAGATTAACAATAATTACCATTATTTGCTCACATTGTCATTGATTCTTTGTAGCCTTTTTTTGTTCCATTTAGATTGTTAACTGTTGTTGTTCAAAATGTTAATGTTTTACCATGATTTTTAAGCTCCTTAGTGGACCACAAGGGGAAAAGAAAAAGTAAAAAAAAAGTTGAAAAAAACATATATATTATGCAAATTAGGCAATGATCGACCCGGACAAAGAACATCCTCCTCTAAACCTTTAACTCCATATCAAACAGTTCATTAAAAAAAAATAAAATAAGGTGCATCTTGGAATAACTTTAGCCTAAGAACCTTGGCATTAGAATTTGTTTTTAAAGTAATGTTTTGGGTTTTCCTGCTATAATTTAAATTGAAAACAAAATTCTCCCTTTCTCAACAGAAAAGATCACCTTCGTGAATGCAGCGAGTCCACAGGAGTTCAACGAGGGTGACAGCGCTGAAATCATCTGCGATGTGGTTAGCTCGCCGCCACCCTCAATCATTTGGAAACACAAGGGCGTCATAGTCGATTCCTCCAAAGATGGTGAGCCAGTTCAAAAATTACGGTTTCTGTGTTAGAATTGCTTTCTCACCTTCGGCACTCTATTCTGCCCTGTCCTCTTGACTCCCTGAGCAGTCGCCTCTGCTTCATGCCATCGCTGCCTGCCAGTTCATGCTTTCCAATCAATTTTCCCCTCTCTGCTCACTCTCCCTGGTCCCTTTGCCTGTTATCTATGAAAGAAGTAAAGTATTTTCTGCAGGAGGCGGTTTAGATCTCATAGAAGGCACTTGGAAATTATTTTTTTTTTTTCAAGCTTGCAGGAAGAAGTTTTTTCCAGCTGAAGGAGAACTAAGGTTTATTTTACCCAAACAGGTAGAAATGTTGCACTTAACAAAAGTAAAGAAAGAGGAAAAGCTATACAGGTGCTGGTCATAAAATTAGAATATCATGAAAAAGTAGATTGATTTCAGTAATTCCATTTAAAAAGTGAAACTTGTATATTATATTCATACATTACATACAAACTCATATATTTCAGATGTTTATTTTGTTTAATTTTGATGATTACAAATGACAACAAATGAAAATCTCAAATTCATCATATCAGAAAATTAGAATATTACTGAAGACCAATAAAAACAAAGGATTTATAGAAATGTTGGCCAACTGAAAAGTACGAACATGAAAAGTATGAGCATGTACAGCACTCAGTATTTAGTTGGGCCTCCTTTGGCCTGTATTACTGCAGCAATGCGGCGTGGCATGGAGTCGATCAGTCTGTGGCACTGCTCAGGTGTTATGATAGCCCAGGTTGCTCTAATAGTGGCTTTTAGCTCTTCTGAATTGTTGGGTCTGGTGTATTGCATCTTCTTCTTCACAATACCCCATAGATTTTCTATGGGGTTAAGGTCAGGAGAGTTTGCTGGCCAATTAAGAACAGGGATACCATGGTCCTTCAACCAGGTACTGGTAGCTTTGGCACTGTGTGCAGGTGCCAAGTCCTGTTGGAAAATGAAATCTGCATCTCCAAAAAGTTGGTCAGCTGCAGGAAGCATGAAGTGCTCTAAAACTTCCTGGTATGTGGCTGCGTTGACCCTGGACCTCAGAAAACACAATGGACCAACACCAGCAGATGACATGGCACCCCAAACCATCACTGACTGTGGAAACTTTACACTGGACTTCAAGCAACGTGGATGAAGTGCCTCTCTTCTTTTCCTCCAGACTCTGGGACCTTGATTTCCAAAGGAAATGCAAAATTTACTTTCATCAGAGAACATAACTTTGGACCACTCACCAGCAGTCCAGTCCTGTTTCTCTTTAGCCCAGGCAAGACGCTTCTGACGCTGTCTGTGGTTCAAGAGTGGCTTGACACAAGGAATGCGACAGCAGAAACCCATGTCTTTCATACGTCTGTGTGTGGTGGTTCTTGAAGCACTCACTCCAGCTGCAGTCCACTCTTTGTGAATCTCCCCCACATTTTTGAAGGGGTTTTGTTTCACAATCCTCTCCAGGGTGCGGTTATCTCTCTTGCTTGTACACTTTTTTCGACCACATCTTTTCCTTCCCTTCGCCTCTCTATTAATGTGCTTGGACACTGAGCTCTGTGAACAGCCAGCCTCTTTAGCGATGACCTTTTGTGTCTTGCCCTCCTTGTGCAAGGTGTCGATGGTCGTCTTTTGGACAACTGTCAAGTCAGCAGTCTTCCCCATGATTGTGTAGCCTATAGAACTAGACTGAAAGACCATTTAAAGGCTTTTGCAGGTGGTTTGAGTTAATTAGCTGATTAGAGTGTGGCACCAGGGGCCATCAATTTTGAACCTTTTCACAATATTCTAATTTTCTGATATGATGAATTTGAGATTTTCATTTGTTGTCATTTGTAATCATCAAAATTAAACAAAATAAACATCTGAAATATATGAGTTTGTATGTAATGTATGAATATAATATACAAGTTTCACTTTTTAAATGGAATTACTGAAATCAATCTACTTTTTCATGATATTCTAATTTTATGACCAGCACCTGTAATCTGATTTGAATCACGTCTAACAAAAGAACCGTTGCAACGAAGGCCAGTGAAGTTTGGCAGGTTAGCTAATGGCTGGCTTACCGAAAGCTTTTTTGTATTTCTCCAGGAAAGCAGCGTCCATATGTTTGAGAGTTAATCATTTGGTGAAGCTCTTCCCTCACAGCATGATTGCTGACTGTTGCCTGATGTCTGTGATTTCAATAATTCACTCAATTGAAAAATCTTTCTCGTTAGCATATCAAATGCTTCCTGCTTTTAGGATTGATGGGAAGTTTCGGTCACCTTTTTTTTTTTTTTTTTACTATCAAAAGAAGCCATAATTAGCTTTGATTCAGAGTTACAATTGATTGTGATTTTCTTTGAAACTTCAGAAACTGTTCCATAAAAATCATGTTTTTCCTTAATGTTGATCTCTATTTTTGAAATAAGGGTAGCTTAGGAGATGTAATCCCTGAAAAACACTGTTACACCCTCATAGAATTTGGTGCAAAAATACAGCAAACATTGAACGATAAAAATTGTGTTTGAAAAAGTTTGATATACATATAAAAATAACTTTTATTTAAACTTAAGCATAAGAAGTTGGGTGCACATTTTTGTAGACAAATATGGCACACATTCCATTCAACTTTAATTTTCTTGAAGGACTGGAAATTCTGCACATTTTATTTGCAACACAAAAGCAAACTTTATCAAATCAATATTGAAAATGAAGAAAATTGAATTTTATGCCACTGAAAAAATGCTTGTGTCAGGGTTTTCGTTTTGTTTTTTGCAAAGGTTTAAGAACTTTGTTTTGCAGTGTCTAGACATTAGTAATGTAAGCAGTCTTTCTGAGAGCTGTTTACATGTTTGTTGCAATAAGGCAACCTGCTTTGGTCAAAGTTTATTCTGTTAAAGATTTATTGATCTGTAGTTTCTCTGTATTTCTCGCTTCAGCCTTTAGAACAGCATGTTTGAGGTCAGGCCAAAGAGTGTTCATTTGGATTAAGGTCTTGGGTTTGCACTGGCTGCTCCATAACAAGTTAGTCTATTTTGATATGAAACTGATAATTAAAGCAAAGATCTGCACATATATTTTCTGATCTGATCCATGATCCCAGATGTCCAATAAATGATTAAACCTGCTTTGAGAAACCGACCCCAGGTTTGGAACTGTTGGTTATTTATAAGCTCACAGCTCATGATGTATGCTTTTACACTGTACGGCCCGACGCTCTTATGCGATCTAACTGCCCACATTGCACGTCTGAAAACCAGACTTCGGACTAAGCACCGAGATATGGCGCTGGTTCAACTCGTCAATCTGGAAGAAGAAGAAGAAGAAAGATGACTCCCTTGTTTGTACACGTGCAGTGCGTGAGGTTCTAGTAAATCGGCTCATAGATGCTCTTAGTTCTGCTTCAACAGCAGGATTTGCTCGTGAACAACTTACGACGGCCGACTGAATTTGAAGCATGGTTGATTTTTTTCCCACCCTTAAGGCCCCATCCACACGAAGTCAAACCCTGGCCTAAATTCACAAATTTTTCACCAAACCAGCCTCTCATCCATACGAAGCCGGCGTTTCAGGGGGCTGTAAACGATCTTTTTTTTATTAAGCCTTCAGAGTGGGAAGATTTTGAAACGCTGTTTTCGCGTTTCCATCTTTAAGGTCTGAGCGCATTTTTTTTTTTACACGCATGCGTCATAGCGTCGCCTCTAAACACGCATGCGCGACACAGTATCACAACAACAATGGCGCCATACTGTGTTGAATGGTTGCTGCTCATGCTACTCACCCTGCTGTCGGGCTTACAACAGAATCTTCTTCTGGAATATCTCCAGGAAGAACAGAGCAATATCGACGACATAGTTCAGCACCTGAATTTGACTGAAGCACGAAAATGGACCCGCAGGGCAACCATGTATAAATATTAGTGCGCATGCCCAACATTTCGTTGCCTGTTTTCGCCTATTTTTTGCTTTGGCACCACAGCGCCACTTCCAGGGCTGGCATACATTTTGCAGCGTTTTCATGCATTCGTGTGGTCGATCACATTTATTTTACGTCTCCGTCTTTAAGACAAACGTTCTGGAAAATATTAGCGTTTCGTGTTCGTTTTAACTTCGTGTGGACTGGGCCTAAGATCCCTGATTAGGAGATGGTCGTGAGTGGCTGATAGCCGTTGTTATCACCTGTATACTACGCAACGCAGGAAGCAGGATTAGGCTGAAACTCGGGCGATCGAAAAAATTCTCGCACAACTGGAGAGTCGGCCCAAAAAGGGCAAAAACTTGTAAAGTGTATGTCCAGATTAAAGTGCCTTGAGACGACGTGTGTTGTGATTTGGTGCTATATATGCTAAATAAACTGAATACAACTTTAGACCTCAGTTTCCTCAAGATATTAGTGAGTGTTTCAATTTGCCCCTCACACCAAACGTCTAAATCCTTTTACTATAAGTAAAGTAAAGTTTTTGGAGCAGATCATGCAGGTGTGAACCTAGTTCAGGACCCTAAAATGGTATTCCACAAATTTTACCTGGATCTCATGCATTGAATTACTAATTTGATATAGTTTTGCTGAATTAAAGATTTAAAAGTACTTTATATTTAGCAAATTAGTTACTTTATGTGCCAAAAATGGGAACAGTGTAAGCCAATCACTTATACATATGGGGTGAATATGTACACTTTGGCTGTCTTTCTGTAAGTTTCCTACAGCCAAACATAATCTTTTTTTTGGCTTTTACATATTTTATCCACTCTGTCTTGACAACAAATGTAAGTGAAATTGGAAGTGTGTGTGCTGAGAAAGAAAAACGGCTTTGTTTTATACTTGAACCATGTCAGTTTGACCTTTAATGCTACCTCTTCCTCTGGTGACTGCTGGAAAGCCTGAACTTACCACAAAAGCATTGCTTAGCCTGCCTCTAATCTTGGACCTTTATCAAGGAATGTGTTTTCCATTGGAGAAAAGAAAAGTCTGCAATTTTGGCCAACGCCAAAATTACTTTTGTAATTTTCCCCAGCGCAGCAATTGACCAAACCATATGTTTAAATGTTCACAAGAGCTGCATATCTAAATTATCTCACTGAGTCAAAAAGTGGGATCCACATCTCTTAATGTAAATGAGACAGAAGACTGCACTGTTACTTTTCAATATGTAGTTAAACATACACATTTCGAGCTTTAAGATTCAATATTTTATCAGCCTCAAAATCCTCTCAGACTCGGATTCAGAAAAAGTTCTTACTGCTCTGCCACAGTTACACTAATACTATTTGAAGGGATCTTGTTAGCCTCCTGAATTATGCAAACAGAAATGTAGTGAAAGAAAATGTTTAATATTCCAAGCTAGCAGCTCTCCCAGCTTATAATCACATTAATCAAACAGCACACGTCCCTTGAGTTTAGACAGCATGCCACCTTTAAAGACAAGCAGAGAAATTGAAATCTCATTTAAACTTTCCAGAACTTAAAGCTGCTACATAAACTTTTGGAAAGCAGCTTCCAACTTTCAATTTGTCATTTTTATTTTATTTTTTTATCTAGTTTGTATATGTTTCTCAATATGGGTTAATATTTTGGCTGCTCAGTGTAGCAGTGGGTAGCACTGTTGCCTAGCAGCAAGAAGGTTCCAGGTTTGATTCTCAGCACCAGGTTTTTGTGCAAGGAGTTTGCATGTTCTCCCTGTGCATGCGTGGGTTCTCTCCGGGTACTCCGGCTTCCTCTCACAGTCCAAAAACAAGACTTGTAGGTTAATTGGCTTCTCCAAATTCTCCTTAGTTTGGATTGATGGTTATAATTGTCTCAAACAGTATAAAACACACAAAAACGTAGGTATTTAGATGGCAAATAAAATGGAAAATCAAAATAGGTAAAATGAGAATGTATGTGATTTTAAATGTTCCATGGTTCAGGATCAGGAGCAGCTAGTCTTATATTTCTAATTGCTGATTAACCCCTTAGACCCAGAGGGTTTAAGGAGCTAATTCCACCTGAAATTACATATGTGAATTAAAGCAAGTACAGGTCCCAGACTATAAATTATAAATACAATTGTTTGCATTTGTATGACAGAAAGACGTAGATGAATATTTTTTAGGTGGAACCACTATTTTAAATTTCACCATGTCTGATTTGAAGGTGATTATACAAAGAAAAAAATTAAAAATATTTAGACACCTGCAAAACACCATGAAAGCCCCATTGAAATTCAATGTTTATGGACAGCCATCTATTGTCACAAAATGGACTGGAGAAAGAAAATATCCAGTTCTTTTGGAGAAAAATCGGTTCTTTAGGCCAAAGGTGAGATAAGAATAAGAATACAGTAGCTTGAATTCCTACTAATTACAACAGAAATAGAATATGAGTCTGAGTGCATCAGTTTAACTGCATGGGCAGCACAGCAGAAGACGTATCAACGTGTCCATCTCGTCATATAAGCCTAGATGTGGACATTTTTAGATTGAAAAAAACAAAGTAAACCCTGTTAAATTAATCACAATATCGGCTGCAACATTTAGAATGAAGGATCAGAATTTGCCATAAACAAGACAATAGTGTGGATCTCTCCTACCTCATATTAAAAAAATGAAGCAGGCTGGAGAGGGTGTTGTCTTTGTATGTGAGAATATCTTGACAGGTTTTAGGCCCTATAGTGAGAAAAGAGCAATACTGAACATGTGGTTTGCCTGTATGGCCGCAGTCTATCCATCTTTGATAGTGAATTTGAGGTGAATAATGCATTGTTGCACAAAATCCAAAGCAACTCTATTATATTAAATGTAAAAATAAGTTTACTGTACTCCTCCAATGGACTTCCCAGTCACACCGTCTCAATTAAATGAATATTGTGATTTGTGTGGTTTTGAGGCTCTAATCATGAATATCTAAATCTAGAGAAGTCATTTGTTCTTAAAATAAGTGAATTTGTTCTTGGATTGAGGTGGTAAGAGAGACATTTTGCCAATGTAACAAGACAATTTACACTTAAAATAAGAAAACACAATTGCATTGTCTTATTTCAAGTGCATATTATCTAATTATCTTATTTTAAGAGTAAAATTACTAATTCAATTGGCAAACTATCTCATTTACCTACTCAAATTAAGGTTGAATACACTTAATTTAAGAATTTTCTACTTATTTCTAGATCGTTTCTGCAGCAGCTGACAATTCAGAAGAATCTGCCATTTAACCCTGTCAGTATGGATCAAGATTCCAAACAGACACTTGTTGAGGCTGTGCTATGGAAGGTTAAGGAATTTCTGAATGTAAAAGGAGTTTCTTCATATCTACATGTATAAAAACAGCTAGTTATCTAACACCTACTGTAGGCAGTGCAGTTTAAAAAATAAGAAAGGTGAGCTGAAACACTAATGTTTTTCTTTTTTGTACCCCCCTCAGTAGTCAAGTGTTTCATTATAGTCAGAACACCACAGGTGCAGGCAATTTAAAAGACGCAATTAAGCGAAGTTAGCAATGGATTCCAAAAGTACCTCTGCATGGTCAATGGGAATCAAGAGGGAATTAATACCTTTAGAGGAGTGAGCAAATTATGGACCTGCATTTGAAGTCCATGGTAGGGCTGGGTACCGAACTTCTGTACTTTTATGGTACCGACCGAAATGCTTCGGTTCTACAGAGTATCGAAACATGCCTCGTCTTTCGGTACCAAGTTTCGGTGATTGGCTGTAACACTTAAGGTGATTGCGTCATCCAGGAAAAATACACAGGTGGTCACGCCTACAGCCAGGGTTCATGTGTATCTTTTGTGAACTGGTTGCAGCGTCGCGGAACCCCTTTAAAATGCCCCCCAGGTCAAAAGTGCGGCTTCACTTTATTAAGACTGATGCTAATAGTGCACAATGCAATACATCGTGCACGGAAATAATTTAAGAGCAGAAAGTCGCTCTGTGTTTGACTGCAAGAAGAGCGGACCGCAGCCAGCGCGACCATCCTCCTCTCAGCAGCCCGTGGGCAGAGCAAAGCCAGAGCGGAGTGAATCATGCTGCTTTCAATATGGACGCAGCAAGAGCAGCAAAATCTCGTCTGCTGCTTCATTTTTGCTGCTTGTACCAGCTTCTGACGCGCTGCTGAAGAAGCTTTGCTGCTCTGGCTGCGCGGTCGCAAAGTGGGTCAGACGCGCGTTGGGCGGAGCTACTCTATCCTTTATTTGCCTTGCAGCTATATTTGCTGTGATCAGTGGGAATAAAGTAGTTTTATTATGTTTTTAAGTGGGAAAATCCACCTGAAAACGTAATCAGTGCAGTCAGTTCATCCTGCCTTCAATATTTCTGTCGGAGCCGCTCAGACCCCCCCCATACCAGCGGTGCGCTGTCAGTAGGATCCCATTCAACGGGCTTGTTTGTCAGACATGGTAATTTTTCTAAAGGAAAACTGCTAAGTAAAAAGGTCCTCACAATGTAACAGTGAATATTAGACACTGAATTATTTATTTTTTTATGTAAGAGGAAAAATGTAAATGGAAAAACAGAGCTTAAAATAAAACTCAAGATTTGTACTTTTTTATGTTGTGTAATTTTCTTTTTTTTCGAATTGATATTATAAAACTGGTATCGAAAAAAGTATCGTTCAGGAACCGGTATCGAAGTGAAGGTATCGGTATTGGTACCGGAACCGAAATTTTTTTAACAATACCCAGCCCTAGTCCATTGGGAGAGTCAAGTCTTGGAAAAACAAATTGAATCAGTTCATGTCTGTCACTCTTCACCTAAAAAATGTTGTTGTTTTTTTTGGTTTTGTTTTTTTGTAAATATGAAAAAGAAATCTCCTGGCCTCTGTTCCAAAAAAAAAAAAAATTCTATGCCTTTGCAACTCAAATGTTATTTCAATCTGAAAAACTCACAGAGAGAGAAAGATGCATTTAGAAGAGTTTATTGATACAATAGTTTGAACCTTGGCGCTCAGGCCTCGGCAGGAAACAAACGCTGATTTATACTTTAATGCAGATAAACTGATGTATCAGAATAAGGATATTCCCCCCGGGCCTGAAACTGGTGGTGGAGTTTAGATAGATGAAGTTTGGTTAATCCATAGAGGCTGGTATACAGGGTGATGCTTGAGTTAGATGTCACTGAATGAACCAAGTTTGCATAAACTGTCCATGAACTGTCCACGAAGAGCAAGCATGAAGCGACTGTGGAGAGAAAAAACTCCCCTTTGGGAAGAAATCTCTGGCAGAACCAGGCTCAACATGGCGGTCTTCTGTCGGACCGTTTAAAGTGACAGGGAACTCCATGAAAGTCTGGAGGGACTACACACTGGAGGTGAGGTTGAAGGAGCATCGAGGAGGAGTCGGATGAGCTTACTACAATGGTGGAGAAGGGGATGGAGGTGGGTTGTCTGAATCAAAAACCGACATAGGAGTGACGGATCTTGCGCTTGTTGAAGAGCAGGCCTAGAGATGATTTGGAGTGGCTTTTAAGTTGTGTGCTGGAAGATGATTGGCATCGAGGAAATGTAGCTTGAAGCGGATTGGCTGCATCGGAGGCGGATCATCCTCAGATTGAATGGAAGTAATCAGAGTTTCTTCAGTTGAATTTCCGCCTTAGCTTCATATTGACTTTCTCACTATAAGAAATTAATTATTGTAAGAATATTTAGAAGACTGGAGCATACACATATGTATCTAAGTCACAGTTGACTGACCCCATTGCATTTGTCTTTTGCAGCTGAAATATATTTTTTGTCTTAAAACACCTTCTTATTAACGTCCAATGCGATCCTACCATTGACTTTAAAAGTTATGACACAAATGTAATTTTAACGCTCTACATGTCAACGTAGTATATTTACTCACAGAAGTACAGACCGCGCAGTACTATTCAAACAATTATCTCTCTCATTATGGATTTTTTTTTTTTTGTAAATAAAGTTTTTAAAATAAAACAACCATAGCATGTAGAGAAAGTGCACATTTACAAAATAAGGGACGGAAGGAAAGGAAAGTAGTAATCTAAAAATTTTAAAAATCTAAAAGTTGAAAACTTACATGTACAGTATGTTTATATTTAGGAAAAAAGCAACAGATTATTTACTAAAATGAAAAAAAAAAGCAAAACAGCAAGGATGTAATCATTAACTGAGTTTGTTATGAGCAGTGAAGGATGTCAAGTCTAAAAGCCTTTGGGAAGAAGGATCTGCAATTTCGCTGCTTAGTTAATGTTGGTGATGGAATTAGTTTTATTTTAAGTGTAAGTTCTGGCACTTGCAGCTGGTAGAAAGCAGGATTTATAATGAAGTATCATTCATGATTGGGGATATTTCATGCAATATCAAGTTTTGTAGCAATATTAGCAGAAATACAGCTTTGTATATAGAGTCTAATCAATGAATACTGGTTATATATACTGGTTTATATATAATAATACATATATTGTCTTATGTATATATATATTTTTTTAAAGGTATACTTTATTATCTTGTGGTATTTAAAAACATCAATCAAATTCGAGTTGATAATTAACAAAATGCTTCTAACAAGATAATAGATTACTTTTGTGTGTTTAACCTTTTTATGCCATTGTGCACTTTTGATTTCTGTTATTACATTACAGTAACTTTACGATTTGGGTGCATGAAAGAAAAAAAAAAGGGGGAAAATTGAATGTATTTTTTAAATAATTGTTGTTTATGTACACTTGCATGCTGAACATACTTGAGTTTCACCTTTTTTTCTGTTACGTCCAAGTAGTAGCAGTGTTGAATATTTTTGAAATGTTAATACTTGTTTCTGTATTTGTCTTTTTTTCTTCCCCCTTTAAGTCCGTTACAAATTCATGGAAAATGGCCACCTGGTGATACGTGGCATCAAGAAGGCTGATGAAGGAACGTATTCTTGTGAAGCTCGTGTTAATACCAGGGGAGAAATTGACTTCCGGATGATAAAGGTCATCGTTAATGGTAAGCATTCCATCTGTGTCTGCTTTGGCGCTCAGCATGAGCAGTTTCCCAATGAGTCGCTACTTTGCCCATAATGGCGGCGTATGATTAGGATGACTGTCTGTCAGAAGAATCATGCTCTTTTAAAGCTGAAGATGTGAATCACGGTGTTGTGCATCCGTCCCCCTGTCCTACTCTGTCTCACTTTCTGTTTTTGCAAAGCAGATAAATTAGCTCAGTGTGTCTCTGAATCTGTAGGTGTTACTTTATTTTATTTTCCTTATGCAATACTTTTTGGTACTTGGACTGCACTCCAGATTTTTCAGCATTTAATCGAAATCATCCCTCAATGTACCCAACAGTTAAGAGTACCACAAACTATTTTTTTTCATAAATACAAATCAATAGTTGTAGAAAAAAAATAAGAATAAAAAATAATAGTAAGTCATGATTACAGTTGAGTATTGTGTGGGTTTTAATGACATGTATTGTGAACTTCTTTTTTCTTAATATAGTCCTTCCTACAATCCGCCCGAGGAAAGCTGAAGTCAACGCCACAGCGGATGTTGGGGATGGTGTCTTGCTGGCCTGTGATGCAGATGGCTTCCCTGAGCCCACTGTTACCTGGACACAGTATGTCATTTTTCTGCTTTTCCTTTTTTTCTATAAAAAAATAATTGCCTATTCTGCTGTATGTCACAGTAAATTCACAGTAAATGTTGGTAATAAATACTTGAACAGCACTGGTTGATGGCCTGGTATCTGCATCCTCCTCCTCTTCCCTTTCATGAATGTCATCTCTGTCATTTGAATCCAGTGTTCTAGCTTTTGTGCAGATAACGTTCATATCCAGCGTAACGTTCTTTTTCTGCAGTCATTAATCCGGAAAGCTAAAAGATTCCTTACCGTGATCATGTTGCGGACAGTTGCAACCCCTTTTGTATCCCTATTCAAACTTATTGCTGCTGTCTTCCTGATGTTGTTTTCCTCCTTCTTTATGGAACAAACGGAAGAGTCATTAATTCCGTAATGGCCGCACAGCTTCTAACCTCCTTTAGCATGTAGAAGTTTAAATTTTTCTGCGATAATTAGCATCTTCCTCTGCCTTTTCGGCCCGTCTGCAAGTGCCTTTGTCGGTGCAGAACGTTTTGTCGACATTTTTTGGAAAAACTTTGCAAACTTAAATTTTGCAAGCTGTTGTATGTACATGTACACCGATATTTAAATATTAAACCGTAACGTTATCGACACACAGGTAGAGAAGAAGCGTGGAGACTGTTTAGCCAATCAGAATGCAGAACACAATGCAGATCCATGAAGCAGTGAGGCCATGAAAGGGTTCACTGTATTTCAAAAACTAAATTCTTTTGATGATGAGACAAAACTTGTAGGTTACAATGATCCTAATCCGATATGAAGAATCAGATCATAAAATTAAATATATATCAATATATTATATATATATTGACTAACATGGTTCCTGATCCTGTTGTTTCCAGTTTCCTCGCATTTCCAGAAAATGTAAGCTTATTTCATGTGTATGCTTTGCATATTAGTATCATTTGCAAACTCATATTAAGTATAATGTAGATTTATTACCTACAAATCTGTGTTCATCAGATGTTTATGTTTGAGTATAATAATAATAATGGCTTTAATCTTTATATACAGGCCTAATTCAAAGTATTCAAAAGTTAGAATATTGGATTTAAAAAATTGATATTTAAAAAGGAGTTTTAATCCAGAAGTCTAATGTTACGGCCTTGCAGTCCCGGTTAACATGGCTCTATTGTCTAGATTATGCTCTGTGTAACCCATGAAATGCCATCAAGAACGGTTTTCCTTTTTCACAGCACCGTAATGTAAAGCTACTTTCATTCTGTAACCTTAAAATAATTTTGAAGCAAATCCCGTCTTAGAAGGAAACTCAGATGATGGGGCCTACAGCTAGAGTCAGTAAAATTAGAAGATAACCACATAAATGTATCCTCCATAATTAATTATGCCAGTTATATACTTACTCTTTAACCAGATTTGTATTACATATTTTGCGGTTAACTTGTTTCATTGCTTTAAAAAATGTTGTTAAAATTAAAATCTTGTAAAAGCCACTCGTCATAGTCGAGCCTAAGGAAGGACAGTATTTGTAGGCTGCTCAGGTTGGGATGTAAACCTTTAACCTTTTATCCTTCTTCCCTCTCCCTCCTACAGTAACGATGTCGTCCTTCAAATGGGTGAAAAATACAGTTTGAACGAGGATGGTTCTGAATTGGTAATAAATGACGTCCAGAAGGTGGATGAAGGAGATTATACTTGCATTGCCGTCAACAAGGCAGGAAGGAAAGCCGAGATCGTCAGCCTGAACGTGTTTGGTAAGAGAATATCTCTGTCTGTGTAGTTTTTGTTTTGTTTGTTTGTACCCCCCCCCAATCACTCTGGCCTTCCTTTTTACACTCATTGACATTTGCTGCACAATCTTTTCCTTTAAATATAGCAGTACACACGAACATGATGTACTCAGCATGCCGTGTTCAAAAGTAATTAAACCACCTTTCATGTCATTTAAACATACATTAGTATAGACTTTTACTTTAGAATGTAACTACATTGATAAACTTTGGACGCAATTCTAAACTTTGTTCACTACCCACGGTGCCTCTTCATTAGAGGGCAATGCAAGTGTTAGAAGTGAATGTAAGTTTCACCCAAAGATGTTATTTCTGGCGTTGAGTTCGAGGCTATATACAGTAGCTACTGGGCTACTGTATGAAGCCTCGAACTCAACACTATTCCTTACATTTTTAATTGAAAATGTAATAAAAAATAAATATTGATACATTAAAATATCACAATATCTTCATATGCTTATATATTGCCATTTAAAAACACCATATCAATCTCTTTTACTAATGAAATATTGCTATATGTCATCGTTATGCTACAAAATCCCCCGAAAATTCACGAAATTTTGCCATATTTTTATATGTTGATATATTGACGCGGTATCGATCTATTTTACTAACAAAATCTCACAAGAATTTGCAAAATATCACGAGAGTTTATAACAAGACAATGAAATTTCACGAGATTTTGAAAGTAAAATAGATCGATACCGCGTTTTTAAAAATCAATTTGATATCAGCATATGAAAATATATTTGAGTATATTATTTTTCAAAGTGTCAAAACTGCTATTTTCAATGACTACTTATTTTTGTACAGCTTTAACATCAGTATCGATATCGGTTATCGGCTACATGAGTTTTAAAATATCGGCATATCGGATATCGGGCAAAATCCCAATATCGTGCATCCCTAATAAGAAATGTAAAAAAGAATATCTAATTGAATAAAATGAGTATATGAGAAAACATGTAAACATTATCATTATTTTGTTAAAACCCTTTAGTGCAATAAAGTTTGTTCTGTGGCTGGCTTTGGAGGAGCCACAAAAGAGGATAGGAGAAGCATTAAGCAGCTGCTTTGTCCCCAAGCACAGTGGGGGCCATTATAACACGTCCCTGTGGAATTGTCTTGTGATGGTCTTGTGAGAGAGGGTGTTGCAACACTTAGAGAGGAAAGTATAGCAGAGCGAAACTGCATCTTCCTTCATCTGTGTTCAACTTTATCAAACAGTTGAAGAAATACAAACAAGCACAAAAAAATTGAATCAAATAGCAAAAATCTGTAATGTTTTCAAAAATGTGTTTCTGGCTGGAAATCCGGATGACGCATCCAAATTAACAAACCAAAGGTTTCCATAGGAGATGTTATTTGTATCGCTGGCATCCCAGTGGCTTTGATGAAATGGTTGCATCTGATACTATGATTTTAGAATCAGTTGCTTCAGAATTAAATTACTGGTGGATTTGTTTTATTGCCTCACCTATCTTCCTAAAAGATAGGTGAATAATGTTTGGAGAGCTGATAAAGCACATCAAAGGGAGTGCAGTTCCACAGTATAAAATCTAATGTGTAGGCTGCAACTAACTCAGCCTCCCGCTGTGTCCCGATGCGTCTGGAGAAGCATTAATACATTCTGTTCTGTTTCCAGTGCTGCCCAGAATTACCTACTTCAACAACAACACTGCCTCTGAGTTTGATGAGGAGGTCACCCTGACCTGTGAGGCCTCGGGTGACCCCACACCCACCATCTCCTGGAGATTTGGAGACGCAGTTTTCATTGATGGAGAGCAGGTACACCGCATTACTTTTTACCCTTGAGTTGTTATTTGTAATCTGTTCTGACAAAAAAAAATTCTCTAAATATTTTTGCCTCCATATGCAGAGTTGAGAGCATCAGCAGTGGTTGAATAATAAAAGGAAACTCCAAATAAAAATATAATTTCTTTATTTTAGCATACTTTCAATTGATCAAATGTAAGCTAATGTAAAAAAAAAACATATGTTACAGGGTTATAAGAAGCAGAAAAAAATCTGTTACCATAAATCGTCTCAGTTTTAAACAGTTACTTAGATCTTTGTAAATAATTTAGTTCCAGCATTAAGATAAAACATTAATTATCCCCAAGTTCAGCCGCCCAATTTTTTTTTTCCTGACATTTGCTCATTTCCATCCTTGATCGAAAGCCTCAGTTTAGGCAGAGGTGGCAAGGCTATCAATGAGGAGAAGTCCCAAATCTCACATCATTAATACTGGCTTTTGTGCAGAAAGCCACAAAAAAAATCTCCTAAGAGATCTTTTGGGAGGACATCCTGTGATCTAAGTAATCCTAATTCAAACCATTTAGCCATAACACTCCAAAATCTTTGTTTGGCACAAAAAAAAAACAATGAAGGGACACCATCATACCATCCTACCATTCATCACAGTGGGATGACTGGTAGGACTTATTTTTTCTGATGAAACTAGAATTTCTGCCTAGATGGATGAATTCATGTACAATTATAAGTTTACCACTCAGTTATGAACCAGGTCTTCTTTACCAGACAAAAATGTAACCTTTGTTTTGTGGCTAAATACAGTTTGAAGCTAAATTTCGCAGAAAATCTGTGAGGTTGCAAGGAGTGGACAAGCTTTTGCATAGATTTGGAGAACTTTTGCAGTTCAAGTGGGCAGATACTACCACATTAGGGCATAGGATCTTCAAAACCTTAGAAGGAAATTTAAAAAAGCAAAGAACTAAATGCTTAAATTAAAGGAAAATTTTGATATAACAACATATTAGTGTAAGGTTATACATACACTTGGAGCCAGGTTGTTAAAGGCTCAGTTCCTTTTATTTTTTCCTTTTGCAGCTTTGTTTCTTTTCAGTTTAGTTGTATTGAATATACTTTATTTCATATTAAAGAAAATATTTTCGAAGTTGTTCATTATGCTGTAAATTGTGTAAGGCACCAAAGCCAGACAGTGGGGTATAGCAATTACACCAATTGTATAGCCACTTAAAGGGTAGAACAAGAAAACTAGAGGAAGCATTATGTCAATTATCACAGTGGTTATCCAGTGCAATTGAACTTTTTGCTTCAGAAAACCTTTTTTTGGGCATAATCACTTCATAATCACGGTAAAAGCAACCTTTAGCTTAAATCCAAACAAGCTTAGTCTCAGCTAAGACCAGAGAAGCATTTAGCCACCACTTTCCTTTCATTCTTTATTATGTCTCCAAAATGACTCTAGTAAACTATATTTCCGCCATTTCCCAGAGAGCAGGACAATCATCTCAAATTGTTTCGCTTCATTTCATAGAGAAACCTGCGATCATTTCATCAGCTGAGTTTGCTCATTGTAAACTCCAGAGTCTAACAGCTCTTTAAACTGGTCACGTTCTGCTCTCAAATGGTTTTAATTTTTAATAGACTCCATAGTGAATGCCAGAGGCGAGTGTGTGCAGTTTGCCATAAAACCAATTTACAGGCAGTTCTTTGCACTGGTACTTACCAGTGTTAACACTCAGTGTATTCCTATGAAGTTGAAGTTGTTAGCTCCTATGGAGGGTCTTTTTGTACATGCGCTCTGAAAAGCCAACAGGATAATTAAGTGTGCGCAGGCTAAAAAAAGCGAAAATCCATTCATTTTACATTAGCCCTAATTATTGCTTTTATGAGATTATTTTTCCCTGCTTGTGCTCATCTGTTCAGCACTATAATGACCTACTTTAGAAGTGAGTAGGCTCCGTTTTTGGAGATAAACATGCAATACTAAGTAAGCTGCATTACCAATGGGGTCTCTGTTGTTTGTATTTTTAAATGTGCATTTTATTCAATATTTTTAGAAGCACAGGAAAGCAAAAAGGTTTGAAGAAATAGAAATGAAGACTTAGAAATATCAACAGTCAGTATCTTATGAGTTTGGATTTATGTGGATTTACTGATTTCTGGCACCTTTATAGTTGCATTTAAAGAAGAATTGCAAGTATGGAGGACCAACTGTGACATAATTAGAAATAAATAAGTAAATAAATAAATGTTCAATAAATAAATAGACATAGAAATAAATGAACAAAACATATTAGAAATCTAAATGAATGTGTGCTTTATTTAGTTTTTCACTTTATTTATTTCTGCTTGTGCTTTTCCCATTTTTGTATGAATTTTGCCTCAATATGCAACTTAGAAGAGACTGCCTGTTTATTGATTAGATTACACAAAATCTACTGTATATCAGTTAGCTTAACTGAGGCATTTATTAGCTTTGTAAAAAATGTTTTTATACTTTATTTGTTATGTGGGTGATCTGAAAGGACATGTGTTTATTACCCCATTTACACTACCCTTGAAAAACCGATCCATGCCGAGACCGATCCGAGCTCGGATCAGTTAACCAGCCCGAGCTCGGTTCTGACGACCGTTTACACATCACGCTATCTCGGTTCCTCGACTCCTCCTAGTGACGATCTGCGGTATTACTGCCAGTATTGAAGGAGGAAATCAAGCAGTTGGTGGCGGTAATGCACCAAGAGTTGTTTGCCAACCACCATAAAACACAAAAATGTTTTATTTAAAATGTTGCGTGGAGAAGATTTCGATTGTTGTTTATAGTTGAAGAAGAAGTCGTTCTTCTTCTTCTGTTCCCGGAGGGGCATTACCGCCAACTACTGGAATGGTGTGTGAATCGGGATGTGCAGCCAGACGGAGATGACGCGTTCTGCTCATGCGCTCTTATCAGAGAACCGAGCCAGGGAAAAACGGAGCCGAGCCCACCTCTGGAACTGGTCTGCAGTTAGCTCGCTCCGGTTGTGTCTAGCTCGGTGCAGTTCGGTTTGCTTTCCATTTACAAGCTCGGACCGGTCTCGGCACGGTTTTTCAAGGGTAGTGTAAATGGGGTGTTAGTCAGCTACACAGATTGACACAGATGTTCAGTTGTCTGTTATGCTCGTTCGTCCCCAACAGAAACCGTAGCCTCTGTGTTTGGAGTTCGCACTCAGCTGGAGAAACAAATTCAGTCTCCATTTAACTTATAACTTTTAATATTAAAAAAATAAATAAAAAAGTGGAAGAATGGTGCTGTTCACCTCATGTTTCAGTTAGTGGGTTAGGAAAGATGATGTTTAATGTTCTCCCATGGTATCATATGTGAGGATAAAACTTGATTAAACTTAATTCATAAAAAAACACATACAGCAGTAGCTGTTCAGAATTTGCCTACTTTCCTTGATAAGCCCATGTCTAGTCCCCTAAGATGCCTTTTTTAAACATTGATCTTTGTACTAAAATATTCTTTCTGTCATGATTTGTGGACAATAAGATCTAAAGAGAAGCGTCATCTCCTGATGAGACCCTGTAATTCATTGAAAAGGGGGAGTCAGAGTAAAAAAAACATGCTCACCCAGGAGAAGGAGGGGGTCACTCCAGTGGCTGGAAGTTGACTGCCATTTGGCTGGTGTTTCACTGGGAAGGGCCATTTTGAATGGCTGCTATTATAGTTTTCATCAAGAAAACAGCTCTGTGTTAATCTCCAGATGTCTGATGTAAATACTATACTATGTGCTCTGATCGTTGGAAAACTAGCAATTCTCTACTGCAGCGCTGCACTAAATAATTAAATATAATGTATTCCACAACCTTCAGTTGGTCAACACTGGCCTCACTTGATATAAATTATACTGGTTTTGGTAAATAGGCCCCCAAATATTTTCTTCAATCATCTGCTGACAGAGAGAAACTTCAGAGTCAGCATTCGGCATGCGTAATGATGCGCCCAGGTGTGCCTTGCGTTATAGAGTACAGATATAGTAGAAATCGTCAGGGCAGAGACCGACATAACAAATCTACTACTGTATAATAGTTATGGCAAACAGTACGGACTATAACTGTCTGCAGAGTAGAATAGAAACAAATGAATAAATATCAAAACAAAGAATGCAAAATAGGTATTTGTTCCTGCAGCTGATTCATCAAGGGTTAAGCTGCTGTAGTGCTTGAGGGGTGTGGGGCTTATTATGATGCGTCATCATTAGGGATGGGAATCGAAAACCGGTTCCTGTTAAGAACCGGTTCCGTATTTTCCGATTCCATGGCATCGTTTGGCAGCTCGCTGAATGATTCTTTTTTCGATTCCCGCAGCACCAGAGCCTAGAGCGCCGGCTCTGGGGAGCACGACTTACGTCACGTTTTTTACGTAAGTTACGCAACTTACGCAAGTTACGCAAGTTGGAAGAACTATTCGAGGAGGAAGACAACGAGCTGCGGTCACTTTGTGAATCAAAGCCCCGTCTTTCCTTAGCCCAGAGGGTAGATCAGGAAATCCAGCTCTATAAAAGCTTGCCCTCCATCCCCTGCAGGGATAGCGCCACACTGTGGTGGTGGAACAAGCAAGATACGCTGCCCTTGCTATCTGGACTGGCTGAAAACTACCTCTGTGTGCAGGCTTCCTCCACCCCATCTGAGAGGGTGTTCTCCATGGCTGGAGACACCATAAGCCCTGAAAGATCCCGTATCCTTCCAGAAAAAGCAGATATGCTCATCTTTCCGCAAAAGAACTGTTAATTTTCCCTACTACTGTTTTATAATTAGTATTTTTTGTTATTTAAAATAGGTTATTATCCCATCATTTGTTATTAGACATTGTTGGTTATTAAGTTTGTTCTTGTATTCATTTTTCATTTAAACACAGATGTTACTCCAGTTTCACATTTCCTGTGGACATCTTGATCTTGTTGAGTTTGTAAGATTGTGCAATAGTTAAGTAAACAAAGTTGATTCTGATAATCAAACTGTTTGTTCTCCTTTTTCCCCCAAATTGGAATCGAAAAAAGAATCGATAAAGAATCGAATCGTTTCATAGAATCGAAAAGGGAATCGGAATCGTGAAAATCTTTTCAATTCCCAACCCTAGTCATCATTACATACCATCCAACTGCTTATTTTTATGCATTTGTTTCTATTGTCTCTCTCTTGGGATATCTGTCTAAAATCTATCAATCTCACAGTTTGACAGCTGCTATGACCTATGTCTACTGATTAGCCAATAGAAATTCAGCTGCTGCTGAAGATGCACCCCATTATGATCTGATAGCGAAGATTAATGTGATGTGGATGTTCCTTTTTTTATGATCCACTGGAGAAAGGCATGCACAAAAACCAGCAACCAGTACATCATACAGCATATCTTCATTATATCAAAGATAACAACTGAACATCTGTCCATGTGTGCAGCTAAATCATGTTCTGTCAGAGCCTCCACATGACAAATGTATTTAGGAGTTACAGCAAATAAAGTTGCTAAATGCCTCAGTTCAGCTTACTGTTTACCTCATGACAGGTAGCCATCTTTGGTGTGACTGCAGCTCGGCTTGGTAACATGTAGATTCCATGCAGTCTAACCAACTCATAGGCAAAAACCGTCCCCTTAAGACCCCCTCCTCATTTGCTTGATGAGGCAGGAATGAATACATAAATGGGAAAAAGACAGAGAGAAATAAATAGGGTGGAAGGAATAAACTGACTTAAAACATTGAGAGAAAAACTAAAACTGTATGCAGAAATGGATACATTTAAAGACAAGTCAATGATAAAGCTGAAAATTATAATAATAGCAAATAAATAAGGTTGTTATTACAAAGGTGAATAAAAAAATAAGCTAAGGAAAATACATGTTTATATTGTGTACATGTTGTCCATTTGATTGTAAGCCTCTTTGTTTACGGAGTAGATTCCTGTTTCAGTGTTTAGTTTTAATTATCAGTGTTGGTCCTACATATTCACAATGGACAATGCAAACACTAAAAAAGTAGATGGGTATTTACACTGAAGTACTAGAACAAACGGAAAAAAGGAAAGTTAAGTTACATCCAATTGATTAATTACACTTCAATTGATTTTAATAACAAACACAGTTTGTAAAACAATTTTTAATATATTAGTACTTGCCTGCAAGTATTTTCTATGAATAGCAAAAGCAAAGAAAAATGTAGAAGCAGTATTATTAGTGGATTAATCCTGGAAAAAGATATAGCTTATCTATAATATACAGAAGTACTTTGTAGTTTAAACACAAAACGTTAAAGCATACAAAGTTTATTTCGGCAATAACGACTTCTTATCAAAGGGTATTAGCCCAGTTTCCTTAGAATATTAACTAGAATTAAAACAGTTTAAGTATTGCTTTAATTCATCAGGAACAACTGTTTGTTCAACTCTCCTGTTGAAATGAATGTTTCCTAAAAATCCAAACCTTATTCAGTCAAATATTTACTGAGTGTAAGTTTCCTTTAAAAGGTTAGAACCAGTGGAACCATGCCTTTGCTTTTTGTCCAGTAAATTGTTCATAGCTGTTTAAGCTTAAAATCTCCAGCTGTTGATTCTCAGATGGTTTTAAATAAAAATAAATGATCACAGAAGTTTGTTCTGTTGTTTTGTTGCTCAACTTACCCATCTGCTGCGTCCGCTTCCCACATAGTTGGGGGTAAGTTGCTTCAGAGAGGTTATTTTCTCACATTAAAAATAAATATTATCATAATACTGCTGCTTTAAACTTGTGGATTTAAACAAAAAAGAATAAATTTGTGTTCCAGATCATGTTAAATACAATAGAAATGTCTGTTTCATTTGATATTAAAGAAACATTGAAACTTTTAATCTCTAAGCTCCATTCCCTATAAGTGCAGGTTTATCCTGTGTAACTGTATAAAATTGATGGTTCACCAGCTTCATGTTTGAAAGAGTTACTGTGTCATTCTTGGGGCAGTAAACAGGCATTGCACAGAACACCTGTCCTGTCGTTTCCCAAAAGATGTAAAGATATTTAGGCCACAGTGGCCTACTTTGGTCCTCATGTATTGTCCCCTGCTCTGCTGTGATGGATGATGGCCTAAAGCTGCCACATGAAGGAAAATCTTACATGACATTCACATCTAAAAAACTAACCCATGGTCATTATTTACGCATAACCCTTCAAACCATGAAATAATAATCATAAGATATTTTTTTTAAGTGGAGATGTCATTGAACATTATGGCAGATGGAAAAAAAAAGAAACAAAAATATAAATAGTATTATTTGTGATGTATTAGGCAATAAAATGTCACTTTTCTATTCACTAAATTTCTTTGTCTTATTGTATAAGATATATAAGATTATATAAATATAGAAGTCTCAAAAACTTGTGTCAAATAGGATGCCTTTTGGTGTTAAAGGGTTGCGGCTTTTGGTGTTTTTGGCAAGTCAGCTTTACATGTATAGACCCATTTTAACACCAGTTAAATAAATATGCTTTACTGTAAAGTAGAGGTAGGTGTGCTGTTGTCAGTGTTGGGCACGTTACTTTGAAAAAGTAATTAGTTATAGGTACTAGTTACTTCTCCCAAAAAGTAATTAAGTTAGTAACTACCGTAACTCCTCTAATATTGGCCTGTATCCCATTAGCGGCCGGGTCTCTAATAATGGCCGGCCTCGCTGTCGGCGGAGGTAAATAATGGCCGGACTTGTATACAGGTATTAGAACCAACGGTGTTCCTGGGCAGTCCTCAACAATCTGTGATAGTAACACACAAGTACCACAGGGGGGCAGTGTTTGCTAATGAATCCAAGCCAATAGCATGGGAAGTCCCATCCTTACACAGAGATCGCAGTGGCCTTAAACAATCGTTCTGATCTGAAAGACACATGTGATCACCGGTAGGTCTGGTAACCAGGCAGCGTTAAAATGACTGAATTTTGTTGCCTTCGTTGTTCTGAATATACGATACTGGTAGCCTACTTCCACTTTGCCTGCCTTAAATAACATTTCATTGTGATGGCAGAACAGTTTCCATTAATTTTTAAAAAAACTTTGTTTTGCAAGTCAGTTTGTCCGAGATTCCCTTCTGTGTCTTTTTTTTTCTTTTTTCGTATTGCCGTGCAGAAAAATTGCAGCTGCTGGAAGATGTCTGAATAATGTTCTGTATATCGCTATGGTAACAGTACTTGTTCACTAAATGAAGCTAGTATTTTATAGGCTCAAAGAGACACAAAATCTGGTTTTTATTCATTCCACTGGTAGAATGTTGGATCAAATATAAATAGAGGCCTACCTCTAATTCTGGCCTCCTTCCAATAATGGCCTGGACCAAGATGCACCTGAGTGAAATAAAGGCCCCGGCCTATATTAGAGGATTTACGGTAAGTTACTCCACAACAAAAGTAACTAGCTACTAGTAAAAGTAACTATTGCATTAATTTTGCGAGTGTATGAAATTAATAACTGGGGATGTCTAATTCTGAAATCCTGTGTTTGGGTTGTTATAGATACTGCAACATGTAGCTATATCCATCCATCCATCCATCCATCCATCCATCCATCCATCCATCCATCCATCCATTCATCCATCCATCCATCCATCCATCCATCCATCCATCCATCCTTTTCTCTTTCTCCATATAGGCTAATGATCGTTCACGCTCTCCGTAGTTCCCCTGTGGCGTGAGCACAGGGCGGGCTGTTATGCGCCTTTGGCGAGTATGCGCGTTTCCTGTCGCTTGCGCGGTGAATCGTGCCGCCGCGCTGTGCGAGATGCAGGGGAAACCGTATCTGATGGGGAAACGAAGCTCCACGTAACACCAGTATTTCCATCTGGAAAGCGCTGTTTTGCCGTCGGAGTCATCCTCACTCTCCATCCTCCCCTCTCTCATGACGAGCGCACGAGTCCTATCATGAAAAAAGGTAAATTGTGTAACGTGCAGTAACAGGGTGTCGGCAATTGTAACTGCGTTATAGTTACATTAAGAGTAATCATTTTGATACTAAAAAAAGGTAGCGGCGTTAGTAACGCCGTGACTTTCAACGCCGTTACTCCCATCGCTGACCGTTGTATGCAGTGATCTTTTCAAAGGGAACCAGTGCAGTTATTTAAGGACAGTGTAAAATGGTATATTCTCCTGGTGTTGCAGAAGCAAATTGGAGCAGCTACATTTACCCGCTTTTTACTAACAACTGAATTCCTGTTGAGTCGAAATTCTGACCCATGCACTTCTAGATATTTTGGACTATATGGCCCACTATTGTGGGAGATGTTCCCCATAATCAGAGACAAGGAGGTAATATATACATTTTAAAAAGATGCTCAAGAAGGGACCACTGAGGAATCCATTTAATCATTGGTCACTCAGATTTATAACAATCAAATAACAATTTTAATACCAGTCCATGTAAAGATTGGTGTTAGTTCAGCACACGTTTTCTGACTAACATTAGATTTTTAGATCACCTAAGTGAAGTGCAGCATTGGAATCAAGTTATAATAAGTTTTACATTCTTCCCTCAGTTGTCATTTAAGAGTTTTGGATTTATAATCCAATTAAAAGGTTTATATATATATATATATATATATATATATATATATATATATATATATATATATATATAAATTAGTGCATTTGTTTAAAATAAGAAATCTGTTACCTTTTTTAGTTTGATGCAAATCTGTTGTAGCCAGATTACATTTGTTTAATGTAATTTGACCAGTGCGTTTTTTAGGGCCTCTTTAGTGTCATGGTGTTACAAAGTTCAGACCCAAATGCAGAAAACCGAACAGAGAAACCAGGGAAAAGGTTTAACGGGTTTTATTGAAGAAGTTAAACAGAGGGAGAAGTGTTGCTCTGAACACTGCTCAACTAGAACTGTAAAGTGAGGGGAAAACACAGCGGTTAGTTCAGGCTCAGTGGGAAATTTGACTCGTGAACTTGGAGAAGAGGATTTGGTTGCAGACTCACGTTTCCAGAGAAGTTACTGATTCCTTGACTCCTGTCTGTGTGCCGTGGTTCCAGTGTTTGTCTGATTTGGTGGAGGGCGGAACAGGGTTTACCCAGAATACGGTTGATTATACGGAAAAACTGACTGCCACTCAGATTTCCTGCGGTACTTGAACAGGTCGTAGTGGAGAATAATCCCTTTCTCAGTGAGAAACTCAAACGATCTTGGGGGAAAGTGGATCCAGCCTCCTGTTTGAACCCCAGCTCAGTTAGAAGCTCAGTTGATCCTTCCAGGGGGTGAAGGTCCCAGAAATCCAGTTTGCAGGAAGACTTCCCTAAACTGGCAAACACTCTGGCGTCGAAGTAGTGGCAGTCAGCAGCTTAAGAACACTCCGTTTAACTAAGAAACCATCAGCAGGTGTGTGAGGAGGCGGACCAGAACCAGGCGCCTCCTGGTGGATGAAGGGAGACAAACACAGTAACACAAACACAAAAACAGGAGTCATGACATTTAGGGCTTTTTATTTGTGCTTGATTAAAAATAATCCCATACGTGGAAAGTAGAATGCAAGATTTGGATTATTTTAGCTCAAAAGTTTAAGATATATAGTACATGGGTTATATATAAAGAAAAAAATCTAAGCAAACAGCTGTTCTTCAAAGCGGTAGATTTGGAAGCACTGGCTAAAGTTCAGGTCAGAATTTTTGACAGAGATAAACAGTCAAAACTAAACTGTGTGCACTAATTGTTATATAATCCTAACATTAATATGTTAGATAATTTATGAAAGCATTGGTAGAATAAACCGTAAGATCAACCAGAGACATTGATTCAAATAAAAACCTTTAACTGCCTTCATTGGTATTACATTTTCCAAAGACGTTAAGTGGTTTCGACTTGGCTTGAGTCTCTGCAGTTTTCTCCTATTAACCATGCAATTTATCACTGCCAGAAAGTGGAAGCAATCACGGCTGCATTGCGAGTTTCTGAATCTTATCTTCCACCTGCATGACAGTCTTTGCATTGCCCATCGCTGCTCACAGTTGTCAACAAATGTCCCCCCATTCACAGCCTGTCACCACCGACCCATTTTCCTATTCATCACTGTCACAAATGTTTCGATTTTATGTTCGCACGCTCAGAAAATTTCTCTAATTATATGGTGATGGTTCTCTAATATTCACTGGATTGTGATTCATTATTGGGCTTCTGTTTGTGACACTTTGTCATCTGTTTTCACGTCCGTCAGACATAAAGAGGACAGTTTTATTCATAATGATGTCCAGTGGCTGTACAGTAATTTAACAGAACAGGCCCTACTTATTTTTGTATTACTCTCAGGTTCTTTTTAAGAAAAGCTGGCTCCAGCATCACTTTGCGACTTTAAATTGAGGATTTCCAGCATCAGGTTATTTTTCCGGACCACTGTTGGAAACCCAGGAAGCTGCAATTAGAGAAAGTGCAGATTAGGAAGGAAAGGTGTCCAAGTGCCTGCAGTCACTCACCTGTAATTAGTTTAATAGCCTTGTTTTCCACTGCATAGCCAATTTCTTTCTACAATACGTTAATTAATAACTAGCTGAGAAGGTTTCATGCAGCGTCAGGGAAATAAGATCCTCTTCAGCATTCTTGCTGAAACAGTTCAGTCTCTGTTTGCTGCTCCACTGATGTGACTTTAACATCTATTAATCTGACGGAAAAAATCTTTAACTTTGTGACAGCTGGTGTATCTGATCACTGTTTTAATGAACTTAGTTTCATTTGTTTTGTGGCAGGTTTAATACTGGAAAAACTAAGTGCTTGGCAGGTACAGTAAATTGTTTTATTTCAACTTACATACAGGTACACTAATTGTCACTGTTCATTTCAATTGTTTTCACACCAAATTCCAAATTTTGGATAAAAGGATTTCCAAGTTTTTATTTTATTTTCGAAAGTTGTTTGAAATTTTGTTTTGCAGTTTTTATACATGACATATCTTTTTGTGTATAAACTAAAACCTTCAGCAGAAAATGGGAATTTGTAAGTAATTTTTTTTTGTGTCATTAAAAATTTGTAATACTTCATTATTGTCATTTTAAGGGACAAATCTGATTCAAAAGTGAAGATATTTAGACAGTTACTAAATTGTAGTGAGTTTGGGAAAAGGTAAGTTGGTCCTCTAGAAGCTAACTAATAAGCTCTTGAAATTGAGGCAATGTTTGCAGTTTTAACGAATCAAACCACAATTGATTGCATGTTTGACATACAGAAATATATGGCAGATATTTCATGAAATAAGGAGGTAGGAGCTATTCAAATCTTCTCCACTTACCTTGATGGGCCCTTGGCTGGTCCCGTACAATTCCTTTTTTAAACATCAATCTTTGTACTAAAATATTTTTTCTGTCATGATTTGTGGACATTAAGATCTAAAGAGAAACGTGGAGTCAGAGTAAAATAATTTGCACGCCCAGGAGAAGTAGGGGGTCACTCCAGTGGTAGGAAGTTGGCTGCTATTCGGCTAGCGTTAGACTGGAAAGGGCCATTTTGAAAGGCTGCTACTGTAACTACATACAGTACTAGTGAATAATGCAGTGGCAATAATGAAAGCATAAGAAACAACTGGAACTGTGATGAAAAAATCAAGATGTTATCTTAGAGTACCACTGGGGAGCTTGGAATGGAAGGTGGTTTAAGGATGGTTTACATGCAAAGATGTAAAAATTGTTGGGAGAGCCCCCACTGTTTCTGGTTTTCCTTCTTATATTTTCACATTATGAAATAAAGGATAAGAGACTGTTTTCACGCGTTATGACGGCTTGTCTGCAACACCAACGGTAAAACCACCGTGTAGCTCCACCCTTGCTCCTTTTTTCTCATATTTTTCCAAAACAAGAGAACTTCCTGGCAATGCTCTGGAAGCCTAAACAATTTGCAAAGTGTGTCTAAATCAAATCTTACCTAAAAACAAACAAATAAAAATTGAAATATGTCCTAAATTTAGAACATCAAATTTTACTTCTATGTTCTATAAATGAGCCTTACACGGACCAGTGACAATATAATAAATCAGTGATTGAACAGTTTTGGTCAGATATTGAGTTTTTCTCCAGCCACACAAGAACAGCAGACCATACATGCACAGATTCCACTCAGAAGATTTCGCCATCAAACAGGAGATCTCACCGAACCGCTCAAGATGCACACAATTATGAATATGAATTCAAGTTTGCAATGTTTTAAAGGTAACAATGTTCAGCTTTGGGTAAAAAAATGGGTATGTATAAACAAAAGGCAGGTGGATACAATAAAACATTTTTGCTTGAATGCAAATTATTATTTATAGTTTATTATGTATGAATTAACTCTTCCAAGTATTTTTCAAGCATGCAAATGAGGCAGCTTAGTCTGATTTGAAAACACCAAAGGAGGATAATTTGGATGTTTACTGTGGTGTAAAGATCATGCAAATATTCCCAAACCAAGCACTGATAGCATGTAATGTTCTCGCCATCCCTGCATTAAGCACAGCTAGTGAAAGAGGCTTTTCTTCTGCTGGGGGGGGGGTGTGAATCAGGAAAGGAGAACACAGCTTAACAAAGATGGTGACTGTTGAGAAAAATGTTTTTCTGAAAAATAAACTCAAGAGCAGGGTTTCAATATCAGTGGTTAAACATCCTAGTTAATAAAATATCAGGGCATCTTGGAAGGGGAAGATTGGCATGATTATCTCGCAGTGGGACTCCTACTTGGACATCACAAAGGTTCGCTGTTGGAGAACAGCAGCATCTTAGGCTAAGCAAGTCTGCCCAAAAACATATTTGAATGCTTTTTACATCTTTATGGGGGTTCCTATACTCTAATGAGCCTTACAAAGCATGGATAAATCTTATTTTAAGGCTATTTCAACTACATTTCTGTTTTAAAATCAGGAGTTTTCCACAGTATTGCAACCCGTAGTAAGTTAAGTCTGCTATATTTTAAACAACTTATATAAACAGTAGTACAACAGCCTTCAGTTAAGATCCATTTTGATATTTTCCCCCATGAGTTTTTGGGGCTAAAGCATTAAAGACAAAGAAAATCCACTCTGCCCTCTCTCAGTGAATCCTGTTAAGAAGCTGATTCATCCCACTGTATCTGCCTTTGCTTCCTCTGTCTTTCTTTCCAGGCATCTTGGACACGACCAGAAAAATATGAGGTATTGCTAAAAATATCCTAACCTGAGTCAACTAATATCCCAAACTTACACTGTAGACCTCCCTTTTTACCATTTCCATTGCAGAGGTGTTGTTATCTAGCCTGCTTTTAGTATGATTTAGACTTGAACTATACGCATAATGTGTAGGTCATTAGACACATAGTGCAGTCAATTTAATCCAATTAGTTCCAGTAAACACTTTAGATTTACTCTTTTACTTCTTGTTGCTTTTTGTTGTCCTTTGATCTGATCTTGTGATCAAGAAGCAATCTGAAAGTAATTTTAGTTATTTTCTTTGTGGCCCTGCTGCTATTTCTACTCCAGGGTCTGGTGGTTCTTGCTCCTCGAAATCCTTTTTGTGAAATGAAAAAAGGCACAGTTTGCTCTGCCCTGAGCAAGCTTTTGGTCTAACTCGCACAAATCCTAGCACAGTGATTGCAAATGGTGCATCCACCCATTGGGGGCCAGGGGCCTGCATGTTTGGCTTTAACTGCACAGTTGGATGACTCTTTCAGTCACCTGGGAACTCGCTGCTGTCATATCTCTGGGTCAGTTCATCCAGATGAGAAGAATGTCTCCCGTTTCCCTGGAGGTCTATATACCATTTTTAGTTTTTCTTCTCCAAGTTTTGAGATACTTTTGTTCGAAAAATTACGTAATTTTTATATGATATTATTGCTTTTTAAAAGCACAACATTCAAACTGGATTGTTTTAGATTTAAAATTGAGGAAAAGGGTTAATTTTACAAATAGTTGCAAGTTAAAAAGCAGTGAGGCTTAAGTAGAAGACATGCAGTCTCTTGGTCCGCCACAGACCCAACAGAAGACTTAAATCAAACTGACACCCACTAACATATGCACTCATATAACCAAAAAATACTGGTGTACCTCAGTGACATAGTATATAACCTAAACTTTAATTCTTTGCACTTAAATAGTTCACACAGTGGAACTATTAGGTGTAAAATATATCAGCCAGTTGATTGTGGTCGTTTTGATATTTCTGGCTAACAGCAATTTAAAAACACATGTTCTCAAAAAGTTGCAGTATTACATTATCCTAATTAGAAATTATGTTGATACAAATATGTTGGCCAGCAGAATAGTAATTTCCAGGGAAATGAATAGTGTCTGCCTACAGTACTTGGTTGGGCCTCTTTTTACATGAATCACTGCAGTAGTGCAGCGTGGCATAGAGGAGCTCAGCCTGTGGTTCTTATCAAATGTTATGGAAGCCGAGGTTTTTTAGAAGCAGCCTCTATGCATTCTGCATTTTTGCCTCCGCGGTGTCTTATCTTTTTCTAAAAAAAAAAAAAAAAGCATCTTTATTCAGGCCAGTTTGCCAATCAGTACAGAACCTACCATGGTGATTTATGCAGGCATTGATACCTTTGGACGTGTAGACAGGTACCAAATCCTGTTGGTAAATTAAATTAACATCTCTGTAAAAAAAATAAATAAAAATGTTTAGCAGAAGGACGCATGAAGGGCTCTAAAATGTCCCAATAGATAGCTACCTTATTATGGACCAACATCAGCATCAAACATAGTCAACAAAATAATCTCTAAATGTGCAAACATGACACTGGACCACAAGCAGCTCTCTTTTTTTTTTTCTGTTTATGAGTGCAGGTATTCGTTTGATTCCCACTTTTTACAACTCTCCCACACATTTTCCTTCCACCCAGCTTTCCATTTAATGCCTGGATTTATCACTGACTAGTTATTTGGCATGATGTCCTTCGACAGTTTGCTCTTACTTGAGGAGGGCAGGCAGGACGGCACTTAAGAAATTTTCCCAATTTCAGTTTAATTCAGTTTATTGATATAGCGCCAATTCACAACACATGTCATCTCAAGGCACTTTATAATTAAGCCAGATCATACAATCAAATTGATTGAGAGATTTCTATCCAAGGAAAGCCATTTGATTGTATCGACTCATTGACTCGAAGGCAATCCCTCACACCAAGCATGCTTGTAGCGACAGTAGAGAGGAAAAACTCCCTTGTAACAAGAAGAAACCTCCAGCAGAACCAGGCTTAGTGTGAGCGGCCATCTGCTGAGGCCGACTGGGATTCAAGGAGACAGAAGCAGACATAGAAAAAGAAGCATAGATACAAAAGGCAACTGTCAACCAGCTCCACAGGCGGCCCCGTCCAGGAAACACACTGCAAAAACAATCTAAAAATGTCTTAAATTAAGTGTATTTACCCTTAATTTGAGTAGATAAATAAGATGATTTGCCAATGGAATTAGTATTTTTACTCTTTAAATAAGATAATTAGATTATATACACTTGAAATACGACAATGCAATTGTATTTTCTTATTTTAAATGTAAATTGCCTTGTTCCATTGGCAAAATATCTCTTTTATCTCCTCAATTCAAGAACAAATGCACTAATTTTAAGAAGAAATTACTTATCTAGATTTTGTTTTTTTCCAGTGCACACAGCCAGGCAGACGAGCTCTGAGCCAGCTCCCATGTCAGAGAATGAAGAGAGCACATCCAGCCTGTCAGTCAGAGAAACAGGACTACACTGAAAAAACAGGCAGAGCTCGAACATCTATAAACAAAGCAGTCTAAACCTATAGCGGCATAACTATAGAGATAGCTCCGGATAACCTGAGCCACTCTAACTATAAGCTTTATCAAAAAGGAAAGTTTTAAGCCTAGCCTTAAAAGTAGACAGGGTGTCTGCCTCACGGACTAAAACTGGTAGTTGGTTCCACAGGAGAGGGGCCGATGCATGTCTACACCATAATATTGCTACTGCACAATATTACTGAAACAAAGTATTTTGTATTAGTCAAATTATCAAAGAAACCGAACTTTAATTTTAATTTGTTCTAAGCCAAAATTATAAAAATTACAAATAATAATTAATCAGAATCAAGCCACTTTGTGTGGAATAAATCTCTGTAAGATAAGTGTCAGTTTTTGGATTTAATTACTGAAACAGTTTCTTTTTCTGTTACATTTTAATCCTGATAGCGGCATCTATTTTTTCTAAGACGACTGTTTTCACTAAGAAACACCACATTCAGAATCGTTTGGCCTAACTGCTTCATTTTGTGAAGGATTCTTAGATTATTAAAAATGAGGTTTTTGTTTGACACAGAGCAATACCAGAGTCTGACCATTAAGGAGTCACCTCGGTAAAAATTTCCTGGGAGCAGGTTTATGGATCTGCAGGCTAAATGTACATTTAATGCAGAATAACTTAATTTATTTTGTAAAGATTTTTCACTCTTAGTGTAACCTTGTAGCCATTAAGAAACATGACCAGAATAGCTAGAGTTTATGAAGACATATCACCTTTTCCCGGGAAAAGATATTAATTTTCATGTTTTTGCTGCTAAAGTGAGCTTTTTGACTTCAAAGGACATTTTATTTCTTTGTCCTGAATGTATAGTAGCTTTGGACCATCTACTTTAGATGCTTTAGAAGTCTTTTATTCCCATTTTAGCTTATTTATCATTTCTCTAATAGTTATTTTTGTAAGGTTAGATAAACACACGTAAAAATGAAACACATAGCTTTTAAATGATCTGATAACAATTGCGAATGTTTTCTTATTCCTATAGATGAGTTAAACGGTCTTTTCTACAGATAGATGAAACAGCTAAACTCCCATCATTTGGGTTGATTAGATAAAGATCCAGACCAGTAATGATTATGATAGAGTTGATAGCTGCCAGGTGCAGGACGGTTCCTATCAGACACAAGTGAGGGTAGATAACGATAAGAACAATCAGCTGCAAAACCATCCTACAGTCAGCCCAGACGATGTCTAAAAGTCTCCTCAAAGTTTAGGATGAATAAATCCGAAACAATATTTTCTGGGTTCTTATCAGTTCAACACTTCTCAGTGCAATCGCATCAGAATAATGCTTTGCCCGAAACGTCCGCCCTAACCCCTAAATCCATCAATCACTATATAGAGCGGGGACTATATAGTGGACGTTATAGTGAACTCAGTTAATGACCGTTCAGACAGATGATTTTTGCTTCCTGTTGGTCACATAACTCCTGCACCACTGCATAATGCCTGCGCCATGTTTTTTATTAGTTGCCTATGGTTACAGCGGACCGCTGTGACAGCAAGTCTCATAATACTTTGTAAGGCCAGCTCTAAGGGCCAAGCATTCTGGGATATATCTGCTCGTCCTGTAAGCATGGATGATAACTACTTTTCAAGGTGCATTGTGGGAAATTTTCGAGTCCACTACTCATCTAAAATGACGTTACCAGTCTATAGTGCCCTATATGGTGATTAGGGCGGACATTCGGATGCAGCTGACGTCAAATTCAAATTTATATACAAACAGCACTATATTAATAAATTAAAAATCTGGGAACCTTTCCAAATTTTTTTACATTACAACTGCAAGCTGTAGACTATTTGTCAGTTTATTGTTTTTGTTGTTTCTGAGTATTGTTTATGCCGCCTATGTCTGGTCCACATATGCCATGAAGCAGCAAATGCCACACCTTAAAATGATGCAGTATGCCTTATTTAGGCTGATTAGCTACACAAGTGAGGCTGATAGGCAATCCATGAAGGTTGATTAAAGAGAAAATGATTCCAATACATCATGTGGCTCCTTTTTTGAGCTCCGATCCTTTCACCTTTTGTGGGGTAAACAATAAAAACATTTCAGAGTAGGAACGGAGCTCCAAACTGCCATGCTGAATCTGGACAGCCTTTAGTCTTCTGAACATTATTACATGACACTCACAAAGTCAATGCTTGTCAAATCAGGACTACAGCTTTCTGGGAAATAACTACCGTATTTTCACGACCATAAGGCGCACCGTACTAAAAGGTGCGGGTTTTATATACCGGTATATATCCTCTACTATGTTCAAATACCTCTACTGCGTATTTAAAAATAGAGCGGGAGCAAAACTGAGTATGTTTGTGCTTTATTCGTGTATTTATTACAAAGTATTAATCAAACCCATCAAGTCATCATCCTCTGTTTTTGAATTAAACAGCTGCACTAAATCAGACATGCCAGTTTCCCCTTCTTCGCTGTCAGTCACTTTCCATGCCGGGCGGCTCCTCGTAAATAATGCTGGCTTTTGCGAAAGCTGGAACAACAGAGCCAGCAGACACGTTAGCCCAAGCATCAACAACCCATCCGCAAACGGTGGCGTAACTTGCCCGGCGCTGCCTTCCACTTTTCGTGAAACTGTGGTCTCTGTCGGTCATCCATCGCTCCCACGCCGCTCGCAGCCTTACTTTGAACGGCCGGTTCACACCGATGTCGAGCGGTTGAAGCTCCTTTGTCAGACCTCCCGGAATAACAGCAAGCACAGCATTCATTTGTTTCACCATGTTTTTCACATCGGCTGTGAGATGGGCACGCATGGAGTCACAGATTAACAGCGATGGTGATGCGTGGAAAAAACCACCTGGTCTCCTCACATACACTTCCCTCAGCCACTCTTTCATCATCTTCTCATCCATCCAGCCCTTTTCATTTGCCTTAATAATGACTCCAGCTGGAAAAGTCTCTTTAGGCAAAGTCTTTGTCTTAAAAATCACCATAGGCGACAGTTTCTGTCTATTTGCGGGCAGCCAATCCACGCCCACACTTCCCCCTTTAACGTTCTCATGGCGGACTCAACAACGTCCGCAGTAACAACACACATAGGGTGCGCCGCACATTTTTAGGGAAAAAAAAGACGTTTATATGCGCCTTATAGTCGCGAAAATACGGTACAAATTTTTTTTTTTCTGGAAAACTGAAGAACTACAAGAACTACAAAACAAAAAAAAAGGTTTTTTGTTAATGCTGCCGTTTCTTTGCTAATGTTCTATGTAAGGCCTGAAAAAGAACTGATGCATTTATGGTGAGATTAAAGTGCACACAGCTTTTGTTTTTTTAATAGCTCTTTGCCAAAGACATGTGGTTGCAAAGGTTCTCATTTAGGGATATCAGAGATGTGTTTAAACTGTAAAACTTTTCAGATAAACTAATTTTCCTCTCATGCTGTGGATTAATGCTGGTATACCAGGTCAAATGGTCCATCTAAAGTATGATTGAACCCATGACTGCAGTGCAATTCGTCCAAGTTGTGCATTTAAGGAAGCAAAGAAGGTTGACCTTTAAACAGAAGAACGATTTGATCAATAATAATCTGTTTGTAGAAGACACTGGGTTATATCTGTTGAATGGAGTGTTCAAGTGATCTTTCATCAAAATTAGAAAAGGTCAAATAACCATGATATATTTATTATGAATTTTACTGGACCAAATGAGGGCTCTAAGAAGAACCTCAAAAAACATCACATAGAATTTGCAGTAGCTCTTACAAAGTCCTTTAAAATGAAAGGATTTAAATATGAATCTAGTTGAAAACTTAACCTGTATTGTTTTAGTGCATAATGTTTTAGTTCATTAGACTGTTTTTAAAGCAGATGTTATACTATAACTTTTTTTTACTTTTTTTCTAAGTTCTAATATTCCAGGTTTGTGAGCTAATCGATTTAAATGTGTTTAGTTTTCTGGCAAAGGGGAGAACGGGACCTGAGATATTTTGGCAATGGTCAAGTAAAAATTGTCTTTGAAAATTGTCTTTGAAAAAAACTAAAAGCTCATGGAAAAAATAAAAACAAAAGTATTACATGGTCTACTTGCTTCTGCTTGAAATAGAGAAGATCAGTCATTTTCACCGCTGATAGCTATGCTTCAATATAGAATAGAATATTAAAGAATATAAAATCCCTTTATTGATTGATCCAGAATGGGTAAATTCTGGTTTTACAGCAGCAAAAAGATTATAGTAAAAGTGGTCACACAAATGTGTTAATACTGTGCACCTGCAGAATAAATGACCAATATACAGCTGTGGACATTTTTACAGCAATTGATATTTGAAAATAGCAGCAACATCCGAGATGTGCAAAATGACAGCAGCAAGTTATTTAACTGACTAAAACAGAAACTGTCCAAAAATAAGCATGAATGTAACAAACTATCGAGGTTGCTGGGAACAGTGATGGTTATAAAGTCATACAGCTGCTGGGAGGAAGGATCTGTGATAACGCTCCCTGGTGCATTTAGGGCTCAACAGTCTCTCACTGAAGGAGACAGACTGCTGCTAAGTTAAGGCCCTATTTATATTTATAAACGACAGACTCCTTTAGTTTCACACCTTGACTACCTATGATTTTTGAGACTTTAATTGAGTCTTTTAGTGTGGGACCGCTCTGTTAGTCAGCTGTCCAGGAGTACAAAGCAAAAGGTTGGGGAGAATAAATCACCTTTAACTGCTTAAATAAAGTTTCAACATTTTATCTTAAAGCTACAGTGTGTAATAATTACAGGGATATACAGTCAGAAATGTAATATATTATACATAACTATGTTATTTATCATCATCTACGAGCTCAGCCTCTTAACCTTAATATTTGCGTTGCCTTAGAATTCGTTATTTATAATTACATAGGAGCGGGTCTCGCAGCCATGGAGGCAGACATCTTTGCGCTACGGCAGCGCAGAGCCAACAAACTAGCGATTGCGAGATCGCCCATTACGCTCGAAAGTAACTACGGCAAGTTGAGATAGATGAACTGAGACGGTACTGAACAATTGATGGCAGTATTAAAATTATCTATGTAAACAAACCTCATCACTTGAGAAGGTAGGTGATGCGGATGTCGTGGAAGACATTTTGTCCCGTAACGCTCGCCGTACTGTTGGGGGGGAGAAGCGGTGGGGGGGAGATGTTCATGTTGCTGCGGTCTGCAGTCTGGACACTAGATGTTGCTGAAAATTACACACTGTAGCTTTAAGGATTTCTTCTTTCTGTGCTCCATTTATGTTGGAAATAAAAGTTATCTTTTAAAAAAGATATCCATCATATCGGCATATTATTTTCCAAATGAATCCAATTCTTAATTCTATCCTTCCTAGTGAACATTTAGTAATATTCTGGATATCTGAAGTAAACAGAAACTTTTATTTTGAAGTTAATTATACAAGGATTATAAGGAAGTAGTGATTCCTCCATAATTTACAACATGGCTAAAGGTTAAAGAAAGAAATTAAACTTTTTAAATTGTGCTTTACTTTAGGGATGCTATGAGTTTATGTTAAAAAGGATTTCTTCGCATTTTATATTGTGTTAAAACTTCTTTCAGTCATAAGCAAGAATTAGGCTGGTTTTAATTGTATAAAACATCTTAGTAACCACACCAATCACGTTGCTTTACACAATGAAAAAAGTAGAAAATGTAAGAAATGCAGGGGAATAATAAAGGGAAAATAAGGATTATTCATAAGTATAAAAAATAAATCGATTTGAAAAACCTGTTTTAAGGAGAAACACTTTGACCGTAGAAATTCCGTTGAACATTTTCTCTTTTTATATTGTTTTAGCTGTGAATTAAAATGCTCAGAATAAAGTGAGCGATAAAATTAACTATTAAACTCAGATGATCATTAATCATTTTCTTAAAGTTGAAGGTATTCTTTGTCTGATAGGATTTCTCAGTTAATTTGCTTTTGAAAAATTACCAGAATAATAAGAGAACAAATATTTATCCAGACTTGGAAAATCCTATGAACATTTGGCAATCTGTCTGGATGATCTGATTGAATTGTCTCTGCAAACAGCCTTGATGTGACATGTGTGGTGAAGTAGTATTAAATTGGTATACAAATAAACAGATTTGAAAATAGAAATATTAATTATGGCAACCCCTTGGGGGAAAAAAAATTGCTTCCTGGTCTGACATCTAAATTTATGTTATAAAGAAAATCAAGATTTCAACCTCTACAACTCTGGTTTAACTTTTGGTTGAGCTTCCAAAAACATAAATGTACCACCTCCATTAACAGTTTACATAAATATGATAAGCATAGGTGTTTCCATCCATTACACCCTTCAGGAAGAAGACTGGCTCTTTGTTCCCAAATGGGATGAGCAAATCAATCCAGAAACAATATCTATAAATACTGAAAAGATGCATGAGCTAAAGCTAGAAAGTAGAATTTTTTTTAAATATTTGTACACGTTTCAGGGTTTTATCCACCTTTGTTTCCTTTACTGTAATACTTCTTAAAAATGGGACATGTTTATGAAGTTTTTATATTATGTACTTTTCATTATAGCTGTTATGCATCTTTAAAAAAACAAGGTGCTCATATTAAAAATTTCTTGCCGTCCCATCTCTTTCAAGTTCAGCATTAAAATCAATTTGATGTGAAATCAAGCTGATAGATTCACATCCTTTATTGTCGGGGCTGATGAATTAATCGTTTTTAAAGGTCTGCCCGTTCGCTCCTGTTTCTGCTGTCTCATTAAAGTATTATTCTCCATTAACCTTTCTCTGTTTGCATTCAAACAGGCTGCATGGTTGCAGTTAGACAAGATTAATGCTGCCCTTTTAAAATGTTTCAGGACACTCCTCTGCATCTTGTAGTAAACAGCAAAACATTTTCAACACATGTGCATCACATCTTTCTGTAAAACATAACCGCTCATGCTGTATTTCTGGAACTGAAAAAATATGGGTAAATAAATATAATGCATAACACCTGAAGCACAGAGCATGCTTGAATTATTAATAAAACACAGTGGAAGCTGGAAGGTAGATGTATGTCCTCTGCTGGTCTGTGTGGGAAGAAAAGCCTTTACTGCTCAAGTTATTTTATAGCCATATCATTATTATTTGTTTTATATTGGACCTTTTGCATGTCTGATCCCCACTGGCTGCTGTAATTCAAATGAATGAATCCTACAATGTTTATGTCTACTGCAGATGGCATGGAAAGAAAGAGGAAAAGGAGGCTGTCAAAAGCCAGTATAATGTAAAGCAAAGATCAAGGATCAGGCCAGGTGCATAGCTTCATTATAAAAACGAGATGAATACTTTTAGTGTACTTGGTTGCTGGTTGCACACCTGTGCAGAAACCCTTTGGAGTAAGAAAAAGCAGAGCAGTAGGTCCATTAAAAATTATCCTCTGCTGAAAATAAAATCGCGCATTTACAGGCTAATTTCCTTTATTGTTTTTATGCTTCTACAGCTGTAAGTATACTGCTTTTAAAACCCCAAAACAGCCTCCAAACAAGTAATGATGCCAATCAAAATGAAGAGCTTACCGTTTTTCCTTTTTACACAGACTGACTTCCAGTTGAAGCTATGAGTTATTTACTTATAGGATCTTGCGGGTGCAGACAGAATACAGTGCAGTACCTTAAACCCAAGCTACACATAAAGAATTGGATTTGAGGATATGTATCGCTGAAGTTCTTCTAAAAGACAAAAATTCTATATAACTTTAGATTGCAGTAAAAATACATTCACTGAAAATTCTAAATTTTTAAAATTATTTTGTGCAGGTGTTGGGTCTTTGGACTGTATTTAACTTTTCTACGATCATTTCTACTTTACCTACTTACTGAAATGTTGCAATCCGTGGTGTAAGCTTTTGTGCATCCTTAGTTTTAGAAACTGGTAAAGCTTAACTAATTATTGTGATAAACTCAACAGTGAAAGGACTAACTACTATATTATCCATTTGTGGTGTTGTTCAAGTTGTAATAACATAATAATTAATGCATCTAACATCAGTAACATCAATAAAATGCTGGTCCAGTTACTTACACTTTTTCACATTTTTTGCCTTTTTGCACAACTAAACCAACCAGCCTTGTTTTTACCCTCCTTATCTTGTTGATGGTGTCTTGTTTTTACTGCAGGCCTCTGTTTATATGTGTGTTTAATTTTTTTTTGTGTGTTTTTCTATAGAGCCTTGATAGGAACGTTGTGGTGCGAAGCCACGCACGGGTATCCTCCCTCACCCTGAAGAATGTCCAGTACACGGATGCTGGTCATTATCTTTGCGTTGCCAGCAACTCAATTGGTGAAGACAACCAGGAAGTGTTCCTCGAAGTGCGCTGTAAGTCACTCAACTTGGCCTCTGCCTTTCAGCCCATATATGGACAAAAAGATAGTTCAGGACTTATTCTATGTGATTGTTTTTAGTTATTTTACATGTTCTCTCATGCCGCAACACCTACCCCAACCCATGTTTTAAATATATATATATATATATATATATATATATATATATATATATATATATATATATATATATATATATATATATATATATATATATGTATATATGTATGTATATATGTACATATGTATACGTATTTAAATATATATGTATATATATACACACACACATATATATATACGTATATATATATGTCACAGCTCTTCTGTTAGCCATCCCGTCACGCACTGATCGGATGCCAGACAGTTGGGTTTAAAAAAAAAAGATTTACTGTAAAGAATGGTAGAGAAAAACAAATACTCTGGTTAGCCTCCCCTCTGGTTCACCAACAGCTGTAATGCAATAAAAAGTCCAGTAATCCCTCGGATACCCAACTCCAACTCTACAAAGAAGATGGCCAGACCGGAGCACTCACCATAGCTGGGGGCCAAACAGCTTCTGTGGAATTGTCAGCTGTTCCCCAGTATTTATAGGCCAACCAGTAGGGGGCGCCAAAAACCACTCATCACAAATAATTATAAAACATATTTTAGTAGGATTTAATCTACATCTTCTAAAACCCGTTATACATATACACTATATTGCCAAAAGTATTTGCTCACCTGCCTTGACTCACATATGAGCTTAAGTGACATCCCGTTCCTAATCCATAGGGTTCAATATGACGTCGGTCCACCCTTTGCAGCTAGAACAGCTTCAACTCTTCTGGGAAGGCTGTCCACAAGGTTTAGGAGTGTGTTTATGGGAATTTTTGACCATTCTTCCAGAAGCGCATTTGTGAGGTCGCACACTGATGTTGGACGAGAAGGCCTGGCTCTCAGTCTCCGCTCTAATTCATCCCAAAGGTGTTCTATCGGGTTGAGGTCAGGACTCTGTGCAGGCCAGTCAAGTTCATCCACACCAGACTCTGTCATCCATGTCTTTATGGACCTTGCTTTGTGCACTGGTGCACAGTCATGTTGGAAGAGGAAGGGGCCAGCTCCAAACTGTTCCCACAAAGTTGGGAGCATGGAATTGTCCAAAATGTCTTGGTATGCTGAAGCATTCAGAGTTCCTTTCACTGGAACTAAGGGGCCAAGCCCAGCTCCTGAAAAACAACCCCACACCATAATCCCCCCTCCACCAAACTTTACACTTGGCACAATGCAGTCAGACAAGTACCGTTCTCCTGGCAACCGCCAAACCCAGACCCGTCCATCAGATTGCCAGATGGAGAAGCGCGATTCGTCACTCCAGAGAACGCGTCTCCACTGCTCTAGAGTCCAGTGGCGGCGTGCTTTACACCACCGCATCCGACGCTTTGCATTGCACTTGGTGATGTATGGCTTGGATGCAGCTGCTCGACCATGGAAACCCATTCCATGAAGCTCTCTGCGCACTGTTCTTGAGCTAATCTGAAGGCCACATGATGTTTGGAGGTCTGTAGTGATTGACTCTGCAGAAAGTTGGCGACCTCTTCGCACTATGCGCGTCAGCATCCGCTGACCCCGCTCCGTCAGTTTACGTGGCCTACCACTTCGTGGCTGAGTTGCTGTCGTTCCCAAACACTTCCATTTTCTTATAATACAGCTGACAGTTGACTGTGGAATATTTAGGAGCGAGGAAATTTCACGACTGGATTTGTTGCACAGGTGGCATCCTATCACAGTTCCACGCTGGAATTCACTGAGCTCCTGAGAGCGACCCATTCTTTCACAAATGTTTGTAAAAACAGTCTGCATGCCTAGGTGCTTGAATTTATACACCTGTGGCCATGGAAGTGATTGGAACACCTGATTCCAATAATTTGGATGGGTGAGCAAATACTTTTGGCAATATAGTGTATATATATATATATATATATTAAGGGTGGAACAGTTCACAAAATCCACGGTTCGGTTCACGGTTTCGTGGTCACGATTTCCGGTTCGGTTCGGTATATGTTGATTGTTAGCATGACATGTTGGTCGTGTTGCTGTTAGCATAAACAAAACGTGTTGCACAATGCTTGCACACTGTTTTTAACTACAACTTTCTTTCCGCCGTCATCGTAGGTCACTCTAAATGCAAAGTGGTCCCATACAGCAGACCTATAAAGTGCTGCTGGCGCGTCTTCCAACTCCTATTCTTTCCCACTCGCCATACCCATACAACAGATTTTTTTCTGCTACACCCGGCTATGCTGCTTCGCTTCTTCTTCTTCTTGTTTACTACTGGTGGTTGGCTTTGGTCGCAGTACCGCCACCTTCTGCTCTGGAGTGTACACACGTCGCCTATGAGAAAAAGGAGCTGCGCATGTACCGAACGCAGCACGCACGAATCGAACCGAGACAGTTGAACCGAACGGTTCGGACGGTTTTCATACACCGTTCCATCCCTAATATATGTATATAGTTCACGCAATAAATCCAAAAAAATTGAATAAATAATCACATGCTACTTTAAGTTTCATACCAGCATTTATTTGGTTAGCCAAATGTTTCATTCTGCATATGTTTTAATGACTTATGTAAACATATGATACCTTTTGAAAAAGACTGAAAATGTCTCTAATGGCTTTGTTTATTTTACAAATGAAATCATAGATTTTGACTCTAATGGAGATGTAATACTTTCCCATACCAAACAAGTGACTAGGGAACTTTCCAGTGTCTACTTGCCTCATTTCAACAAGAGAAATGGTTTAGCAACTAGGCTGGGTCAGTGGTACCACTGTGATTTATTTATTTTTTTTACCAGCAGAAACAAATACCCATTTTTTAACATCTCCTAAGGAATCCAATGCCTTTTTTGACTTTTTAAATAGCTATTTTAAAGCTCAAGTATAATTTCTTTTGACAAACCTCTACTGTAAGAGTTTAAGATAGCATTGATTGATTGATTAGTTGGTATATTTGAACTGGTAGGGCTTGATAAATGTTAAATGCAGGTAGTTAAACAAATAAAACAACTTTAACAGTTTAACTTCAACAGTTAAAGGCAGTTCTAAACAAATGGGTTTTTAACTTAGACTTACAAGAAAGAGTTTGAGGATACAAGAAGCTGAAATGATAGATCTCTAGGGTCTCTTAGGGTGAGGAGCTTTATCGTCCATCTGTAGAATACTTGAAATCCGACTGCAAGGACTTTATTTCCTTTCTACCTTTGAAACTCATCCAAATCCTTCAGACTGAGTTGGAGAGAGTGTAACTACAGTAGATGAATGTGCACTATTGGACCTTACTCGGGTAACTCAGGTGACGTAATCTCAGAATTAAGATTAATTACCAAAAAAAGGGCTTCACAACACCTTCATCAGGTTGGCCAGAGAACTTTACTTTTACAAACTGGACTTTGTCATTTGTTTTATGTAATCTAATATTGAAATCTGTTCCTTGAAGAGGCAAAAAACAGATAATTACTGTATAATTGGAGTAATAATCTCTGATACCTTTGTGCTTTAGTTCAGAGGTGTTATCAAAATGAACCATTGATGCAGTTGTTTGAAGGCTTGCAGAGTAATCAGCAAAATAATCAGACAGCTGAATCAGTGTTGCCAAGCAATTATCGATAAGAAAGGTACTTGTTTTGAGTGCAGCTCTCACTCCATGTCCTCTGTCTTCACTCCAAACAATGAAGATGTAATCCGTCTATGTGGCACGCAGCATGATCCCTTTTATTAGCTGCTGATGTTTGGGAACAGAGAGGACCAACTTGTTAAAATAGTTTTTGTTTTTTTTGTTTATTTTAGCTTATTTCACATTGAGGTATTGAAAATTATTGATTTGGCAGAAATTCTATCTTTTACAAACTGAAATAAAAGTTTTAAAGCTAGATATTTTTTTTCTAGTCCGAGATTAAACCAGACTAATCCTTACCTTTTTGAAAGAGAGCTTTTTCCTCCTGTCTCTTATATACTTTTTAAAGTAACCTAGAATTACATTTTCATATTTATCCCACATCCTAGAATAATTGAGAATGGCTACCATGCAGAAAGCAGCATGGAACGTTGTTTTCGAGTGTAGCCAGTGGTTTTCAATAGGATACTGCTTGAATTTTGGAAGTTTTAATTCAATTAGCATTCGCTATTAGCATGAACTTTTTGTTTTTGTTGTTTCCTTTTTGTTATTTTAGATACTCCAAAGATTGAGGGTTTTGTGGCATCTTGGACATGGGAAGGAAACCCAGCCAATTTATCCTGTCTGGTGACTGCCAACCCCAGAGCCTCGGTGGTTTGGTACCGAGACGGAGTCGAGCTGCCAAGTGTAAACTCAACCAACATACGGATCTTCAACACCCATAATGCCAGCCATCTGGAGGTGATGCACCAAACATCTTTATTTGCTATCCTGCAATACAAGAGCTAAGAAAGATGGGGATACACTCTTAAAAAAATAAATATAATACCTAATCATGAAGATCACTACATATTTATTATTATCATAGTAGGCAGTCGCACACACTCTCATTGAGGATCGAACACCAATAAACGTTATAGCTTAGAAAGCTAATGACTCAGCTTTGTTTTCAAGCACATAATGCAATTGGTTGAGTGGAAGGAAGAAGTTTGGTTGAAAAGGATGCACAAAAAACAACAATGGCTGACAGATTTTATTTTCTTATCAGCTTTCAAAAGTCACAGAATTAAACACTTTTTACATATATAATCTTAAAAAGTATTACCCTATGTGGAATGAATCTGTATACTTGAAATAAATGACCTTTTCACTGACACTTACTGTATTATTTCACTTATAAATTAATAAGATGTACCCATAGTGACTCTGCTTGTGTTTCATCCTGTGCATATCGTGTTTTCAGCTTTCTTTCTTTCTACATCTTAGATTACACCTGAGTCCCAAAGTGACTTTGGAAGCTACAACTGCACAGCAACTAATGGAAAAGGCACCGATTCCAAGGAGTTCGTCCTAATCCAAGCAGGTTGGTTCACTGAGGGGTTAATACATGTAAACCAGTGAATGCATAGAAAATTAATGAAGATTAAATTCAATTTAAATACATTTCCCCATTTGTTTGGCTATTATGATTAAACTATAGTTTTCACTTCTGTGGAGCCAATTACCATGAGATGATTTAAAAGGTTGTAGCAGAGATGTGCTTTCCCCCCCTACAAAAAAGACGGATGTATTATATTTGGTAATTGAAAGGTGGGCAACAGAAAATAAAGTTGCAGAACCCTGTGATGTTCTGCTTTAATTGGAGAAGGAGAGATAAAACGCTAGAATCACAGCCTGAAAATAAAGCTTTAAACTCTTCTCTTATTCTGCAGTGAATTTGGTCGGACCTAATTTCATTTTACATGCAAATTGCCTTGGACCCCTTGTAAATGATAGGTCACTAAGGATCTCTAAATGGTGTGTGGCCGAATTAATTGTGGTGACACCTTTGGTGTCATTGTGTTATATCCTGTGGGCTCTTTGAGGTAATTTCCCTGCTTCACTGTGAAACGTCATCAGTTGAGCTGAAGTGGCTTCCTACAGCCGTTGGCCTTTCATGCAGTCTGTATGTCACAATTTGAAGTCAAGGAAACGAAAACATGCTCAAGGAATTAATTTTTTTTCTGAATGTTGGGGTTTATGTCCAAATGATGAGAGTGAGTAGCTTTTGACTGTTCGTTGAGCCACAGCTGCTAGAGTGGCTAAAGCAGAGACTGTTCCCCCCAAGAAAGTAAAATCATCTCTGTTGCAGAGGAGGCCAGTAGTGCATTAGGATACAGACAATCGCCTCCATAAATAACCTAACTGCTATGCAGAAACCATAGCCTCCAAAAACATATGTGCCACAACTATGGTGGCCAGATTTGGGTTACTGAAAAGGAGTACACTATTTTTTGGGGGTGGGGCGGCCAGGGATGGAGTGACCGAACCCCACTTGTCGACGGTATGATTCCCTAGCCTTGTGAGACCATCCTGATCTCGCGAGCTTTAAAGATTTCACTCGCTAATCAGTCTGGAGACTCTCCGTTGAAGAAAATTTGGAGCCGTTCACCAAACGAAGGTCCAATCAGCGTTGGCTTTGAGGCGGGTTGAGGTGTGACGCAACGAGAAGCGCGACAGTTCAGTCTAAAGAACATGGCGGCTTCAGCCGATGAAACTAGCATTAGCGTGGCTATCGAGCAAGTTTTATCGGAATTACAGAGTATTTCTTCACTGAAAGAAAAGCAAAACACTGCTCTGGAGGCTTTTCTCAGAGGAAAAGATGTTTTTGCTCTTCTCCCGACTGGTTTCGGCAAGAGTTTGATCTATCAATTGGCTCCTCTTCGTCGTCGCTCTGTTACGTCATATGCTTCGTTGATCTGATTGGTTTATTTGGCCCGTCTATCACCACCATAGGCCAATCAGCTAACCAGTATTTTCGCCCCTTCCCAAAATTACTTCTACGTAAGGTTTCCAGATGCTGCATATCCCCATGGTTTCCAAGATTTGAAGACGTTTCGCCACCTCTCCAGGAAGCTTTCTCTTTGAAATGAATTCCAACATTTTAATTGAGATAGCTTCCTGGAGAGGTGGCGAAACGTCTTCAAATCTTGGAAACCAAGTCCAGTGGATATTTTTTAACTTTTATGGAATGACTATGACCTGGATGACCAGGAATCTTCATCAGCATACCTGCTGCACTGTAGTCGACCAAAATCCCGGCTGATTTTGAAATTCCCCAGAGACATTTTTTTTAGGTATCAAAAGTAGTACATGTTCGGGAAAAATAGGACGTCTTGTCACCCTAGCCACAACTCTTAGGGTACTGTAGCCCTGTTTTCAAGACTTACAGTAGAACATCCACAGTTCCCAATAGGATAGCATCTTGTCGTCTCCTTTAAAATTTCCCAGGCTTGTAGTTACAGGCAGTGTCCTTTTTGTAAAAACTCTCCTTATAGTCCAGATTCTTGGCCCACTCTTTCACATAATTTCTACAGGTTTTGGACTCTGGTTGTTATAGTAGAAGGATGTGACTGGTGAACCATTTCCTAATTGATTAAACAATATTTTTATGGATCATTAAACCTTCAAAAGATTCAATAAAAACAGTGTTCAGTTTTTCAATAGAATTCATTAAATATTTATTTCAAATGCCAAGGTTCAGAAGACCTTTGTGATTTAATAAAAAGACAGCCCTCACAAATATTTAGCTGGTATTTTTTTAATAACCTGTGTTTTTATTGGACACTCATGACTCAAAGATGCCATTATTAACTGTAATTTTCTACTAGTGATTGTTTTTCGCCCCCTAACCTGCACCCCTCTGCCAGTGTTTTTGTTGGAAAGCTAAATTTGGCTCCTTGTTCTGCTTCATTTCAAATTTTTTTTATTCTTACTCTGTACAGACCAGTAGCTATAGTCTAGTGGGTTTTTTTTGTTGTTGTTGTTTTTTGCCCTGGCTTACAAGGATCAAACTATTTTGCTGTCTTTTCTGATTGTACAGAAAATCTCCCTTTAATGTGTGTATTACCCACTTATAGGTAACCAAGGGAGGAAGACATAGATCTTTAATTTAAAGTATCAAGACACTATATTACATTATATTACAACTTTAAGATAAGATTAAACAATGGTTATAAGATGAAGCTAACATCCACCTGACAGTTATGAATCTTGGTGGACTTATAATCCATCATGACTCTTTATTCTCTTCCCTGGAGAGTATAAAGACAAAGCCAGGCTCTGCAGAGCGCTGTTTTTCAAACATCATCAAGTCCTTTAATCATGACTCAAAGTGCATCGCTGGCGGGATCTGAAGCTTTTGCTGGAAACTCATTTAGATAAGTCTAGCGTCTCCGGTGTCATTCGGTTACCGGATTGTTTTGGGCTCCTGAGAGGAAATAAATGCAACACAGAAAAGGTTTAATGAGACATGAATCCAACCTTGTTTTTTTAAAAGTGCTTCTCATTTCAGATGTTTTTAAACATATAACAACAGAGGTGTATTTCCAGTGTGAGACAGCTTTCCTCATTTAAATGGTTGCATTATATTAATCGAGGTAATAAGCTTTAAAGAAGAAATTATCAGTAAGAGGTGATTATTAGGGGAGTGGCAGCCTAGTGGTTAGGGCATAGGGCTTTGAATCCTGAGGTTGTGAGTTTGATCCCCCACTCCCACAGACTGCCACTTTGGCTCCTTGAGCAAGACCCTTAACCCCACACTGCTCCCCGGGCACCACACAATGGCAGCCCACTGCTCCCCAAGGGGATGGTTTAAATGCAGAGAAGTACACGTTTCAGCACGGCACCAGGCAAACAAAGGTGGGTGTCTTGGGCCATGGATCCCTAAGGGAAAAGATATCTGAAGAGAACAGAGGATTCAAAGAAGAATGCATTTTTCTTTGTAATGAGAAGTTCTCAAAAAATAAAAAAAAGTAATTTGGAAAGGCATTTTCCAGGAAAATATGCTGATGAAGGTTCTCAGTCATCCAGGTCATAGTCATTCCGTAAAAATTCAAAAAATATCCACTGGACTTGGTTTTCAAGATTTGAAGACGTTTCGCCACCTCTCCAGGAAGCTTTTTCAATTCAAATGTATCCGCAGTGAGTTTGAGTCTTATATGGACAAGGCCTTGTATTGCTTGGAAACATGCAATGGTAACCGATTTTCCAGGAAAAGTATGCTAAATATGAAGCCAATCACAAAGTTTGGAGTGAGACAAAGAGTGCGATTGCAAAACTTCTGGATAAATTAGAGGAGCACAAAAAAGATTTAAGAGGTGGATTGCATCTCCTAACTCCAATACTGCTGTTAGTTTTGTGCAAGCATGGAAAACCATCCACAGATTGAACAAGTAGTGCTCTTTTTTTCTTTTTTTCCCCTAAATCCTCAAAATAAAAATATCACCCAGGAACGCTGGTGGAGGAGGATATGGGATTTCAGGGTTGGAGAGCTCTGCTCTGATGGATGTCAGCTCCTGCCTTGTTCCTCGTGACTCAATCAGTTCCTCCCAACAGAAACACGTCCACCATAGAAAGATTCCTTTATCGTGTTTATATCATTTCATCAATGCAACAAAACCTAAACCCTGCAGTGAAATGGCGTGCGGTGAATTCAACGCGTGAGAGCGTTCACTGCTCCTCCCTCACCTCATGCTTGACATTTGCTCCATGATAAACATTTAATCATGAATGCTTATTATATATTTAAGCCCACATAGTCCTTTTTTACAGTGGACTGATACACTTAGAGTCCATGTTGCCATACCTGGCTTGTATAAGACTCCTGAAAGATTTGTTTTTTGCTTTTTTGGTCCAATATGGCTCTTTGAATATTTTGGGTTGCCGACACCTGATTTAGGTGTTAGAAAATTCTCACCTTTCACATAAGACCCTCATAAATGAAGTGTTAAAACTGATTTAATTCGCTGTAGGCACTTTATAGAAAAACTGTTGTTTAATTTAAACTTCTCTTTGCTATATTTTTCTACCTGCTGTTGCAGATGTGCCGGGGTCGCCTATAATCGAAGAAGTGCAGCCGTTCTCCAGCACAGCAAAGGTGGTGTTCAAGGAACCTGTCAGCAGTGGCGGAGTGCCGGTTTTAAAGTACAGAGTGGAATGGCGTCTGCCTGGTAGGGAGTGGAAAAGTGAGGAGTACAAAGCTGAAGCAGGTGAGCTATTTCTTTTTTTCCCTGGAAAAGAACAAAGACAGAATATTCATAATCTTTTGGTGTAATATATTTTAACAGTGAAGGTGTTTTTTTAAATGCTGAAGTGATAAAAATTTGTTTTTCATGGTGTTAAGAGTGAAATCAAAAAGTCAGATCCTCTCTTATATAAGTATAAAAACTTACTTTGACAAAGAATAGTTAGTACAAGAGGTCTCCTAACAATAAAGGATGCTCAATCCTTGCTGTTGATTTTATATTAAAAGTTAAATCAGAACCTGCTCATAATGATTGATTTAGCTTATTTAAAGGTATATTATAGAATGTTCTTTTTCCCAGTGAATCATAAAAATAAGTGTTCCTCCTAAATGTCAATCATTCTGGTCATATGTTTATGTAAGGCCGTCGTGCGTGCTCGTCCCCATTTTCACTTACCGGTGGTGAGTCTGTGCACGCTCTCGCACGCGTTTAATAGGCATTCCCTCTGTGGAGCGGGTACAGGGTTGTGCATGTGCATTTTTTTAAAGTGGACAGGGCGGGTCTTTTAAAAATCTGGGGAAACTCCTCCACTATACCTTTTAAATTGAATGCAGACTAACCAAAATAATTGTTTGGTTTTGCAAAATCTTTCACCACTTTTTGAAACATTTCCAAACGCGCTATGGCAGGGGTTACCAATTAAAAATCAGTGGGGTCCAAATACAGAAAATCATCAACCAATAAAGGTCCTTTTCATTTCCTGATTCACATGTCTTATAAAACACCTGAACTGAGCGTTTGTTATTTTTCTTTCTTTTGTCTGTCTTAATGTTGGCAGTGGGCTTTAGGCTGCCCTGCAAGGCTTTAAACCTGGGTTTAAATGGAGACTAAGCCATTCTCAAGCACATATCAAGGGGCTCATTTTGAGCCTGGATCCAGATTTATTGTTGATTCTGTTCATGGTGGAGAATCCTGCTTCACAGCAGCAGGTTGAGCCAAACATCCTCTAAATGTGCAGGGTCATCTTTGAGCACCCCATTTCACTTTTCTTTCACCAGTTCACTGCAGTTCTTCCAGCAGTCCACACTTTCTCTGCTCTCTTTTTCTCATCGTCTTCTCCTTCTTTACCATCGCCCGGCTTGCCACAGGTTTGCCTGCTGTGTCTAGAGGTAGCTCACATAGTTACCCAATCTGACAGCTCATTGGCTAATTTGTATCACGTGTAGCCTGGTCTAAGCGCTCCGGACGGCTTTACCGTACAAACAGTAGAAGCGGCGCAAGTGAAGTTAGACACTGTCGTTGGACAACATGCAATAATTTATAAATCTTTTAAATCAGGTTGGGTCTGGATTAGCCAGCAGGTGGGTCCAGATCCGGAACACGGTCCGCTAATCAATCACCTCTGCGCTATGGTCTTGCCTTTATGTTAATTCCAGCAGTACTGCAAATTTAGACCTTTTTTGCATTAGCTGCTTCTACAGCTATCGTACTACTTACTTAAATTTTCAATATAAGGACTGTCACAATAAGGTAATAGCATAAAAGCCAATTTCTATTAATACGATACCATGTAATCTGAACCTTGAATATATATAATTATCCTGTATCCCATACCCCACCATGTTTACTTAAAGAGCACTTTAAAGAATTAATACAGTGCTGACCAAAGTGCTGCACAACAGATAAAACACAAAAAATCAAAGCAATTATTATTGTAAAAAAAAGAATACAATAAAAGCAATATGACATAATTGTACAATCATTTAACAGAACTATTGTTGAATTTGCTTTTTGTTAAAATCTATCTTTTAGAAACCACCAATAGCATCAGTTCAACTGAATGCTGCTTTAGTGAATTTTTGGTAAATCAATGATTAGCCATTTTTACATCAGCAAGTTTGTGTCCTAATATGAGTGAAATATAACAGAACCATGTTATAAAATAGAAACTGTTATATTATTCTGTTCTATGATTACATATTTACACTTTTATTACCAATTAATTTTAGCTTTGTTAAAATTTTCTCACTGCTCATATTTACATATTGAGAAATTGTTCAATTTATTCGCAAGCTGGACCGATTGTAACATTTTCAATTTTAAGCAGTAATGGTAAATTGTATATGTAAATTGTAACATTTTAACCCTGTAATGCCAAATGAATCATATTTGATACATACGGTTTCTGAAATGTTTTGAGTCTGACACCTTTTGCATAATTTAACGGTAAAAACCTTGCTCAAAATCCTATTGTACACAATCAGATATACCTGACAACAGCCAGTAGAAGACTACACAAAAAAATTATCTTGACTTATCGCATAGTAATAAATTATTAATATCAAAAATGTATTTCTGTTTTTTCTTTTTACATATTTTGTTAAAAGGCCAAACTTCAAACCAAAAAAAAGTAATTTTCTGTTTTGTTTTATTCTTGGATCGGGCTTTAAAGGGTTAAATTTTAGGCAGTAAAGGTAAATATGAAAGGCTTTCAGTAATGTTTCACAATCGGGATTATTTTGTGTCAGTGCATCAGCATTGCACCAGCAGGTAATCCAGACATGACAGTAGCTGAGCAGGACAAGAGGTAGACCACAGTCTAGTCTAGATGACAGCAAGTTGAGACACTTGACAGGCCCCAGATAAAAATCCCTGTCCTCCTGACGGCTTGTGGCGCTCACAAATCTGGACGGTTTTCATCTTCCCTGCCACATGGGATATATCATTCAGCAGCTGACAGGCTCAGCTGTCAGCGCCAGGGCCCGAGAGCTGCTCCTCATGCAAACATGTTCGCATAGCTGAACACATGGGTGAACAGTAAATGCTAGCAAAAATCTTCAGCCTTGCTACAACATCTTCTCTGCCTCAGAGAACTTGAAGTGCTTGTAAAGCACACACATTGAAAAGACATTTTCCAAGCCTTGTTACTCTCCAAAATCAGAAAGAGTACACTTGAGGTAGATGAAGCAGCAATATGCCAGAAAAGAAAAGAATCCAAGTTTGGCTGAGTGTTTCAACAGAAAGCCCCTTGTGTTTTTCAAAGTATTGTGAAGTGGAGCTGCCGTCACATGTTGAAAAGCAGTGGAATAGTGACTGCATCTCACCAACCATGGTGGAATCATACAGCTTCCTTATGTCCACAAAGAAAAATTAAAAAAAGATGCAAATTAAATAGAAAGGCTCACCACCAAAAGTTATCTGCATTAGAGAAGATATTTTTGTGTGTTGTATTTTCAGCAAAACTTTAAAGCTGTGATATATTTAAAATGGAGCCTAGGCGGAAGTTAAACTGAATAAACTCGTTACTCGCCTTCATCCGCCTCCGACACAAGCTAATCTTTCCTGGATTTGCTCCGCATATCCATTTGGAAACCTTCCATTGAAGTAATTTTGGGAAGGGGCGAAAATACTGATTAGCTGATTGGCCTATGTTGGTGATAGACGGGCCAAATAAACCAATCAGATCAACGAAGCATATTACGTAACTCTTGCCGAAACCAGTCGGGAGAAGAGCAAAAACATCTTTTCCTCTGAGAAAAGCCTCCAGAGCAGTGTTTTGCTCTTCTTTCAGTGAGGAAATACTCTGTAATTCCGATAAAACTTGCTCGATAGCCACGCTAACGCTAGTTTCATCGGCTGAAGCCGCCATGTTCTTTAGACTGAACTGTCGCGCTTCTCGTTGCGTCACACCTCAACCCGCCTCAAAGCCAACGCTGATTGGACGTTCGTTTGGTGAACGGCTCCAAATTTTCTTTAACGGAAAGTAGCCACACTGATCTGCGAGTGAAACCTTGAAGGCTTGCGAGATCAGGATGGTCTCACGAGGCTAAAGCTAATCAGCTTCTCCACAAAAGCCCAATCAGCATCCAAAGTTATCTTAAAAGATCTCCAATCCACAACTCTGTCTGCTACCCAAAGCGCAGGCGGTGGTTGCGCTATGTCTGCCTTCAATTCGAACGACCCCATTTCAACCCACCTCCAGCCCGTCCTCCACCATCTTAGCTAATTCTGAAAATTTTAAAAACCAATCCACTGGACTTTGTTTTCAAGGTTTGAAGACGTTTCGCTTTCCATCCAGGAAGCTTTCTCAATTCAAAAAGGCTGGATTCCCATTAAGTTTGACACCAAAAAAACAAGGCCTTGTATTGCTTGAAAAGAAGCAAATTGACCTGATGAGCGGGTCGTTTGGTTCCATTGTTAGCCTGTAATATCTGAAACCTGTCTATGATTGTGAAAGGTTGGTCGTTAAGGGGGGGATTGTTCATAGCTAATGCTTCATAAGAGTTTCATTCCTCCCAGAGTCTTATTGCGTTCCTTATCTCATCTCAACCGGTCCGGCAGAAGACCACCATGTTGAGCATAATTCTGCCAGGGGTTTCTTCCCATTAGGGAGTTTTTCCTCTCCACTGTCGCTTTATGCTTGTTCATCATGAAGCAAGCTGAACGTCCATCTTCTAGGTTCCTGAGTGAAGCATCCAGTGCACTGTATCAGCTCAAACAGTCCACTGGATCTCTCCTTACATCTCAAACACACCGTCTGACCAACTTCATCCATCTCCACTCCACCACCATTAGGCCTGGGGGCAAAAAACATCCCTGTTCTTTACTCCTGTTCATGCTTATCAAACAAAATTCATCACTATGTTTCCTGCCGAGGTCTGAGCATCAAAGACTAAAGTAATTGTACCAATAAAATTTCTCTAATCGTCTTTTCTTTCCTTATGAGTTTTTCAGATTGAACTGTGTTCTATTGCTCTGGTCTCTGTGATATGCTCCACGGCTCTATCCCTGTTAAAGATCCCAGACATCCCTTTTAAACTCATGCAACGCCAGTGTAGAATCATTTGTTTTAACTTTTGCTTTTCTCAAAAATTAAACTGATGAATTTCGTATTTGTTTGTAGTACAGACCTCTTCATTCTGCAGTCGGATGTTTTGTAGGAGCACAAAGGGTAACAGGGACTGAGTAGAGCTGAGATTGTAACAACTGCGAGGCTCCGTGGAGATAACCTTTTCCAGAAGCAGCAGGAACCAAATTACTGCAGGCGGCCAAGAAATTTCATCAAAACATGAACTGTTTCAGCGCTGACATCAATTTTAGCCCAGCGCTAAAAGCCCAACTCTGAATCCATCTGGTCTAATGCTTTCTAGTTGTATGTAAATGGATTTCTCTGAAACCTCCTCTGATTGAGATGTTAATCTAAGACAGGGCGTCAGAGTAATGGAGAGATGTTGCACAGGTGGGGGCTTTTGCATAGCTGAAATTGGCTCTTGGCTATGAAATTACTCTTCTTTGTATTGCAGAGTGGGGTATCAGCCAAGTGTCTTTTTATAACACGAGTTAGGAAACACATGCATGTTGTGCGTGTAGTAGCTGCCTGAATCCTAACATTGTCTAATTAATTTACCTGATGCATGAAACTTGCACTCAGCGACTGCACTCATAGAGCTATTGATTGGGTTACTATTGTTCTACACCTGATGGGCCTCAAGTTTCAATGGATCTTTAATTTAATTCATTCCCTGCAATTAAATCTGTATTGGGAGCCACAGTGCTTATTTTTTTCACCTTTTGTCGTGCTTTCTTCCTCCTCTCATTTTTTCCAGTTTCACCAAAAATGAGAGCTCTCCTCCTGATTCTTTTTTTTTTTTTTTTTTTGTTTTGTGCAGCTTTCCTACAGAGGAGATGTCTGTGACTATATCGTTATACTCTGCCTTGAAAATTATTATATCAGTCTAATTTTATCATCATTTTGGTGATTTTACTGTACAATAATAAAATATCAAATATGCAAATGATAAACCTACACAAACCACAAAAAAAGCTTCAATTGGAAGGCAATAAGACTTTCACTCAGTAAAAAAGAGGGGGATGAGTGTAGTTTCAGCTTCCAAGCATTTACATTTCAGTCATAGAACTTATTCCCAAGAAGTTAAATAAGCTCTCCCAATATGATTCAAAAGACTAATCACATAGCCCATGCACAGCAAAAGGTTCGAACAATCCAGAAGAACAAAGGGTGGCTAATTGATTAGCATCTGACTTGGAATGTGTCCAGGAGGCTGGACCTCCATGCTGCTGAAATACAGCAGTTCTTACGTTGTAGAGATTACTTTTAGGAACGAAATTGAGAGATTGTTTAGAGAGTTCAGCATTTTTACCTTCTCTTCTTTGTGGTTGCCACTATTCACCAATAAATGAAATAATATTGGTCAGCTGGCTCTGATACACATGTGGTGCTTTTGGTTGACTCCATATGGTTACATGTGTGGAGAGAGGAACAAGAGGTGGAAATTTGTACCAAACTTTGAATTGAATTGACTAAGGGAAAATTGAACTTTGGTGAGTTTGGGGTTTTATTAAATCTACATTTTGTAATAATCTTGGTTCTGTTGGTTTTTCTCTAAGTTTTCAGTTTCAAGTTCATCCAGGTTTTTTCCTTGTTTTCTGGCTTTATTGGTGTGTTCTGGATTCATTTAAGTTTCTTAGGTTTTTCTTTGTCTGTCCTCTGTTGCCCCCTTGTGTTTTCTTTTCCCTTGGCTTCCTCCTCAGCTCTACTCACACCTGCTCCTTATCAGCTCGTTAGTCCTTCCTTTGTTCAGTCAGCCATAAATACACTCCCTCAGTCCCTCAGTGCTGGTTCCTCAGCTTACTTTTCCTCACTGGCTCCTTGATGGTTTTCCCATCAAGGATGTCTCCATGATGAACCAGAACCATGATGTCTCCATGGTTCTGGTTTGTGTTTTATTTTTATGTTGGATTTTTGGATACCTGTTTTTGTTGCCTGTTCTTTCATTAAATCTTTTAAGAACTCAGCCCCGCCTGTCAGCCTCTGCATTTGGGTCCTCACAAAAACCTCCAAACAAATCGTGACAGAAATGAATCTAGAACACACCAATAAAGCTAGAAAACAAGGAAAAACCTGGATGAACTTGAAACTGAAAACTTAGAGAAAAACCAACAGAACCAAGATCATTACACTACGTCTATTATTATTACCTGGACATTGAAACTGTGGTCCTTTGTAATAAACTGTCTTTTATTTTTTAAATTAAACGTTTCAAAAATGTTTCAGTATATGAGATTTACCAGTGTTTCTAGAAATAGAATACAATAATCTCCTTATGCTCCATCTGTAAATATTATATTTTTCATGAACGTGATATTATGTTCCATGTCTTGGCAAAACGTTATTCATCATAAAAAAAACATATGTCATTCATGGGGATAAAAGTAGCACTTTGTCTTTTTTTGAGAGCCAGACCTTTCAGGATGTTTTAGGAGAACTGCCATCTAGGGAAACCAACCAATGAAAGGACACTAACTGAGCTACATTTAACAGTTGTAAAAAGTAATCTGAGCCATATTTAACAGTTGTAAAAAGTAAATAGAGCAAAAAAGAGAGAAAAGGCCAACAGCAGATTCATTCCCTATCCACACATATAGCTTTGTACACAGATGTCTTGAGAAGCTATTAATGGAAAGAAATAGGATAAAGGGCAATGTTCTTGTCCAGGGCTAGTCTACACAGCTCTGCCCTGCAAATTCAACATGAAAACCAAGAATGAAGAAAGTTCAGACTAAGCTTGAACAAAGAACCAATGAGGCTCTACTACGACTTCAAAACATCACATATATCTCCCACTCTCAGTGCTAAGAATTAAATGTAAATGTTGTTATCCTTTTTTTTTGTTTAACATTTTTAAGTTGGATTTTTTTTGGATTCCTGTTTTTGCTGCCTGATATTTCATTAAATATTTAAAGAACTCACCCCTGCCTGTCAGTCTCTGCATTTGGGTCCTCAAACCACAACTAAACCCTGACAATAGAAAAACCAACAGAACCAAGATCATTACAGATTTTGGGTATGCCATATCAGTCTTATGGGTCTATGTAGAATTTGTGGTAGAAACAGTAGGCAAATCTTTACAAATAAAAACCAAAATGTTCAGGAAATCATTTATCTCTTTTGTTCCACTTTAGAATTTACTTACATTTGTTCTGACCTATTTCCTGAGAGAACTATGTCTACTTTTCCGAGATACTGTGTATTTACACGTCTTGATCAGCGTTTGTTTTAAACATAATCTGTTTATAGAATAAATATTCAGAGTGGCTATATTTTTATCAATTTACATTACGGTTTATCATATGATTTATTCAAAGAGTAAACTGCACAAATCAACTTGAAATACATGTAATTTTGCAAAAGACTTGATTTTCTTGGGGATTTTAGGTCAGGGGTGCTCAACTTCAGTCCTCAAGAGTTACTGTCCTGCAACTTTTGGTTGTATCCCATTTTTAACACAAATGAGTGTTAAAAATGAATCAAATGAGTGGCTCATCAAAATGGCTCTGCTGAGCTAAATGAGAGGAACTGAGCATTTAAATTCAGGAGTGTTAGAGGAGAGATGTATTGAAATATTTCAGGATGGTAGCTCTTAAGGACTGAACATGATTTCATTATCAGTTATGAGTACACATCTGTTATTGCATACATAAAAGAGCCCAGATGCTTTGCTCAACAGATTCTTAATTGTCCAAAAATCAAATCATCAAAAGATAAAAAATCGGATTAATAAATTTTATCAATCAATTGCTGAGTCCTAGTGCAAACCAATGAAGGGGAAGCTTTATGAAATGCTAAAATAAATACATAATAAATAAAAATTATGATGGAATCGAATAAACACAATAAAAATTTACATATATGATTAGTTATTGGTTCTTTTTGAAAGAATTACGTTCTACCTAAAGCTAGTTTCTCCTCAATTTTGTGACCAGGATTAAAATGAGCAGCAATTTTATATCACGGGTTTATTTAAGAAAAAAACACACAAATCTTAAGTTTTTTATTCTGTTTCCACAACCTAAATTAGTAACTAGTGGTGACCCTTGTTCTTTTTCTTTTATTCTTGTTATTTAGTGAATAACCTCAGCATCTTTTAAACAGACATGACCAGCGTGATCATCGACGGACTGAAACCAGAGACTACCTACGAGGTCAAGATGTCCGCCATCAACGGGAAAGGCGAGGGCGAGAGCAGCCGTACCAGCCTTTTTAAGACGGAGCCAGTCCGTAAGTTCATCCTTGACCTCTCTAATCTCTGCTCTAAGCAAGTGTTGCCCTGACCCTGCAGCTTTGAACCTAATGCAGCTCACTTCCCCGCCTGCTCACATCCAGCAGAGCCCAGATGCTTCGCTCCTCTTTTCTCATGCCAAACCCCACTGTAGTCTTTTACCATCTAGGCCAGATGACAACAAGAAGTGAAAAATCTCCCACCATTTCATAATTTTCATCATAATTCAGCCGCTTAACATAATATGTATGGTATTGTGTGTTTCAGTCCTTATACATGTGCAAGATTCCTCACAGCCAAGGTGATTTAGTTAGACTTTTCTTTTTGGAAAGTTCATGCACATTCTTGAATCTGATTTACACTTTGCTGCAGTGAGATACCGCCTCTGTATTTATAGATCGCTGGCAGCATGAATTTTTGATATCACAACCACAGGTCAAGTCCTCCTGAGGAGTGTTTAGATGTTGTGATAGTGAAGACAGTGCGTGATAAAGAGCTGAGGCATTTCAGGAGTCTTTGAACAGCTTTTTTTTTTTTTTTATGTGTTTTGATGAAAAGGAGCAATGGCATGTAAGGGAGGGAGAATATTAGGAACACGGTGATCTCCAATTTTTTTTTTTTCCTAAAGGGGTGCTTTTTTATGCAAGCATCAATCTCAGTGTGTCCTCTCCAAATAAGTACATCACTACCACATCCTTTCCTTAATTCTGCATCTCCTACATAAAAACATGATGGTGTGCTACTAAGAAAAATATATAACTTTTAGGTTTCTGGTGGTTCCCAGCACTAAGGGTTAAGTGGGAGAAATACAGGGTCAGTTTAGGAGTGAGCTGCAGGACTTAATTGTGCAAACATTCTTAGGGTTTATTGTAACAGGATTAATATGTTACAATTATGAACATTGCAATAAAAACAAGAATTCAACGGAAATTAATTTAAATTATTTTATTGTAGAATAGTAACAAAGATGCATTAAGGTCAAGCTTACAAAATGAAGCTACTTATACCTAATTCAGTTTTCTGCTGCTTTGCACATGCAGCCAGGCTATAAGATACACAATTTCTTTTATTTTGCAAGTCCCACCTGTTTTATTTAGGTCATCAAACATGTAAAGCATCCTGCTTTTTTACCACCACCAGTAAAGATGTGTAAAACCCTTTGAATAAATATTTTATTGCAGTTGCACAACACAACACCCCCTAGTAATGTGATAATACTGACTGTGCCTTAATTTGTGTTTTTATTAGTTTGTTTAACCTATTGATTAGTTCTATTATATTTTTATCTTTTTATGGAAAACTAGTAAAAAGTACCACGCAAAAATTATTAAATTAAAATGTCTGTTTTTACATTTAATACAATTCAATTCAGTTTATTTCTATAGCACGAATTTACAACATGTCATCTCAAGGCACTTTACAGTTCACCAAATCATGAAGTCAACTTTAAGTTTTCTATCTCGTGAAAACCAGCTGATTGCATCGACTCATTGACTCTTCAGCACAGTGGCGGCTGGTGAAAAATATTTTTGGTGGGGCTGATATAGCCTAGTGTATGTCTCCAACTAACCCGGAATAAGAATTCAAATAAACAATTGGACAATACATACAATTTAACAGTAATGATTTAATTTACTATATAATAACAGTAACAGTGATGATTTGGGTCACTGTGACGGGGTTCTTTGGCCTCCAAGAATCCAGTCTCAGTCGGGTTACCGGTGTTGGTGATTTATTGAGCTCAAAAACTCAAAACAGGGTGCAAAAGAAACTAAACATATACAAGATACTCTGGGCCTCAGCCTCCCTCCAGTTACCAGCAATGTAACAAAGAAACAGAAAACAAAAATTGCCACTTTTCTTCCCACAGCCCTCATTAAATAGTTTAAGCCCCTCACCTCAGGGTCTCTTATTTCTGATTTCTTCTCATTAATCAGTTTTGTCCATATATTACCTCCACAAACAATTGATGTACAAAAACAAATAATTTTTACAACTTAATTCTTTTACACAGATTCATTGACTTATTCAATTACACCAAACTGGGTTTGAACCCAGCAAAGACGCAGCCAGACTGAAGATGACAAGTCCCCGCATAAACACGTACACACCCACACCCCCCACATACCCACACACACACACACACACACACACACACACGGCTAACCCCACTGAAATATTAAGTGTGCACCCTCAATAGCAGGTAACCAGGACAGCTTGTGTGTTTTAAGTTAATAGAGCTACTGATCTCAGCGCGAGTGTATTGGTCCTCACAAACACAGTATAACAGGAATGTGTGTGTGGCGCGCAAAGTTAGAGAGGTTGTTTTAAGCGACGAGGTGGATTCGTCACAGTCACAATAACCATGAAATGAAATGTTCATATCATACAACAGGGATGTTCTTCTGGCAAACGGGTAGATAAATAAGGATCTCACCGAATTTGGTGGAAGCTGCATCTCGCTCGTTACATTCGCCATCTTCCCTCTAATTGTCTGCACCTGCGCTTGGGTTCAGAAGAGAAGCCTGTAAAAGCGCAGTATTTTCAGCGCCCCAATACCATAAAGTTCCGAGACGCTGATTGGCCATTAAATTCACCTAGCAATAGTACATGATTGACAGATTCTCTGCAAATGTGGGTCAGTCTGATCACAGCCCCCAGAACAGAGACGGTAGGAGTCTGTCTGTGGAAATCCACAAATTAATGACAGTAGATAGGGAAATGTAGTTTATATAATTTGTTTTGCTTATAGTTACACAGTCTAGAGAGTAAAACAGACATTTATGAGTTAATTTCTAAAAATATATTTTACGTTTCTCTCTTCTTATCAGGGAGGGCGGTGCCCCAGCGCCCCCTATGGGCCGGCCGCCACTGCTTCAGCAATCCCTCATACTAAGCATGGTTGTAGCGACAGTGGAGAGGAAAAACTCCCTTTAAACAGGAAGAAACCTCCAGCAGAACCAGGTTTCAGTGTGAGTGGTCATCTGCTGAGGCCGACTGGGGTTCAAGGTGACAGAAGCAGAGATAATGCTAGGAGTGTCACAGATTGTGACACTAGAAAGTTGGAAAATATGGGTAATGCTGTCAGATTTCTTATGTTTTTGTCAACAATGGGTGGTGAGGTTGCTTGAGGACCCAGATGCAGAGACAAGTGAAGCAGGGATGAGTTCTGAGAGGTTTAATTGTAGACCCAAAAGCAGCAGAAATCCAACTTAAAATATAAAACAAACCAAAATCATGGAGACATCAGGGGAAAGACGAGTCTAAAGAGCCGGGGAGAGTGCGAGCAGAGTAGACTATACAGCAACAAGAAGGAACCAGCACTGAGTGACTGCAGAGGTGGAGTATTTAAGGACAACCAAACAAAAGGATGGACTAACGAGCTGAATGAGGAGCAGGTGTGGGTGGAACTGGCAAGAGGGAATCCAAGGGAAAAGAAAACAATCACAAGGGGGCAACAGAGAGTAACTAAAGAATGCTTGAAGATCATGGAAAATAAAAACAAAAGAACTGATAACAGAAAACTGAAAACTCAGTCTCACAACAAATAAGAACCATAACAGTTTTTTTTTTTACTGAATTAATTGATGTAATATAAAGTTAGTTTTTTTTTTACTTTTTTTTTTGCAATATTATTTTTTGCTAGTGTGAAAAAAAAAACCTTTTTAAAGGGTTTTGCACATCATAACCAGGAGTGCAAAGTAAAAGTTGCTCAAATATTAACATATTAAACAATTCATATCAAAGAGTTTTTTTTTTATTTAGAACCCTAGTTTACCCTAATTCTAGACCATTAACTGGCCCCAGGTCCACTTTTTGAGGTTGATCAGTCAACTCCTGTTTGGACACTGGTGCAGCTCACTTTTGATCCAGTCCCCATCTGACCCAAATACAGGAAACATGCATTTCTTTGATCTAACAATGCACCGTAGCGGGACCTGAAGCCATCCCTGATCCACTGTCTTATGCTGAGCAATGCTGCTGCAGGTATTTAGCGGGTAGTGCAGCGAGCACACTGTCTCCTCAGCCTGATTTACATACCACTATGGGCGCTCCAAAATTAGAAGCAGTTTGGCAAATTAGCTTTTCTTGGCAGTCATAATTATTTTTAAGCTGTAATATCACTAATACGCAGCTCTTACAACTTGAGTAGTTTTCTTCCATTTACTGATCTGTGATCTAGTCATTCCTGTCCAGTAGGAACAGTGATTTTCAGACATGTGTAGAAGTACAGCTGAAATCCACTATCATCCAGACATCGCCTCTGGTGGAGGTGATGCTATTCTCAAAGCTGATTCCATCTCTGTGGATCTGATGAACCTAAAAATGCTAACAGCTTTGTTTGGCTTTCTGAAGTAAAAAACAGTGCCAATTGCTTTGTAATACATGTCCGCCTTGATGAGATGAAACCATCGACAAGCAGACTTTCAACTGCCCTGTGAAATGCCCTTCGCTGGTTAGGTGAATTTCAAGGCAATATGACATTTATGCTAATATACGAGGTTTAGCTCCTAAAGTGTCCTTATGTTCATGTGGAAGTTTTGGTTTGGTTTTCAGCTTGTATGCTTCCCTCTCTCATACTTGGCAACATGTTTTTATTTTGACAAATTTGGTTAGACCAATTTTCCGTTTGTTCAAAGAGACACTCTTGTTAATTAAGTTATAAATTGGGTGCTGAAGACAGTGTTTTTTTTTTTTGTTACATTAACCAGGTAGTGGTGGAATCATTGTTGAGGATAAAGTTGTTTGCACCTTTGATTAAAAAAACAAATCAACAATCCCTCAGTAATAAAGTAGCTGTTTTAAGTCTAGTTGGAAGTGATAGAAACAGCACAGTGCATTCTTGACAGATATTAATATTCCAGGGCTTACAAAAGAGTAAAACAAAATATATGTAGGCTTAATTTAATTTAATATTTATTTAATATTATTTCTATCCTTTGTTGCTTTCTCCATGTCTTTGTTCCAACTTTATTTTACTTGGCTTGTTAAAAAGAGTGACACACAAGTCAGTTAGGTTTTAAATCCTTGTTTTTATTTCATTTCACCTGTTTTTTTATTATCACAAATGTAGTTTTTTTTTTAGCGAAGATTTTTGAGATATCTTTTTAGGTTTTATTTATAAGAATAAAAAACATTTATTAAGCAGTTTTTCAGTAATTGGGATATAATTAAATTATCATACAGTTCTGTAATTTAATGCAAAGTTAAGAAGATGACAGATACTGGAGCTAACGTTACAGAAGGCAGCTATTTGAGCAACTCAGGCCTTTTAAACACTTCAGCTGGATTGCATATTTGTCCTTATCCAAGACAAATATGCAGTCATTCATGCAAAAGTAGAAACTACCATGTATTAAGTTCATATACTGTACACTATATGGACATGGTAGTTATAATTTTTTTATTGAATTAATTTTGTGCTGATGTGATATAACCAGTTGTCTTTTATGTAAAAAACTTGTCATCGAACTTAAACGTATAGAGGATGATTATTTCCGGGTGGATCATCTAAATAATTGACCCTCCTAATTTTCAATCATTCCGGTGATATTTTTACATAAGGCGGTCCTACGTTCTCGTCCTGTTCGCTACCTTTTTCTGCGCACTTTCAGGCGTATATCTGTGTTGAGCTACGGTTTCAGACAGTCATTGAAGCTCACCTTTCTCACCGCGGTTATTTGAAAATGGCCGAGGGTCGTAAGAGAAAGTGTCTACGAAGCGTATGAGAAGAAAAGAAAGGCCTCAGAAGAGGGAGATATATCCCATAATGCTTTGTAAGATCTCCTCTCAAAGCATTATGGGATTCGCTGTCACAGCGCACCACTGTGACAGCAAACGACTAATGACAAAGATGGAGCAGGCACCATGCAGTGGAGGTGGGGTTGCCTGATGAACGTGGAGCAAAAAGTAGTGATCTTCTGTTCGAACGGTCAGTTAACTGAGTTCACTATAAAGTCAACTAGTGATTGAGAGGTTTAGGGGTTAGAGTGGATGTTCAGACACAGGAAGCTTGTAAGAGCTATGAGAAAAGCAACTTTTAAACAGGACGTGCACAAGGAGAAATGGCCTTGTGCACGCAGCATTTGTTTCCTCTCTGGAGCAGGTACAGGGTTGTCTATGTGCATTTTTTTTTTTAAAGTGGAGAGTGCAGGTCTTTAAAAAAATTCAGGAAAATCATCCACTATACCTTTGACTCATAATGATCAAACTTAAAGGATAAATATAAAAATCCACGCTTTGTGAATCATTTATTAAAAAAAATATAATTCGAAAAAGCATTTATTGAGGTTTGTCATGTTTAGGTTTCAGGTTCCTAACCCACATGCAGAACACTCGTCAGACAGGGAAAAAGTTCAAAGGTTTATTGAATAAACACAGTACAGATGATAAACAGGTCAGGGGGTAATCAGATCCAGAACTGGTCACGACTGGGTTTAATGCAGAGGGGGACAGAGGAGTTAGCAGATGTCCAGGTAATTGGCAGGATGTGAAGGCGCAGGTCTGTACCTGTTCTGGAGTTTGAGCAGAGCGGCAGAGGGGGGGAACCAGGAGGGTCCAGAGGTAGGCGGCAGGCTAAGGGTTTGGTGGAGGCAGAGCTTAGTTTGCAGATCACAGATTTGAGTTTCTCTTCCAGATTCTTCAGAGAGCAGGCAGGCAGGTCTTTGACTGGTTTGATTCTCCAGAGTTCTTCAGAGATCAGACGGACAGATTTCCAACAGAGGAAATCTTCAGGGTTTCTGGTTTCAGACAGGTTCAACCTGGGAAGCAGAGAAGACAAAACAGATCAGGTTCTGGTTCAGGTTTTCAGGGAGTCAAAGATTCAGACAGGCAGGTTGGCTCAGGCCTGCTAACCATAACTGGCAAACACTCTGGCGCTGGAGTGAAGCTCTCCACCTCCTTAAGTAGGGACCTCTTGATGAGCAGATGGAAAACAGGTGTTGCAGGTGAGCACCAGCCCTCAGGAAGGGATCCTTGGCGCCCTCTGGTGGGCAAACCTCCGGATCCCAACAAGGTTAACCTGCAGCAGCAACACCTGTGAATTGTAGTGTAAATTTGTTGCAACTGTTCCAAGTCTCCCTCACATTTTAGCTGAGTTTATAACAGAGGACTGCTAAGAAGGATTTATCTTCATTAATGGATAAAGAAAAAGATTATGGGCTCATAATTTGTTATGAATACAGTCACCTGTATTCAGTCTGGATAAATGAAAGGTCAACAAGCGTTTATTTGTTTTAAAACTGATAGTAGAATGTTTTCAAGGATTTTTATTTCTTATGTATTTAGGTATTTTTTTTTTTTTGTTTAGCTCAAATATTTATGTTCCTTTTTAATAATTGCATCATAGGTCTTCTTAGTCATATTATTAAATCATTAATGACAGCTAGATGCTGATTTTCTATTAAAGAACATGTATTTCTTACAATTGGAAATGGAAATATTTATTCTTAATAAATGTAACATATATCTATCTCTGTGTCCATTCAGAGGTATTTTGACCTTTCTGCTTCAAGATTAATTTAATTTAGACCCCACGGTCATGAATAGATTCCTGTGTGCCTCTGTAGCAGCCTTTGTGTCACGCTGTGCGTCATCACCTTGCTACTCCCGTAGAAAATTCCCCTTTAACATTTTCCTTACTGTGCCTGCTTCATGACTGCTATGAAGATGCTTCATGAGATGTTTTGTCATACTTTTATCATACTGATTTTAGATATTTAAAGATGGTAATGAATTACAAAAAAATAAATGTTTCTTTAAAATTATTCTTCTCTTTATTAAGAAAAAAAAAAGCTATCCAAACCAATTAGGCCTCGTCTGAAATTCATATTTCCCCACCCCAGGTAAATTATGAAGAAAATGTAAGGATATGTAATTTTTATCTGATTTTACTGATATCACCAAGGCTTTATACCCTTTATGTTAAAGAATTTGATAAAATAGAACCGGTATGTTGAATAGTATTTGACCTACATTACATAAGTAGACCCATGATCTAAAGCGGTGGTTCTCAGAGAGTGTGGAACAACCCGTTATTATGAAATAGGAAAATGTGTCTAAATTAAATACTTTATGGGCAAAGAGGGACACATTCATCCAGATTAGCGGCAAAGATTATTTGACAGTTATCCCAAACACTTGATGGCAGCTGTTGCTGCAGCAGGTTAACTCTTGAGATCTATAGAACTTAAAGGGTGTAAAGGGCTCATTCTTTTCAGATAGTCGTTGGTTTTCAATATTGTCTCAAAAGTTATCCTGTCTTAAAATCTGGGGGGGCTTTCATTATTTTATGCAGGCCAGTTAGTTATACGTGACCCTATACACCTAAATTCGGCCAATCATATATCAACGGTCTGTCAATCACATTTTTTCGGTCATAACATCTTGATTCATATGTCGCAGCTAATATACGCAACGGTTGAAATAAGAAATCAGAATCATTTCCTTTCCCATTGAGTTCCGTCCCAGTGTTCACGGGGATGGACGTCTGTGTCTTCGGCAGGCGTAGAGCTAACAGAACTGGCAGCGTTGCGAGGCAAGGGCTCAAACATGTACGGCTGGAAGCCTTCTACACCAAACCAAGCTTCTGCCGCCCTGGCGTCCTCTTCCACAACATCTTCCTCCCCGCTTTCCTCCTCTAAATAAAAAATGGACTCATCCACGACCTCCGACACTAAACTCTCCTCCTCTTGCATGTTTCCGCTGTCCATAGCGTTCCTTGACAGTGTCGTTGCTAATTCACCAATTTAGTGCTAATAGGTTCCCAATGAATTTTCCCATTGGGAACCTGCTAGCACTACGTTGCTAACTGGTTAGCAAGATGCTTCCGACAAACCGCCCACAACCAAAAAGCTTGCGAACCTTTCGCCACAACAATCCTGACCTCTTAATAACGACCAATCACATTCACCTTAGTCACTCGTGTAAAGACTTGCACCACTCCGAAGAATTCGAAAATGCAACGGTTGGAACAACCGTTTCCCTACGACTTTATCACAATCTTTTAAAAATTGCATTTTGTATCTACTCAGGTTCTTTATCGCTTTATGCTTATGTTGGTGGTCTGAAACAATAAGCGGTAAGAGGTCAAGAGGGGAGTAAATATTTTTTCATCTGACTGTATGAGGGGATTTTTTTTTGCTACTTCTTATGTTATTATATTGCTAGGCTAGACAAATATCTCTAATTAAATATACTTTCCAAGTTTGTGTTATCACGGTGTGTTTTTCAAAAATGCAAAAAAAGTAAGCAGGTATTTGTCTGAAAATGCTCAGTGAGGCGGTATAGAAGTTATAAGGTTAACAATGCAGCAGGACACCCTGCTGCATCGCCCTTTATCATTGATCATATTTCTCATTTTATTGTTTCTGTTCTCTTTGTGTTATTTTCTCATGTTTCTTTTCCCTCCATCTGTTCTGTTTTCCACTGGACTTCTCAGACTATTCCCTCACAAGTAAGTTTCTTTACTCCATTTCTTATTTGCTTATTTGCTTCTGTTTGCATCATTCCCATGAGAAATCCCTCATTATTACCGTAACAATTCAAATGAAAACACACACTCTTTAACTGTATACTGTTCTCATTCATCCATCTGATGTGCGTATAAAGCCCATTCCTTTACTATCAAATTGATTGAAGATTGTTTTAGAACAGTATGATAGTAGTAGTTATTGAATCTGTTTGGTCTGAGGAGTAGCAGCAGTTTTCATCATCTTAGACTCATCAGAGACATGACTATTAGAGATAGCATCAGTCATGTAATAATCAATGTGCAATGCCATTTTTTTCTTACCAGTAGTGTAAAAGCTGTTTTTTTGCAAAAAGAAAAAAATAGAAAGTCTGTAAACTGTCATCTTGTTTCTGTCGTAATTCATTACACAAGAACATCTTTATAAGAGCCAAGCGTAACCTCAATCGAATCCAAAATGCTGTAAATATTATGCCCTGCAAAGGGTATATATACACCTGGGATGTCTCTGCATTTTATGTTACACATATAGTGACACTTGATGATATAAGTGGTATATAAACGATTCAAAGGGGAAATGATTTCAATAGAAAAATCAGTGGGGCATGCGTAAATATTCCTTTTTTTAATCCTAAATAAAGTTTACTGGAAGGAATTTTAAATTAGGGTAGGGCTCTAACCAGTTTTGGGCAAGTTACTTTAGAACAAAAGTAACTAGTAATAATTACTACTTACCTCTTAAAGAAAAGTAAAAAAAAAAGTGGCTCGGTTACTGCTCAGTGAAAGTAACTAGTTACTAGCCAAAGTAACTATGCAGTTAGTTTTTATTGTCTAGAGTCAGAGATGGCAAAAGTACTCACTTTCCGTACTTGAGTAAAAGTACAGATACTTAAAAAATACTCTGGTAACAGTGGAAGTACTGATTAAACTTCTTTACTCAAGTAAAAGTAACAAAGTACAGGCTTGTAAATATACTTAAAGTATAAAAGTAAAAGTAGAAACCAATTTTTTCATGCCGTTGACTACATTTTAAATGGATGTCTGCCAATAGGACTAGATCTCCGTTGTGTTCATTTTCAATCATCTCGTCGTCCATGCTACTATGCTAACGCCACCGCCACCAAGCTGCAATGATTTGCCGCGAATGAATACCGCCGAATCTGTCGATTCATCTTGTAGTGGTGCGTCAAATGCAACGTAGATTCCCATCCAATTAGATTGAATTTGGTATTGATGACGTGAAAAATAATAACGGTAACTCCATTGAAATTATTCAAAACTAAATTAATGAGCCAATTTTTTAAAATGTAAGGAGTAGAAAGTACAGATATTTGTGTAAAAATGTAAGGAGTACAAGTAAAAAGTCGCCATAAAAATTAGTAAAGTAAAAATATCTGAAAAATCTACTTGAGTACAGTAACAAAGTATTTGTACTTCGTTACTTCCCATCTCTGTCTAGAATTGAAGAATATTGAATCTTAAATGCAGCTTGTGGTTCAGTTATGGAATATAAGGCATTTATTATCAACAAGTAAATGTAATAAATAACTCAATGGTCTAAATATCTGAAAACATTGAAAACTAATTTGCATTATTTTGATGTGAATGGTTTGACAGGCAAGTTGCAACATGATTATGTTCAGTAGATGTGATCCTGTTTCTTGCTTTTCAAGAAATGTAACAAAAAGTAAAATATATACTTTGCAATGAAAGAAACAGGGGTTATTAACAAGGGCTATTCCAGAAATAATATCCTGGAAGGATTGTATGATCCCAGTGTTTTTGCATGAGAAAATGTAAACCACGCAAATAAAATCATTATAGCCCTGAGAAAGTGAAGAATGTGTCTTAATTAAAGGCAACCAGTTGTCAGTCAGTGTTATAAATGATGGGCTGAGCTTCTTTAGGTTACAGCTTCTGACGGATGTTGATAAAGTCATTGTTGCTGCACATAATGAGCAAATCACAGAAATATTTAGCCTTCAGTGAACGCTTTATTGTAGGAACGCTGTCACTGAATCAGTGGCTCTACATCATCGTCTTTCCTCTGTGTTCATGTAGAAGTTGCACACAGCTGTTGCTGCATGCATGTTGCTAGCAGGGATTACTCCAGAAAACTGTAGTCCTTATTTACATGCGTTAAGTAACGAATAACGAATCTACTTAAAGCATAGTAGTGACTAAAGATTACTGACTTTTACAAAGTAATTAGTTACAGTGCTAGTTACAGGAAAAGCAATGTATTTACTGTAACGTGTTGCTTCCAAGATTTTAATATCTTTAGAGCTCTTTTAATCCATCATCCGAGTATGGAACATGAATGGACGTCTTGCAGACCTACCAAGAGATGGATGTCCACTTTAACAAATAGGCAGAGTAAGGATAGTATTTATCTAAAAAAACAGTAATGAGCCCTTGGCATCCATAGCTGAGTTGAAGAATCTATTAACAGGCCTAAACTCCACAAATTTGACTTTTTAAAAGGTTATTTGATGTTGTCCCCAACAACTAAACCCTAAAGCTGAAGCTAGGTAGGAGAAATGGCAAACAAATTAAAACTCTGGTCAGATGAGACCATACTTTTTGTCTTTTTACAAAAATTCTTTGTAGTGGAAAACAACTGAACAAGCACCTTCTGGTGAAGCATGGGGTGGCAACACGTTACTCAGCAGGCTTGGACTGGGAACGATTTTCAGCCCTGGCATAAAATGTTCATAAACTGCCTGAACCAAAATCTATTGATCTCTTAGGTCATGAATCTAAAGAAGAACATTTTTTACCCACAGACGGCCATCCTAAACTGCCAGATTGGGAAACATCCCAACCTGGCAACAATGCACGTAACACAGTAAACTTTAGCCTTTAGATGCAAAATCCCATCATGCACAGCAATTTATTTTTGCTAAATATTCCAACATAAATTTGCCAAATATAAGAGGAAATTAGTAGTTTGGTTTAAAGAAAGTTTTAGTTTTATTATAATCTAGTTTGTTGCAAGGATTTTACAATTTGAAGAAATACAAAATTACACCATTTGCCAACCGTCACAAGGATGTGCATGACAAGGAAGGGCTATATATACTGCTTGCATCATTTAAGTAAATAACGTTGCATTACTTCTTTGAGTAGGTGCTTTGGCCGAGAATAAGTGTTCGGGCCGGTATGATTTAAGGAAGGCCGGCCCTTGCACGCTGAAATTAGGACTGGCCCACCGGGCAAATGCCCGGTATCACAGATTACCAGTGTAAGCCTGCTACTCAGTAAGCACAAAGAGATTGCGGCAGGATGAGTGGCATTAAAGGAACAGTCCTAAGTGATCATCTGTCAGAAGCTGCAAAAGTCTTTAGAAAATGAGGTGGAGACTCATCTTCCAACTGAACATTGAACCTAAATATCCAGCCAGAGCTACAAGGAAATAGTTTTGGTTTAAGCAAGAAGAACATTATAAAATTTAAGTTTCAAGCCTAAATTCAACGAAAAAGTCTTTTAAAAGACCAAAAGAATTAGGTTAAGAAATAATTTTTCAGCAAACCAGCCTGAACTTGAACTATTTTGTTAAAGAGAATAAATCAAAAGTTTGGTTTCTAGAAGTGTGATCTTGGTAGAGACATAGAGCAGTGGCTTTCAGTTGTAAATGTAGATCTAGTTGACCAAGTAAAGATGGCTCTGCAAAGCATCATCCCATATAAGCTGAATACAAACACACACCACAGTCTTCAGGCCTCGAATGTAAGAGCCTTTCAATTCAGGTAGTTGTGATTATTTTGGGCAAGCAATGTTTGTGGTTTTGATGAAATGTGAAGTTCACAGAGTATAAAAACAATCGGAGAGCATTGTAGGTAAACCAGGGATGCATTTTTTAAGAGCTCAACTTAATTCCCAGCTTAGTCAGTACAAAGAATTATATAATTTCAGCATTCAGGATATATAATGCCGGTATGATGGCAGATATGGCCTTCATGAAAACATCCTTAGCTGTTTTTTGTTTGTTTTTTTGTGTACCGACTCTTCAGGTTTACCTTAACTGAGTTTAGCCATATTATATTATATTCTGTATATATTATATAATTTTAAGCAATATATAGAGCCAAAGTTTCAATAAAGTTGAAATGCGTCCATAAAAAACAGCAATTACAATCAATCACACCACACCTAAAGATGTGAAACTGAAACACATTGGTGCAGCTTACTGTACAGTAGCAGCCATTCAAAATGGCCTCTCCTAGTCATACGCCAGACGAATGGCAGCCCACTTCCCTCCAACTCCCAGCAAAATCCCCTCCAACTTCCAGCCACCAGAGTGACTATCTCTTGCATACAGTATATTTTTAATCTGAGCCTTTCACTGAATTACAGGGACTGACCAGGAGATGATGCTTCTCTTTAGATCTTAATGTCAGCAAATCATGGCAGAAAGAATATTTTAGTACAAAGATTGATGTTTAAAAAGGGTTTGTAGGGGACCAGCCAAGGGCCCATCAAGGAAAGTGGGAAAATTTTGAATGGCTACTATTTTTTTATTTACTAATTCCTTTATTTAACCAGGAAAAGTCCCATTGAGATTAACAATCTCTTTTTCAAGGGAGTCCTGGCCAAGACAGCGGCAAAAGATTACATTACAAATTACATTACAGTTTACAATTACATCTATCTATAATTAGAAATTCATAAAACAGTTACAAACCATAGATCTCATTTCCATACCTTTGAGCAATCGTTTAAAATGTCCGATTGGAATCAAATCCTTCAACTTCCAGTCTTTCTGAAGATTGTTCCATGCTGTGGGGGCAGAGTACTGAAAAGCTGTCTTTCCAGCTTCAGTGCGGACACTAGGTACAGACAGAAGCAAAGACTCTTGAACGTAGAGAATACAGTCCAGCCGCTCTTGGTTGAATGTACTCACAGAGGTATGAGGGGAGCAGACGCAGAATACCCTTATAAATGATCATATACCAGTGAGTGATTCTACGAGTCTCTAATGCTGGCCAGCCCACACGTATGTAAAGTTCACAGTGGTGTGTGCGAAGCTTACAATTTGTGATAAATCGTAGGGAGGCATGGTAAACTGAGTCTAACATTTTTAGAACTTGATCTGGGGCATTGATATAGATTGGGTCACCATTGTCCAGAATGGGTAAAAACGTTGCAGCTACCAGTCTCTTCTTCGAATTAAAAGAGAAACAAAGCCTATTCCTGAAGAAGAAGCCAATTTTCAGTCTGAGTTTCTTTATCAATTGTTCAACATGAGGTTTAAAATGTAGACTTACGACTTTCTAATGTAGCCAATCTCCAATCAGAAGCTTAAACACATCCGAAGCAACAGCAGTTGTTGCATGGGGGACATTTCTGCAGTTTCTAAACATAACTGAGCCCTGCACTTTCTCTACTAAGGACTCCCATCTCTCTTATGCTGTTTTCACCATTTTTCAGTTGCATCATCGATGCCACCTGCTATTGCTGCCACCAGCATGGCCATTAGTGAGTATGCAAGTCCAGCAGTATGTGTCTCACCTATTTGTCCTACTTACTTGGCTTCACAGTTAGCATAGATGCTAGTTAATATGTGGTGTGGCTCACAAGAGGGAATTGTGCCTCATATAATAATCATAACTAATCCAACTGGAACTATGTCCACTTCTGGCAGTTTATTTTTGATTTTCTCATTGTGTTGATTACTTTTTGACCCAACTAACACTTGTTTGTTTTGTATACACTCATGTATACAAAATGACAAAATAAATCTGTCTAAGACTCTAAGTTTAAAAAGGACAAGCTAAGTGGTTGAACGGGGTTCCTACACATTCAAAGTTGCTTACTTTTTGAGACTCAAAAACTTTAGCGGATTTCTAGAGCCAATCAATTTACTTAAAGCATAGCAAAAACATTTTTATAGCGATGGATGGATGGATGGATGGATGGATGGATGGATGGATGGATGGATGGATGGATGGATGGATGGATGGATGGATGGATGGATGGATGGATGGATGGATGGATGGATGGATGGATGGATGGATGGAGGGATGGATGGAATATAAAAAGGTGGAAGGATTTGTTTGACAGTGAACTGATGAACATACTGATGTTTTATTTCTTCAAACTAATCCAGTTTACATCGTTTTAGTTTTTACTCCTTTTCCAGGCTGCATAGGAACCCTGTTTATGGTTATTTATGTGTATTTATGTCGACTTCCTTATAGTTACTCATAGCGTGATTGACATTCCTTCACAGTGAATGAATGATTTAGAACTAACATGCTGTTTCTAAAGGTAGCTGACAGGGTATTAACATGTCGCTGTAAAGCTTGTTGATTTGAATCTTTACTTTCATCAAACAGCATGTTTACCTTTTTGTGCTTTGACATAAACTCTGATCCATGTTTTTGGGCTAACCTTTAGTACAAATCAGAAGAAATTGCATTAATGTGTTTGAGCAAGATTCTAATGTATAGTTGGTATAACAGTGTAAGACTGTACCATTTAACAAATTTATTTCTAGCAGTAAAATTGAAGCCATAGACCAACCTGGATGTTGAGATCAGAAAAAGGGGAATGATAATAATGCTTCCAATCTCAATCTTTGTTATATGTTGGCTCCTTTTCCCACTTTAGTCTTTATCATATCATTTTCATAGCACTCCTCCAAACCATGAACATACATTGACATACAGTATTTATTTATTTTTTGTCTTGTTTTGTGATGATAACTCTGGGAATAAATCCTCTAGAGATTGATAGTAGCCCAACAGATTTGCTTATTGCCATTAGGTCCATGCTTCTATATGAAATTTTATTGAAAATTATTTTGGGAGTTAAACCAAATACAGCAACCACAGAGAAGGGATGAGAGGTGAGAAAGAATGAGGTGGAGACAGTAAAGAGTGCATGACAAAAAAATAAATAAATAAAACAGCTAAAATAGAGCACAGAAGATATACAGTAACTCCTAGAAGTTTGCCTCCAGACCTGTAGAGGAACAGAAAATAGAGAATAGAACAGCAAAAAGAAGACAACGAAAGTAAACATAAAGAAAAAGCTTAAAGAGCAGCAGGTATCTTAGATATCCATGTATGTTGGAATCAGAACCTATGGTGATTATACAATATTAATCTGGCTTGTATATAATGTAGCTGAAGCTTAATAATGAGTATTAGTTGGATCCATGAGCACCTGTAACCAAGCTCCTGTGCTATCTATGCATGGCATGCTGCTGAATAACGGATTTAAAACAACCTCAGAGTTAAAATATGTTTATTACATGCTGTAATGTTTAAGACCTTTTTCTGGTCAGCTTTTGGAAAAGTTGCTTCCTGTAGTCACATTTCAGCACATTCAGAACAACAAGCTCAATTTATTTTCTTCCACTAATGCAGGATGTAGATCCATTTGATTTATCTTAAATCTTAGACTTGAAAAATTTGTTTATTTTCTTCGAAGGGCCACAGCCTCTCTCCATCCTAACGGCGGTGGGTGGTCTGTTTAAATCCAGTCACGTCTATTGTCCACTTCCATCAGGATTTTCTCCCAAGCCATCAGCTCTTAAAACTGCTGAGAAATCCATTTGGTATTTTCTTGGTTTAATCTAGATTACTTAGGCTTTCAGCATAGAGTTTTTGTTTTATTTGATTTTGTGTTGTTGGAAGAGTTTTGGAAGAGAAGGCTTCTGTTCTGAGGTGTTTGCTTTCTATGGCTTCGGAAGATTTGTTTAATTTTATTGCGAATTATTCCTGTTGCCATTAAATCAAAAGTCCGCCTTTTCTGTTCTTCTAACACAAGCCCAATAAATACAGTTAATATTTTAGGTTTCATAATCAGTGGATGAAAAAAATAAAAGAGTAAAAGTACCCTTGCAGTTTTTTATGGCGCTGTGTATTGATCAGCCAGACTATCTATGTTATAAAATACACATGCAATTTTCCATTAAAGCTTTATCCTCATTATAGGGAGCATTCTTTGCTCATTGGTTCAGTGTTCAGCTCTGTCTCATTCTTGGACAAAGGTACCAATAGAGCTATTGCTGCCATTAACCTTTTGACCTCTTTTTTTTCTATTTTTCCTATAGAAGGTACTACTGTTCTAGTTTATCTTTATCTTCTTCCTGGACAGAATCCTTATGAAACTAATACTACAGTTATTGCTGTAAACTCTAGTTGTTATTCTTCCCTACAGATCGTACTCCTTGCTAAGCTATTCCTTATCTTTCTCCTGTCTAGAGCCCTTAACTGAGCTATTGCTACCATTATTGTTGCTCTCACTATGATTATTATTTATAGAAGAAGTGTTCGCACCGGTTTTGGTTTTGATAAGATAAGCTAAGATTAGATAAGATAAACTTCATTGTCCACAGAGGGGGCAAAATTTAGTTCTTCACAGGTTTTATTATTTTCCCAGCCTTCTTTCTTTTGTTTTCTGTTCTGTAACTTTAACAGAACCTGGCCCTGTTGGATAAGCATTGGTCTTTTTCTGTCAATGCCATTCTTGCTCCAAATGGAGAATTGTTGCAAAACCTTTGGGGTAGCATTATAATAGTTGTGTTTAAGTATATAAAAATAATAGATAATAATAGGAAATTTAGATTTTTTTTTTTATACAAAAAAAAACCTGCATATTTGCTCAAATATTGGGGTCTGCAACCTTTCATATCCAAAGAGCCGTTTTGCCCAGAGTACGACCAAATAAAAATTGTTTAGAGCCGCAAAATATAGCGTCATTTTTTCTAGAAAACTTTTTTTTTATCTTGCATAGGAAATTAGTTGTTGCCATCTCAAACAATCAATTCATATATTTTTAATGTTAAAACGTATAATTTTCAAGCTAATTCATAGAAAAATGTCTCTTAAAACATATTTCTGGTTCTTTTAATCTCATTCTTTTCCATCTTATAAAAAAAAAAACGCTTAAGCTATTGATACCGGTATATATTATAGTAAATTATTTAGCTCTTTATATACATTTTAGCCACTATTAAGAGCCGCTGGAGAGGGTCCAAAGAGCCATATGTGGCTCTGGAGCCGCAGGTTGCAGACCCCTGACTCTAGGACCTAGACTGACCTGTGCCACAACTTTGATTTATTTATTTTTTTTAAAGTGGGCTTATGTGCATTTTTTTCTTTGAGAAAGCCACAAATACATGCACTGAACAAGAGGTAGGACAGAAATCACAAACACTAAATGTTTGCATTTAAGAAAAACAAAACTCACTCCACACTGACTAACATTTTTGAATGAAAGTTGCCTTCATGTATGATTTAACCACTAAATAGATTTCACACTCAAATATTGACGCTTAGTAAAACCCGCTGTGCATCACATACTGAGGTGATAATGGTACCCCTTTCATCATATGTGGACAAGATGTACAGAAATGGTGGATTCCATGTCCTGGATGCGTTCCTGCTCCACCATAGCTGTGAATTAACTGAATATGCAGCTTAATATGCCATACAGCTCTGCAGAAGCCTTTTAATGAATCTTGCATTCGATTCAGATGTGTTGAAGTAATGAAACATTTAAAGCCTGCAGAACATTGGTCTTGATGTTTGACACCACAGTTCTAGATTGTGAATGTCTGGGAAAACCTTTAAGATATTCTCTCTTATGTTTAGACTATTATTGGTTGATCAGGAGACCAAAATCTGCATATTTCCTTTTAATGATTTCATGCCATTTAAACACTGCTACTATATATTAGTTTTGTCTTATACTTGAACTAATAAAATAATTGTATTAGTTGACTTAAGCTGCCTCATAACTCTAGTAAAATTTTAAGGACTTTTTTTAAAACTAGGGATTAATCTGATCTTGTTTTGTTGAAAGTTTTGTCTCTAACATTTTCATTTGTTTTGTTTTTTGTTGACATGTTTTCATCATTTCCAAATGTTTTGTATGTTTCTCATGTGCCTCCCCAACCCCCTCTGCCCCACTCTGTTCCTTCCATATTTTCCTTCGATCAATCATGTCCGTGTGCATCATGTGACTTTGCCATGCGGCTTTTGCATGGTGCTGACGATGTGGTCTTCGGTGATCAACAGAAGGTAACACAATTTTGTCCACAAACAATTTGGAAAATTAGATGGAAACACTTTAGATCCATTGTCATTTCTGCATTTAGCGTTGACATAGAACTGCTAAGCATGAAATTATTACACTAGAAATATTTCATGATGTCATTCTCCCTCATACTTTTCTTTACATAAAAAATGACTTTTTTTCCCACTACCTTTCTACAAACGCTTTAGAATAAGTTCTAATTTCTATGAAAACTCTTTGAAAATTTTAACTTTAACTAAAGACCAATAAAATAATTTTCAACACAGGAATCATTCTTAAGACTGAACAGATGTTTAAGAACAATCATACTGAGACCTATCCAGAATTTTAGCACAAAATGTAGCCTTATTTCTTTTAAAACACTCCTGCACCAGAGGAACATCAGCAGGATCTTAACTGAGCTTTGGAAAAAAAATAAAATCTACTGTATAATTCCAGAAGGAAATATATTTTTTATTTCATTTGAAAATCCATTGTATGAAGAAAGCTGGTAGAGGAACAGAATCCAAATTTCTAATGTTCATTGCTATGTTGAACAGTCAATGAAATGGCATCTGCTGGAGTTTAGTGGGTTTTACCATTTCTAAAATGAGAGAAATCGACTATAAATTGACTATCAGTAAATTTTAAATTTCTTCACGACCCTCTCTGCTGAAGAGCTTTTTTTCAAGATGGCTATATTATTTTATGGTTGCTCTGCCAACACCTAACCTGACTCCGTCAGATGGATTTGCTCTGTATATCCATCTGGACACCTTCCGTTGAAGTAATTTTGGGAAGGGGCGAAAATACTGGTTAGCTGATTGGCCTATGTTGGTGATAGACGGAACCAATCAGATCAACGAAGCATATGACGTACTAACAGAGCGACGACGAAAACACAACCACAAGCCAGGCTACTCTTGCCGAAACCAGTCGGGAGAAGAGCAAAAACATCTTTTCCTCTGAGAAAAGCCTCCAGAGCAGTGTTTTGCTCTTCTTTCAGTGAAAAAATACTCTGTAATTCCGATAAAACTTGCTCGATAGCCACGCTAACGCTAGTTTCATCGGCTGAAGCCGCCATGTTCTTTAGACTGAACTGTCGCGCTTCCCGTTGCGTCACACCTCAACCCGCCTCAAAGCCAACGCTGATTGGACGTTCGTTTGGTGAACGGCTCCAGATTTTCTTCAACGGAGAGTCTCCAGACTGATTAGCGAGTGAAATCTTGAAAGCTTGCGAGATCAGGATGGTCTCACGAGGCTAGCCAACACCTGCTTTATAATCTCAATACTTTACTTAAATCCAATAGAGTCTGTGGCTCAGTGTCAGGAGGAAGATGAGAGTCACAAGATTCAATGATGTTGCAGAAGGAAGGCAGGTTGCTACTAGTGTTGCCCCGATGCCATATTTTGGCCCCCATACCAATACCTGGCTGTCCAGTATCGGCCGATACCGGTACCATCTGTTTGAAACTGATGTGTGTGTTTATATAAAGAACTGCATGCTACTAGGATGTAAAATAATTGCCATCATGGCTTTTTCAAGCTGCTGCCTACCTTTGTAAAGCAGGAAAAAGACTAATACAAAGTGAATCAAGTAGAACTTTTTATTGTCTACCTGGAATGGGTGATAATAGTTGAATAAACTTTTGGCTCTCAATATTTTAGTGCAGTATCGGTATCGGTGCAACACTAGTTGCTACCTGGGCTTCATGACCACCTCTGCGACACTTGAGTGCGATTTCCTCCATGACACACTGCAGTGAGGCAAATTATACAAAAGGAGCCGACTGCAGGTCACAAAGAGGATCCTCGGTACCGGATTTCTGTATCTGTTTATTTTTTAAACAGATTTTTTAACAAGTCTCATGGAATATTTTGATTTTCAGAGAAACTAAAGAGCAGAGAATTAATGAATGTTTTCTCTTTTTGGAGCACAAAAGTAAAAAGTAACAAACCAAGAAATTACTCAAGTAAAGGTGAAAACATATTCAGTAAGAAGACTAGACAGTACTGAGAAACTAATTATAATATGTGATTTAATATTTGTAAAATCTAATGGGTAAAAAAAAAAAAAAGTAAAATGCAAATTATGCAGAATTAGGATTCTTTTCAAATACATAATTCCAAAAAATAAAATCAAGATTTCAATCTTAAAAAACCCTTTTGGAAATGTTATCATTTTTAAATTAAAACTTATCAAACAATGATTATTGTACTAATTGATAAAGATATTTTGATATAATTGTAGTTTCTCTGGTGCATTTGTGGTTAAACTAATTTGCTTTCTATATTCAGTGAAGTACATAGGGTACAATGGCCACAAAATTTGCTCTAGTAAAACTAGCAATACTTTAAAAAAATAATTTTCAAAGAAATTGAAAAGTAGAGTTTAGTAGAACAACTCTGTAAAATACATTTAGTTTAAAAACTATAGTATAGTATAGTAGGTCAAATCTTAAAATGCATCTGTTGCTATCTGCAGCATTATTACCAATAAATATAAATCCCCTCAAGATACATTTTGTACTTTTTCACTCTAAACAATCAGAATCTCTTCTTGCTACAATGGTTTTATGAATATTGACAAGTTTGCATTTCTGCAGCATGTGGGTTGAATTTCCTCTTTCCTGTCAGTAATTCCTCCTTCTCGTTTCTCCATATCTTCAAAATCCCACTCCTGTTTGCATGTGTTGTATCCTTAGTGTCATATCTTCTTCATGGTAATATGATAAACAGTCTTAATACGGTTAAAAGAATCACTGTTCAGCATCAGACCAAACTATTAACATAAAAATTAGTGTACTTTTTGTGTTTCCAGCCACTGTTATTTTTTCAGTCTCTTACTTTATGCTGGAATATAGTGAAGGGTGTCGTCTGCTGCACGTGGACTCTCACCGCCTACATGCATGTCTATTAAAAGTCATGGCTGGTGGGCATTCCACGTGCTCCACCCTCTGTGTGTGGTACCTATTTTCCAGTCTGCAGTCTGAGCCTTTCATCCTAACCACTTCTCTTTCTCTCTCTGATTGTTAAAAAGTTTTTTTTTTTTCCCCCTAAATCCAAACCAATGTTTTGGGGATAACAGCAAAGAATGCTCCAGTGGTTCACTGCTCCTGCTGTTGCTTTTACTAACACTTTCTAATTTATTTCCAGCCTCATTCATGCTCATGCCGGCCTGTTGAATTGTAGTTTGCAGTGCACTAACCTCAGAAATAAGAGCCCTTCATGCATATTCATCTCAGTAACTTGGAGCGCTTCCTCTGATTTGTAGAAAATTAGAAATATGTGCAAGAGATTTTTTTTTTTAAGGATTATTCAAAATTATTGCATGAATTGTGTCTCCTCTTTTCCGCTTTCCAGAAATGAATTTTGACCTATGTGTGCTGTGTTATTTAAATGTACATAACCAATCGGTTAACAGCTAATGGGTTTTTGTTTTTGCTCACAATCTCTTCAATCATCACAATACCACAAGAGAAGAAAAAAAAAACATTCCCAGACAGAGACAAAAACACACCGAGAACCACACTGACCTTCCCTCCCATAAGCCTATGTAAATGTTATTAAAAGTAATAGGATAACATGTCCAATCAAGGCCTACAGGCTCATTATCCTGCGACCGAGCAGAAATTACTCAGGAGGATGGAGCTGATAATGAGGAGATTTGAGGAGAGCAGCACCTCAGTCAGAGAGGCAGCCATTCAAAGCCCTCATGCTGTCCTTCAAGTGATATTCCACACACTCTATAATGATCATCTCTATTTCTAGCCTAAAAAAGTGTTTTAAATTAGCTGTTTGCTTGTTTTTTTTTGCCAAAGAGTTCTGGAGTGACACAGTGAGGAAAAGGAACCCAGTTAGCGCCTTAAAAAGGAGTGCTATCTCCTGTTGAACATGGGTGGTTTGGTTTTTTTCAGTATTCCCCATAATTTGAGTAAAAAAAAAAAATATTTTTTTTTTATTATGATTTTTGTCACTTTCCAATTACTTAGGAAAATATTTTAGTTCACCATCGAAACACTTATTGGCCCCACAAGGTACAGATATAAACAATGCCTGGATATAAACGTTTCTACAGGTAGTCTCTGACATAGGACTGAATCTATGGGGACAGAATTGTTGCTTTATTATTTACAAATGTGTGTGGAGAGTTGTATATCTGTATCTCGATTTGTGCGTGTGCAGGGGGATTTGAAAATGTGTAAATGAAACTGTAAATGTGTGAGGAGATTTGTGTGTCTGTACAACAATCTGCAAATGTGCAAAACTACTTGTGTGTGTGTGTGTGTAATCTGGTTTGCAAATGTGTAAAAAAAATCCACAAATCTGTATTCAGATTTACAAATCTGTAGTAAGATTTGCAAATGTGTAGAACAATCTGTAAGCACACACAGAGACACTGTGTCCCAAGTATTTTCGCTTCAACACCCAGAAATACAGACACATCATTGGTTACAGGTCCAGCGGTTTCTCGGTTAGCTCTCTTTACACACGTGATTTTTGCTACACTTCTGCCGTGTGAGATGCACAAATGCGTAAAAGGATTTGTATCTGTAATATGGGGATTTGCTGCCCTGGGCGCAGACTCACAGGCTGCCTCTTCCTCTTTTTTGCCCCGCTGCGGGAGTTGACAAGGAAGGGTGGCTGCTAACAGCGAGATGGTTCGAACGTTTGCGGCTAAAAATAATCCCAAAAAAAGGAATTTTTTCTTTTTTCTTAAGTCGCTTACCCGCTCACATATTTGTAGATCTGAATACAGATTTGTGGATTTTTTTACACGTTTGCAAACCAGATTACACACACACACAAGTAGTTTTGCACATTTGCAGATTGTTGTACAGACACACAAATCTCCTCACACATTTACAGTTTCATTTACACATTTTCAAATCCCCCTGCACACGTACAAATCGAGATACAGATATACAACTCTCCACACACATTTGTAAATAATAAAGCAACAATTTTGGCCCCATATGAATCTTTTATAATGACATTTCTTTTGGTGGGAGGAGGTCTGAAGCTTAGTTGCTCTTTAAGTTTGCCACTTGCAATAGATGCAAATCCCTGCAGGACTTGGCTTTATTGGGCTCAGTTATTATTAACTGATTAATTTCTTAAGCTCCTACTCCTTATCTTTGAATTTGATTTACATGTTTCTTTTTAGTCATTGCTGTCATAATTTTTTTAAATAACACGGCTGTAGTTACAGCAAAATTGGAACCTGATCTAATTTACACTTTAGTATCTGAATAGCTGCAGAGTGCTTGCAGTATGATCCTTTGTGCAGCATGTGGCAAACACAAAGCTGAGCATTAAATTAGCGAGTGCTATTGGTGAGTTGTTGACGTTCCATTGTAATGGCATGGAAGTCAATTATAAAGTAATACTGGACATGTGTAGTATATAAATAAGATCTTGAATTTTCAGCATGTCTAAAGCAAACCATCGGCTTTAGACATGCTGGGTAAAATGTTAAATATTTGTTCTAATTGCAGATCAGGCCAAATTTAGCCAAGTAGCCATTTTCTTTAGGCTATTTTTTACTGTGATGCATAAAAAAACATTAATGTTATGGTGTTTAATTGTTTCAAAAGGAGATGTTGCAATATTGGAAAATTAATATTTTAAAGCTTTTAGCACAGCTTTCTTAAGCCCTTCAACACTTTCTAGCACCAATTCACCGATGTTTTATAAAGCTTAATCGCCATCATAATCAGCTCAAGTCAGACAAAATGTTAGACTCCTTTTGTTATAGAATATTCTCTTTATTAAAAATCAGTTTTTATGATATATTTTAAAACACATTTTTTTATAGATTATATACATTACTTTAAAATGCACAAAGTCTGTGACACATTTGAGAAATTTGTTTCAGAGATGAGATGCTACACGTAGACAAGGATACATACAGTTACCATAAATATGATAATATACAAATTTAAAAAATGCTATTTGAAGAATGATGCAACTAATTGTAATGTGTTGTTCTTGTGCAGGGGAACCAAATGCTCCCTTACTAGAAGTCATGCCTATAAAGAGCAGTAACACTGTGAAAATCAAGTGGACCAAGCAGGACGACGGTGGATCTCCAATTAAACACTTGCTGGTCAGATACAAGGCTGTGAGTATACCGGGCGAGGAGGTGACATGGTGCCACTTTGCATCTTCTCTATTGTTTTCACCATTTAAGCAAGAAATAATGAAAAGATCCTTCTGGCAAATGGAACTAGGAAATACCAGCTGGGTTTTATCATAAGGATAGCCGCCAACAGCAACACAACACATTTAAATTCACTTAAATCTAAGTCATTGTTTTAATGCTACAATTTGTATCGTCTTGAAACAAACACATGCTCACAGACTGGGTTCTGCCAATTCTAAATGAGCATTTTTCACTAGGGAGAAAAGAAAATTATCAGTAACACCTAATCCCTGCTTGGCTTTTGGCCAGTGGTTTGCAACGGTATTACTATTGTTTCCTTTCAAATTGAAAACACTCCATTTGACTTTTAATGTACTTTTTTCTTTCAACTGGCTTACCTAATGTTTGGTACCTTGCTAGTCAATGCACTGTAGTTATACTAAATACTAATAACATAAAAGCATTTATTTACGTAGCCAGAAAGGTCCCAGTGAGTCCATCCAGGTAATATTATACCTCAAACTGAAATAGGTCCTTGTTTGAAACAGGTAAAAGAAAAATGAATCAATCAATAATCATCAATATGAACTGAGATGAAAAGCTTATATCGTGAGACATTTTCCAGCCATTTTGCACAGCGCTACTTATGGCCTTTTTTTCCCCCTGCTGTAATTCTATCAGACATTAACATTATATGTTTTAACTCAGTTCTAAAAGCAAAACTGCTTACTTAACACCAGAATAAAGCAAGCTGTCTGTTGGACAAAGATCAAGGCTTTGCTATGGTTGCTAAAGAATATCAATATTGCTGTTTTGAGACTGCAATTTCTTAAAGACAACGATTGTCTATTTAGAGGTCATACAACCGGTTCAGTGCCATGGTACATGTTTTTGATTCGGTAGTTTTTGCTCTTCATGAGGTTATCTGTTTTTGAAGAGCATCAGTCAGTCTTGCAGCAAAGCATACTTCTTTTTCACTGAGGGCTCTTTTAGTCCATCTAACCAGTCCATGTACTGGACTGGTTAGACCTTATAATTGGATATATACTTTTGCTTGAAAGTTTACACACCCTCCCACTAAAGAGAATGATAAATTCAAACTATTAATTGAATTTACAAAAAATCTGAAAAAATAACCAACCGACAACCAGTCAACTGGTCCAGAAGTCTTACTGAACATTTCTGGAAGGTTACAAAAAAAACTCTGAATTCAGTGATTGCCTCAAAGTTTTGCTCAACACATTTTTTTCAGGATCTCCATGATGATTGTTTACATTATTTATGTATTACATTATTTTTATATATATATAAATAATGTTTACATTATTTATATATATATATATATATATACATACACATATGAAGATTGTTTACATATGAGGATTGTTTACATTATTTGTGTATATATATATATATATATATATATATGTATATATATGTATACGTGTATGTGTATATATATGTATGTATATGTGTATGTGTATATATATGTATGTATATGTGTATGTGTATATACACTATATTGCCAAAAGTATTTGCTCACCTGCCTTGACTCACATATGAGCTTAAGTGACATCCCGTTCCTAATCCATAGGGTTCAATATGACGTCGGTCCACCCTTTGCAGCTAGAACAGCTTCAACTCTTCTGGGAAGGCTGTCCACAAGGTTTAGGAGTGTGTTTATGGGAATTTTTGACCATTCTTCCAGAAGCGCATTTGTGAGGTTGCACACTGATGTTGGACGAGAAGGCCTGGCTCTCAGTCTCCGCTCTAATTCATCCCAAAGGTGTTCTATCGGGTTGAGGTCAGGACTCTGTGCAGGCCAGTCAAGTTCATCCACACCAGACTCTGTCATCCATGTCTTTATGGACCTTGCTTTGTGCACTGGTGCACAGTCATGTTGGAAGAGGAAGGGGCCAGCTCCAAACTGTTCCCACAAAGTTGGGAGCATGGAATTGTCCAAAATGTCTTGGTATGCTGAAGCATTCAGAGTTCCTTTCACTGGAACTAAGGGGCCAAGCCCAGCTCCTGAAAAACAACCCCACACCATAATCCCCCCTCCAACAAACTTTACACTTGGCACAATGCAGTCAGACAAGTACCGTTCTCCTGGCAACCGCCAAACCCAGACCCGTCCATCAGATTGCCAGATGGAGAAGCGCGATTCGTCACTCCAGAGAACGCGTCTCCACTGCTCTAGAGTCCAGTGGCGGCGTGCTTTACACCACCGCATCCGACGCTTTGCATTGCACTTGGTGATGTATGGCTTGGATGCAGCTGCTCGACCATGGAAACCCATTCCATGAAGCTCTCTGCGCACTGTTCTTGAGCTAATCTGAAGGCCACATGAAGTTTGGAGGTCTGTAGTGATTGACTCTGCAGAAAGTTGGCGACCTCTTCGCACTATGCGCTTCAGCATCCGCTGACCCCGCTCCGTCAGTTTACGTGGCCTACCACTTCGTGGCTGAGTTGCTGTCGTTCCCAAACACTTCCATTTTCTTATAATACAGCTGACAGTTGACTGTGGAATATTTAGGAGCGAGGAAATTTCACGACTGGATTTGTTGCACAGGTGGCATCCTATCACAGTTCCACGCTGGAATTCACTGAGCTCCTGAGAGCGACCCATTCTTTCACAAATGTTTGTAAAAACAGTCTGCATGCCTAGGTGCTTGAATTTATACACCTGTGGCCATGGAAGTGATTGGAACACCTGATTCCAATAATTTGGATGGGTGAGCAAATACTTTTGGCAATATAGTGTATATGTATGTATATATATATATGTATATATATATGTATGTATGTGTATATATGTGTATATATATGTATATATATATATATATATGTATGTGTATATATGTGTATATATATGTATATATATATATATATGTATGTATGTGTATATATGTGTATATATATGTATATATATATATATATGTATGTGTATATATGTGTATATATATGTATATATATATATATATATATATGTATGTGTATATATGTGTATATATATGTATATATATATATATATATGTATGTGTATATATGTGTATATATATGTATATATATATATGTGTATGTATATATATGTGTATATATATGTATATATATATATATATGTATGTATGTGTATATATGTGTATATATATGTATATATATATATATATATGTATGTGTATATATGTGTATATATATGTATATATATATATATATATATATATATATATATATATATATATATATATATATATATATATGTATGTATGTGTCTATATATGTATATATATATATATATGTATGTATGTGTATAGCGCCACGCAAAGGTGGAGATCTATGAAAAACTGATTTGGCATTAAAATGTGTGGACCCTCAAGCCAACTCTGAACCATCCGTATGGGAAATTGGCGACACAGATGGTGCCCTGGGTGGGGGACTGAAGCATGATAATGCCGTAATATCTCCCAGACATTTTTTTGTCTCTTAATTTTTAACCAACTTTTGAAATCGCAGTGTCATATATGCTGTCCCTCACACAAATTAAATATAGGTTCATAAGGTCAATCCACAAATCAATATTTAAATGTAGTACATTTCTATTAACATTTAAAAACAGCCAAACCACACTTGTATAATGATGTGCGATGGATGCAAGGGACTTTGTAAATGGGAGACTTAGGAGGAAATTCGTGTTTAGTTTCCTGTCACAGGATGATCAGTGATTTATCAGAATAAAACATCTTCAAAAGAGGCAAAAAAAATGGAAAATGTTTCATGTCACAGTCAGTTCATCAATTAATTAATCCAAGGAAAATTAGGAAACCTCTAAACGTAATGATCTGATGTTGCCAAAACGTGACCTTTTTTGCCCACATTAAAACTTATGGATAGGTTTTCTGCTTTCCCATTTTTTGAAATCAATTACAGCTGTTAACAACTCTGTGGTTCCTGTCACCTCTTACCAGCACAAATCCCCCCGCAGGTGTTAAAAGTAATTAGCAAATATAGATTATCTGCCTAAAGTGGCTTTTAGGTACAAAATCATTCTGTCAGTGTATCCATACATCTGTGTTATCAGTCAGAGATAATCCCAGTACTGCCTGGATCTTTATTTTATGCCATTAGTTTATCGTCTGAAATTTGCTAAATTGTTTATAGGCATACACATCTTGTTGTTTATATATACCTCTGAGATAAAAAATGTTAAGTAAAATTCACTGTGTCTTTATACACTGGAAAAACGATCTAGAGATAAGCAAAAATTTCTTAAATTGAGTGTATTTACCCTTAATTTGAGTAGGTAAAATAGGTAGTTTGCCAATGGAATGAGTATTTTTACTCCTTAAATAAGATAATTAAATAATATGCACTTAAAATAAGACAATGCAATTGTTTTTTCTTATTTCAAATATAAATTGTCTTGTTCCATTGGCAAAATGTCTCTTTTATCTCCTCAATCCAGGAATAAATGCACTTGTTTTAAGAAAAAAATACTTATCTAGATTTCAATTTTTTCCACTTCATTCACTAAATAGACCCCATTTTGATAAATTTAAGTAATTTAGAGAGGGGAAAATTTAGTTTTGACTTAATTTTTGATGCGATTCGTATTCACAATAAGGTATTTTATATTATCCTGAGCAGAGTAATCATTCCTTTAACTACACATTGCTGACATTTGTCCTGTTTGTTTTCCTTCCTCAGAAGCATGTGTCTGACTGGAAACCAGAACTGAAACTTCCCCCTAGGAGCGAGTATGTCATTCTGAACGGCCTTGATTGGAATACAGATTACGAGGTCCATGTGGTAGCAGAGAATCAACGGGGCCGATCCGAGCCATCCATCACTTCCTTCAGAACAGCCACAGAACCCACCGCCATCCCAGGTACTACTTCCATCATCCTTCCTCAAGCCTTCTCACACATTATCATCAGTGCATACAGGCTTCCACCGTGACCAAAGAACCTCTGCTATCAAAGCTGCAAATTTTTGTTCATGATCTGACCTGAATAATCCATCCATACATGATTTCTGATCAGTGGGAATTTATTCATAAGACCGAGACAAAGTAGTGCATATTTGTGACATGAAAGATAACACATGGCTCTCACATTTTTCTGAAAATGCAAAATATTTTAGAGTTTGCATTTTGTTCAAATCCTTTTACTTTACACTGCAAAAACGATCTAGAAATAAGTAAAAATTTCTTAAATTAAGTGTATTCACCCTTAATTTGAGTAGGTAAATGAGATAGTTTGCCAATGGAATGAGTAATTTTACTCTTAAAATAAGATAATTAGATAATATGCACTTGAAATAAGACAATGCAATTGTGTTTTCTTATTTTAAGTGTAAATTCTCTTGTTCCATTGGCAAAATGTCTCTTTTACCTCCTCAATTCAAGAACAAATGCACTTATTTTAATAAAATAATGACTTAGCTAGATTTAAACCACTAAAATCCAGGGCAAACTTTAAGGGAGAAGGTAGTTGAACAAAGAGGGAACCAGACATGGTGACGAGAAAATTATGTATAATACATGTGTGGAGGAAAAGGAAAGTATTAAGTGCAGATAAGAGCAATTGTATAAAAGTAAAGAGTAGCTGAGGTGGCTGAAAGGTTGCTGAGATAGAAAGACAACAGAGGAAATTGATAGAAAACCATAGCAAACAGGGAGAAAATCCTATCCTATCCTTTAAGATTCACAACACGCAAAAGTATGACATAAGAAACAAAACACAAAGAAACTGACTAAGCCAACAGGCAGTACCTGCCTCTAGTCAAAGGTTCTTGTAAAGTTGTTGTAATAGAGAACGCTGCAGCAGATCCCACAGCAGACACAGTATACATTGACTATATAAAGTAAATCAGATTGTTCAACTTACATACATTTTGAATTTCTCTTTTGGATATATAAAGACATTTTAAAATAGATTTGACCCGAATTAAACAGAGTCAGAGGAAGGCTGGAATTTTCTAGATCAAAGCATAATATTTAAAAAGGTCCAGTCAAAGTCCAGTGCTAAATGTAGCTGAGGATCTGTGTTAGCTAGTTTTGCAAAAGACAATGGATAAAAAAACGTTAAGTCCAAGATCTTTAAAGGTGGGAGAGACAAATTTTACCCCAAAACCTTGATTAATATGTTAAAATATTAATATTTGGACATTCCTGAGTTAGCTCTGTAATTAAAAAAAAAAATGTATTTAAAAAAAAATTTTTGCCGGGGAACCAAAAACTTAAAATAAATAACTAAAAATTTTTATTTATAATAAATAAATAAAAAGAAATAAATTTGTTTACATTTGTGTGTACAAAATAAAATCTAAGTCTAATTTGTTGACCTCAGTTTGAGGAAAATGTAAGCAACTCATGCTTTTTTTATTACAGTATTTTATACATGTTCTTTCCCCTCACAAAATGCACTACTGTATGCTAGTCTTTCACAAATATCACAAAGATACCTTGAATTTTTTAAATTCTGCAATGACTAAAACAAGTGAAAAAAAAAAAAAGGCATTTATATTTTTTGGATCTCACTTCATTACCGTATGACATGGATGTTTTATCTTAAAGAGCAATCGGACCTCATACATCTTCGCTTTGCAGAGTTGGTCACGGTTAGCCTTTGCTCTGCTGTTGTTTTCACTATAAACCTTTTGACCTTGGGCTGCCTCCCCAACCCACTAAATCTAAGCAGTGCAACAGGTTACATACCTGAAGATTGCACCCTTTTTTTCTTTGTGTTGCCCATTTAAATTATTCATTTTTCATATCTTCCCTTTTTGATTTTCTTAAGAGTAATTAAATCTGAGTTTATTAAGCATGACATCCAGTTAGCTCCTAGAAAAACAAATGAAAATGTTTCTCAATTATAAAATGGATTTCAGGTTAATAAGGATGAAATTATTACATTACCTCACATCTTTTTTACATTACCAACATCATAGGCAAAAAATTAACTGCTTTTAAAGATGTTCAATTATTGTTTGATTAAAATATTATGAATAATTACAGAAATTATAAGTAATAACCTCACGTTTCAAAATGTTTGTTTACATTTATTCCGGCGTTCTGTCAGATGAGCATACCTCGTCAGATTGAAAACAATGATGTCCACAGATGCTGTCCATCCAGGAGCCCTTTTCATAAAACAGGATTTACAAACTCAGACCCGGTTTCTCAACTCTGAATTGATCTAGCCTGAGGTCGAAAACTCCGTTTTCGGTTTTACAAAGGCTGCTGTGTGTTAGTTTATTCCACTCTGAGTAGGTCCACTCAGAGTTCAGTAACCTGACCCCGCCAGATGGATTTGCTCCGTATATCCATCTGGAAACCTTCTGTTGAAGTAATTTTGGGAAGGGGCGAAAATACTGGTTAGCTGATTGGCCTATGTTGGTGATAGACGGGCCAAATAAACCAATCAGATCAACGAAGCATATGACGTACTAACAGAGCAAAGACGAAGAGGAGCCAATTGATAGATCAAACTCTAACCGAAACCAGTCGGGAGAAGAGCAAAAACATCTTTTCCTCTGAGAAAAGCCTCCAGAGCAGTGTTTTGCTCTTCTTTCAGTGAAGAAGTGCTGTTTAATTCCGATAAAACTTGCTCGATAGCCACGCTAATGCTAGTTTCATCAGCTGAAGCCGCCATGTTCTTTAGACTGAATTGTCTCGTTGCGTCACACCTCAACCCGCCTCAAAGCCAACAGATTGGACGTTCGTTTGGTGAACTGCTCCAATTTTTTTGCAACGGAGAGTCTCCAGACTGATTAGCGAGTGAAATCTTGAAAGCTCGCGAGATCAGGATGGTCTCACGAGGCTAGTATGGCAAGCCATTTCGACATATCTCAAAAGCGCTCTCCTATATTGTTCCCTGTGTACATCATTAAATAAGATTCTTCCAGCTCAAAATCACATTCCTAGTTGGAACTATAATAATAGACTTTTTAATGGTCATTGTAAATAGAGTAGATAAAAACTCTAAAGTAGGTAAATAGTAAATAAAACAAGGTTTTAAATGAAGCAGCTGTTATCAGTAAAGATATGCTTATTATCAGCAATAAGAAACCTACTAGAAGGTAGAGGAGGGAAAGCCTGAAGTCCTTCTATGGGACTGGTGCACTTTGTGCAGTTGTTGTCTAGAATGCTGTTATCATCCACTACAATGTGCTCTCATCAAGCTGTGGATGGATGTGATGGGCTGTGAGGTGAAACAGTAGCGTCATATAGATAACTTTCTGAATATGGAAGTATTGTATTACAGACTGTGTGGCCCAGTTAGGTGGGGATGCAGCCCTTACAGGCTTATTTTGCATGGTGCCTCCTCCAGTTTAGATCAACATTTGCTGTTTTTAAATGAAATACCTAAAAGGCAATCGCTGGCTGTGCATGGCAAAATAAAAATAAAAATGTTATTTTCCTTTTTTATTATTTGCTTTCTGGGCAACAGCCATAAAGCAGTGGGAGGTTTGGATCTCTTTTAATTCTACCATTGCAGAAGTTAGCCTTTGATTTAATCCAATTCTGTTCCGCCTTTAATGACTGTAACTACTCCCATTTAACTTTGTTTTGTTTCAGTTTATTTTCGTCAGACTAAATGATTTATTTATTTTTTTCTATGCTCTAAGCTACGCTGAACTAGTTTTAGCTAAACAAATAGCTTTGGTCTATTTTTAGATGCAACATCTGCATTAAATCAGACTTTTTCTTTTTCGCTCTCCTGCAGCTGCTTCTGATTAAACGTACTCAAAACAGCTGCGGCTTTATAAACAGACACACAACTTCAGCTTCAAATCCTAATGCAGTGTTACATAGAGTACATTACAGCTAAGACTCCATTTTTTTTATACAGTTTAAACTTTTTTGCCTCAGACATGCACTTATAATAGAGGTTTCCTGGTTTTAATCGACTGTTGGAAATTGAAATGTTATCACCTGTACAAATGCATGTCAATGCATCCTAGTTCACATTAAAATATTCAACTTTTTTATGACATAGATTCATTATTTGTAGAAGTGATAACTAATTATCTTCATTTGATGATTCAAGCTTTTAGCTAATGAAAGCATAGAATTTAGTTTGGCAGCATTATGAAAATGTGTTATGGCCGACAAAACAATGGAAAACAATGCTGACTTCACTGTTTACCAGCAGATAGTCATCCTAAGAAGTGTAAGTGTCTAAAAGGTATTTCAAAGAAGTTGGATGTTCAGGGAGTCTTTTATCAGTACATAGTCCTGAAAAGTTTTGTGGAAGGAAAACATTGTTAAAGGTATGAAAGAGGATTTTTCTCAGAAATTAAGTGTCCAGATTAATCTAAAATGACTTAATTGATGGATGGAATTCTTGCATCCATCTATTTAGTTGATGAAAAAAAAATATCATAAACTCGGGCCATGCTGGCGCCACTTTGCCTATTGTCCAAAGCGAATTGGCTACTTGTTTGTCAGTCAAACATCTTGCGTACATGCCCCCGCTGCGTTATTTACCTAGGCTCCAAGCGTAACTCATACGCTGTTTGGCTAGCGGTCCAACATTAGGTCGAAGCACGAAGAACTCCTATGCTTGTTTGGTGCTGCAATTTTTTTTTTTAGCTATTTGTTCACTTTTGTGTAAACTCGAGCATCAATGGCCGAAAAGAATCCTGACAAACCTAACTGGAAAACAAAGCCTTTTTTCAAAGTAGCTTTAAAGTAGAGACAAAGTGGGAGAGAACAGAGCCGGATGAGTCTGTGTTTAGGAGAAAGAGGGTCTGAAAACGGATATTCTGGTCGCAAAACTTTTTTTTTTTTTTTCTCAGTGTCCTGTCTGGCAATATGGCAATAAGAATAATTGTCTTGATGCCAAAAAGAGCCCAACAGATTTTACTTTCACAAGTGTAGCAGTACGGCAATTGCCATATTGCTCCACTTGTTTCATGCATATAAATTGCTTTATTATAATTATGCAGGGAGTTTTACAGTTTATATGGACACTGCAATGTAAATAGAGCAGAAAAACAGAAGAAGAAAAAGGAAAAAAGAAAAAAAAAAGAGAAAAGATGAAAGAAAGAGGAGATAGAAAGGAGACAATGACAAAACATTTTCAGTCGGATATATGAAAATGGATATTCTGGTCGCAAAACTTTTGCTGGCCAGGTAAATTACCTTTAATTCTGCAGCAAGTACTGTATTTAATGACGTCGGCAGAGACTTCTTCTTATATAGATTTCCTGCTGACTAGGTGCATCCTGGCACTTTGCTGCCTCTTTAGGTGAAATACAAAATTACGTATAAATTACATAGTCGTTTCCAGCGTAGAGGACTTTTGCAAAGGGGAGGGCACTGACGCATGCGCACTATTTAAAAATACACAAACAGCAGGTGGACACCACATAATCTTTTCATGCCTTAAAGGAAAAAGCTAACAGTTATGACTACCGTCCATGCACTCAATATAGACTCTGTAGGGCTTACTGCTTTAATACAGATGGCATGTAAGAAGCCCACATTGTAATCATATCTTTCATGTCTATTATAAACTTTTTTACACAATGAAAGGTAGAATTTACTTCTAAATAGCTCTGATATGTGACTTTGGACCTGATAGACCACCAATACCTGCAGCTGGCAGCTCCTTCAGTCATAACTGACTGTGTCACATACAGTAGGGATTAAAGATATCTAGATTTGGCCCATCTGCCCCATGCTTGTGCTTTTCCCTTATTGCCTCTGCATGTTATTTTACCAAAGTTTTTCCTTTTCTTTACAACTTTCCATTGAAATGTAAAACACCAACCCGTGATTCTTTTTTTGTAACTGAATTGTAGAAAAACTAACTTTAAAAATGTCATACTTCATTGACATGTAACTTTCTGAGCGCCCCATCTTTACTTTGACAAGTCTGTGAAAAATACTGACAGTCATCCAAATCTCCTGAGCCAAGGTTGAATGTGAAGTAAAAGACAGTTGCTAAGGATCTGTATAATACAGTAATATATATATATATATATTTTTTTTTTCTGTCCATTTTGTGTGTGTAGATTCAATTTTTAATGTGATGACATAATTTCTTTGAATTTCACTCTTGAGCCTATTGAGCTATTTATAATAAACCTTGCAGCATGACCTTATTCAATAAATGGCCATTCCCTCTCTGCTGAAAGAAAATAGGACAGGGGTAGCTTCCAGTTAAAGATAAAATGTTTCTTTTGAATCTATGTATCTGAAATATAAAGAAAAAAAAGAACCCTGAATCACAAACAATGAAGATCCATACATAGCATTTCAATCTCTTTGGAAAAAGTCCTTCAGACTTTTGTTTAAAAGCTAAGCAAGTGAAACGAGAACATAAGATCAACGTATCTTAGGAAAAAAATAAATTTTTCATAAATGTTTTGCTTAAGAATTTGTCTACTTTCTGTATTCGGATATTTACAACTGCAGATTAAATACCTACTAAAGCATCTTTCAAATACTTGTTTGATATAGAATATATTATATCAAAGCATATTAATAAAATGAAAATATGAACAAAACACATTTTTCTGGAGAGTCGGCGCCAACTTTCCACCTTAAATCATGACAGAAACAACTCTTTTTTTTTTGGATGACAACATTAAACTTTTCTTTCTTGCTTTTCATCTGTAGAATAGTTCAAAGACACTAAATATAAATATTAGGCCCTTGATCCTAAGTTTCCTCTCATAGCTTTAGTCAGGAAATGTCTCGGTAAAAACTGAATATATCAGGAGGAGGTAAAAATTTACTTCATTTCTTTAAGTCGTTACTTACGAGTAATTTAATAACCAAATTCCAATTGATTTGTTTTCTACTTTAAGGTTTTTATATGATTTTATATACAGTACAGCAGCTATGCCTGATTTCAAACCTTTACAAAAGATTGCTGCCTGAAATGCCTTCCTTACTGCTGCCATCCCCCATGACCTTCCTTTCTAAGACCTTCCATCCATTTCTTCCATAAAATATAATTTCCTGTGCTACTAACATACTATGGCTTTTTTTGTATTTTTATTTTTGATTCTCTGACGTAGAGTTTTCTTTTATGTTCCTCTGTTTGAGATAGCTTTATAGACTTGAATTTCTGGATTTCTGACCTATTTTTCAATCTCTTTGTCCCTTTTTCCTCCTGCTTCCCTTTTCTCTGTGTCTTCTCCTTGTCTTCATGTTTGATCTCCTGGGCACCTATGGACCATGACATTACCATAAACACAATTTTCTTTCTTTTTTCTTCTATTTTGTTATTTTCTGTCTTTATGTCATACTTGCTGACTATCATTTAAAAAAATATTGTAAAAACTGCCTATATGTCTGTATTTTTGGTCAATAATTTCAGCTACCCTGGGCTGCCAGTGCATGTCTTACAGTCTGGCAACTCTTCTACTGTCAGTGCTGACTTTGCTCTTGCTCTCATAAACTGATTTTGTTCGAGGAGAAAGAGGAGAATCTGGACCTTTTGAAATCTATGGGTTCAGACTCCTTTGCTTTCTATGCCTTCTGACCTTTGTGCAGCCACACACAAGCTTGGAAACAAAACAAAAAAAGTGAAGACCGTTGGTTTCATTACAGGGTGCCCAGTACTTGCATACTTCAAATTTGGGATTTGGGGTTAGATTGCCTTTTTCATCTGTTTTCATGTTGTACAGTGTTGTGAAAAACATTGTGGCCTCTTAAATTTATATTCCTTTTTGCTTTTATGTAACATTTAAATGTTTCAGATCATCAATACTTTTTTTCTAATGTTTAAAAGTAATTGCCTTCATTGGTAAATTATGGCTAATGATAAATATACCACATTTTTGGACAGCTGCTCATTCCCAGCCCTGATTATTGCCAGACCTGTAGGTTCAACAAATCAATAAATTACAATGTGGCTGACGAAGCAAAGAAGGCCAAACATCAATGACCCCTCTAGGAGGTTACAGATAAACCAAGAACAACATCTAAAGCTTTTTAGGCATTGACTCAACAACAACAACAAAACAAAAAAAAGCTGGACAAAAATGCTTCTATAGGTGAATTCAAGGCCAAAACCATACATTTACTAAAAAAAATATCAAGTTTTTTGTGGACAACACCAACATGGTAAGATACATACAATGTGATAATTCTGCCATAATGTAAGGAAAATTAAATGGAGCAAAATATAATCAACTTTTTTACAGTGTTAAAATTCAAACAGATTACCTGGGGTTTAAAAAGTTTTAACAAAAAAGTTTTGCATAAAAGAGGCATTGCTGAGGTAGAGGGGCAAAGTGTTCCACCGTTTAGCAGCTGCTACACTACGTAAAATCAGAATTAGTCTTGTGTTTAAGCCTAGTTTTGGGAGCAATTACTGGTCAAATGATCTAAGTGGGTAGGTTTGGGTAGGTTTTTTAAGAATGCAGCAACTCACAAAGGTAGGGTGATGTTAGGCGATTTAAAGCTTTGAAGGCAAGTAATGAACTTTAAGATGGATCCTGATCCGTATAGGCAGATTTGAAAGTGGAGGTGTGATTTTTTTTTATTTTTTTTTTTTGTCTGAAAAAATGAATCACCTTAATCTTAAATCTAAAGGACCTGGTACTGGGCCCAGAGGGCAAAACCCACTTTTAACCTTTTTTAAAAATTGGTCAGACCTGTTATTGGTCATTGGTCAATTGGTCATATTTTTTTAGTCTTTTTACGTTTTAAATACTCTCAGTGGTTTTATAGCACTTTAGCCAGAGGAGATGCAACTTAAGGCTCTAACATACAGGTGCTGGTCATAAAATTAGAATATCATGAAAAAGTAGATTGATTTCAGTAATTCCATTTAAAAAGTGAAACTTGTATATTATATTCATACATTACATACAAACTCATATATTTCAGATGTTTATTTTGTTTAATTTTGATGATTACAAATGACAACAAATGAAAATCTCAAATTCATCATATCAGAAAATTAGAATATTGTGAAAAGGTTCAAAATTGATGGCCCCTGGTGCCACACTCTAATCAGCTAATTAACTCAAACCACCTGCAAAAGCCTTTAAATGGTCTTTCAGTCTAGTTCTATAGGCTACACAATCATGGGGAAGACTGCTGACTTGACAGTTGTCCAAAAGACGACCATCGACACCTTGCACAAGGAGGGCAAGACACAAAAGGTCATCGCTAAAGAGGCTGGCTGTTCACAGAGCTCAGTGTCCAAGCACATTAATAGAGAGGCGAAGGGAAGGAAAAGATGTGGTCGAAAAAAGTGTACAAGCAAGAGAGATAACCTGCTGGTGAGTGGTCCAAAGTCATGTTCTCTGATGAAAGTAAATTTTGCATTTCCTTTGGAAATCAAGGTCCCAGAGTCTGGAGGAAAAGAAGAGAGGCACTTCATCCACGTTGCTTGAAGTCCAGTGTAAAGTTTCCACAGTCAGTGATGGTTTGGGGTGCCATGTCATCTGCTGGTGTTTGTCCATTGTGTTTTCTGAGGTCCAGGGTCAACGCAGCCACATACCAGGAAGTTTTAGAGCACTTCATGCTTCCTGCAGCTGACCAACTTTTTGGAGATGCAGATTTCATTTTCCAACAGGACTTGGCACCTGCACACAGTGCCAAAGCTACCAGTACCTGGTTGAAGGACCATGGTATCCCTGTTCTTAATTGGCCAGCAAACTCTCCTGACCTTTTCCCCATAGAAAATCTATGGGGTATTGTGAAGAAGAAGATGCAATACACCAGACCCAACAATTCAGAAGAGCTAAAAGCCACTATTAGAGCAACCTGGGCTATCATAACACCTGAGCAGTGCCACAGACTGATCGACTCCATGCCACGCCGCATTGCTGCAGTAATACAGGCCAAAGGAGGCCCAACTAAATACTGAGTGCTGTACATGCTTATACTTTTCATGTTCATACTTTTCAGTTGGCCAACATTTCTATAAATCCTTTGTTTTTATTGGTCTTCAGTAATATTCTAATTTTCTGATATGATGAATTTGAGATTTTCATTTGTTGTCATTTGTAATCATCAAAATTAAACAAAATAAACATCTGAAATATATGAGTTTGTATGTAATGTATGAATATAATATACAAGTTTCACTTTTTAAATGGAATTACTGAAATCAATCTACTTTTTCATGATATTCTAATTTTATGACCAGCACCTGTATATTGTCATAAACAGGACAGATGGACCCAGTATTCAAGGTGAGATAGCCAGTAGGAAAGTTCAAAACGTTTATTAAAATAAAAACATAAACGGACGGAACAGAAGTGAAGCCGCCGAGGATCTGCGGCTCGCGGTGACTGCAGGAGGGGGCGGGGCACCGCCCAATCGCATTTTGGTTGAGGGATAAACACAGGTAAGTGACCGCGATCATCTGACAGGAGATGATTATAAGAGTGAGTCACTTACCTGTTTTAACAGTTCAGCCCAATCCCTGAAAGGGGCGCAATCCAGCCGCTGGGCTGCAAACTGACTAAGCGTGCGTCACCCAGAGTGTCACCGGTGCTGCAGCCCCAGAGGATTGGCAGGAAGCCAATCAGAGTCAGGGGAAGACAGATCAGACAGAAAAAGACAGATCAGACAGGAAAAGACAGATCAGACAGGATCCAGGCTTCCAGGAATCCCAAGAGCTCTGCGGCAGGTTCCAAGTCCGACGGAGTCCAGAAGCATGACAAGGCAGACACGTACAGAAGCTGACAGGCTCAGATGAAGACTGGCAGGCTCAGTGGTTGAGGGTAACAGAGACAAGACGTTGAACCAGAACGTGATGGTTCTGGTCTCCTCTGATCCTCCCCGCATTCCGAGCCAAAACCCTGAGAACTCCGCAGGGAAGAAACGGTGCATGATCAGGAGACGGGACAGACACAAAAGCCTCTTTCCACTGGCCGCCAGGATCCAGGACATAAACCGTGGAATAAACTGAACAAAACTGAACAGACAGTAACAGAAAACAAATAATGATCTGGCCCCGATCGCTCAGGCTGAACCCAATACAAGGCAAAGGAAACAGGTGAATGAAAAAAATGATAATAACAGCAGGGAGGGAAACGGCAGGTGAATATATGGTTAAAAAATGCCAGTGAGTTTTTGGCTAATGTACTTATAAAATAGAAAGACATACTATTTAAACAGACCACGTCTTTTTTTGGACATTATTAGATGTGGTAATTTCCATGGGGAAAGAGAGTTATAAAAATACCAATCACTTTTGTAGCCTTTGTCCATTGAACACTGTTAGCCCTTTTAAATCGCTCTGAAAAAGGTTGATGATACACTGTCTAAAGGTAATGTACAGTATAGGCAGACTGAGTCCTACAATGAAAATCAGCACTTGTAATTGGCCAGATTCAATTATATAAGGTCAAAAGCAAACTAAAACACCTTGTGGATCAAATATGATTCAACTGGTTATGGCCTAATTTTCTGCAGTAATAGGAAAGAAGTAAAATAATAGAATCTGAGGAGTTTTATATGTTTTTGTAAGGATTTTCAGGGTGTGCTTTACTGTCAACTTAAAAAAAATATGCAAATGTTTTTGTTTTTCCTTTGTTTTCAGTTCATTTATAGTGATTCCACAAAAAATATGATTTTACATCATAAATTTATAATGGTACCAAAAGGCTGCAATTGACCGAATAGTTGTGGAGTTTCTTGATATATTTGTTTACTTTCGGAAGTGGGATTAATGTCTCTTTTTGATTAACTGATTATAAAAAATTCAATTGATATATTCATGAATTACAAAACAATTAATATCTGCAGCTCTGAAATCATAGTTGCACATGATCTGAAGCAATTAAATGTGACTAATAAGCAAAAAGGGAAGTCTAAATCTTTTTTTTTTTCCACACAACTGTATATGAATATATTTGGGAAAGTGGTTTTCTGAATGTTTGTGTTACCAGTTGAGGTTGGCATTAAAGCAATGCAGTACTGTTGCTTTGTCTTATAATTGAACACTAACACATTCATAATGCCTTAATGCGATTTTAATAGGGGTGCGTTGTTCATAAAACTTCCTTCTACTGCTAAACAACTTGTTGTCTGAACAGAAAACAGAAAGTATAGTTTCCTTAGTTTTTTTTTTTTTTTTTTTGCCTGTCTGGCAAAGACCTCATTCCACAGATATGCCACAATGAAATAAAGGCATGAGCACAGCATGAAAGCTGGCAAAAGGCATGATCCTCTACTCCAGAATATGCAATGAAGCTGCTTCATTTCCCCTCTCTCCACCGCCTCTCCTAGTCGAGCATTATGAATGTGTTAAACTGGAAACAAGCGCAAATCCTGTCCCTAATTCTTTTTGGGCTCCAACTGGAAAGACAGTGTAAAGGTAACTTTGGTTTTAGTCAAACAAATCTTTTTTTATTTTCTTTGCTTTTTCACGTGATATTATGCTCATTTACAAAAATACACTTATTTGACCGCCTTGTTATGAAAAGATGGAGTGTTATGAAGGAAGAAAAAAAAAAGATGATCATGTTTTGGGACAAAGTGTACATAGTCTTTTCAAACTAAAGAAGTACCAGAAATCTGCTGTTATTTTGACAGTTCATGGTCTCTTTTTACCTAAAATCCACAAACTGTCTGAAAACATAAATGCAACAACTGTCTAATGCTAAGAAAACCATTTCAAGAATGTGAAATTATTTTATTCTTTGAGACATTTTTGTAAGTGTATATCAGTGTGTTTCCATGTAACCATTGTAGGTTTGAAATAAATTCTTTGTTTTTGTTTCAAGATAGCCATGGCTTCTCTTGGCTTTAGTGGCTGAACCAGCTGAGGTCACTGAATCCTGTTTTGAGCGGCTCTTTGTGAAATATATTTTAGTCCCTTTTTATTTATATGCGCTGTAACGTAAATAGAATCTGCACAGCGTTTCATCACACCTTGAGAAAATATGAGCCTGGACATTCACTTTATTTGGATTAGAATAGAATAGAAAATCCATTTATTGTCCCACAATAGGGAAATTGTTGTGTTAAAGCAACGAAAGGTCAAGCAGAATTTGTACAAACAATGTGGACCAATGTGAAAAATAACAGAATAAGTGACACAGTTAAGAAAATAAACAAATAAAGTACTGACAGTGTTTTTACAATGCAAATACTGTGCATTTGGAGAATAAATAATCAAAGCTGTGGACATTTTTACAGTAATGGATACCAGCAACAGCAGAGATATGCAAAAAATGACAGCTGCATGTTATTTAACTGCAAGACAGAAACTGTGTAAAATCAGCATAAATGGATAACCTAAATAAATAAGAATATCAATAGTAATTCAAATCAATACAATAGGATGTTAGGTTTGAAGTCATTAGTCACAGTCATGTTTCAGACTTTTATCTCTACTAATTTGCTGATTGTTGTTTGCACCTGAGTATGGAGGACCAACTCTGCCATATTTAAAAATAAATACATTTATTTTTTTGTCCTTTATATATATTTTTTTACATTTCTGCCTTCCCTTTTTACATTTCTGTCTGCCCTTTTAAAATTTCTGCCTGCCCTCATTTCTGCCTTCCCTTTTTACATTTCTGCCTTCCCTTTTTACATTTCCGTCTAACATTTTTACATTTCTGCCTTGCCTTTTTACATTTCCGTCTGCCCTTTTTACATTTCTGCCTTGCCTTTTTACATTTCCGTCTGCCCTTTTTACATTTCTGCCTTGCCTTTTTACATTTCTGCCTTCCTTTATTACATTTCCGTCTGCCCTTTTTACATTTCTGCCTTCCCTTTTTACATTTCCGTCTGCCCTTTTTACATTTCTGCCTTCCCTTTTTACATTTCTGCCTTCCCTTATTACATTTCCGTCTTCCCTTTTTACATTTCTGCCTTCCCTTTTTACATTTCCGCCTCCCCTTTTTACACTTCTGCCTTCCCTTTTTACATTTCCCCCTGCCCTTTTTACATTTCCGCCTGCCCTTTTTACATTGCTGCCTTCCCTTTTTACATTTCCGTCTACCATTTTTACATTTCTGCCTTGCCTTTTTACATTTCCGTCTGCCCTTTTTACATTTTTGCCTTGCCTTTTTACATTTCCGTCTGCCCTTTTTACATTTCTCCCTTGCCTTTTTACATTTCCGTCTGCCCTTTTTACATTTCTGCCTTCCCTTTTTACATTTCTGCCTTCCCTTTTTACATTTCCGTCTGCCCTTTTTACATTTCTGCCTTCCCTTTTTACATTTCTGCCTTCCCTTATTACATTTCAGTCTTCCCTTTTTACATTTCTGCCTTCCCTTTTTACATTTCCGCCTCCCCTTTTTACATTTCCCCTGCCCTTTTTACATTTCCGCCTGCCCTTTTTACATTGCTGCCTGCCCTTTTTACATTGCTGCTGCCCTCATTTCTGCCTTCCCTTTTTACATTTCTGCCTTCCCTTTTTACATTTCTGCCTTCCCGTTTTACATTTCCGTCTGCCCTTTTTACATTTCTGCCTTCCCTTTTTACATTTCTGCCTTCCCTTATTACATTTCCGTCTTCCCTTTTTACATTTCCGCCTCCCCTTTTTACATTTCTGCCTTCCCTTTTTACATTTCCCCCTGCCCTTTTTACATTTCCCCCTGCCCTTTTTACATTTCCGCCTGCCCTTTTTACATTGCTGCCTACCCTCATTTCTGCCTTCCCTTTTTGCATTTCTAGCTTCAAGGACAAAAAAAAAAGAAGCTAATGAAAAGAGTTATATATATTTATGTCTCACTGTATAATTTAATTTCTTCTTACATTTATTTGTGAATTGTATTTTTGTTGGTAATTAATTGTATGCTTGTATATTTATTGAGCATTTATTTATTTCTGTATTGAATTTTAAATATGGCATAGTTGGTCCTCCATACCTGCGAAAAATTGCAAGTTTTTAAGATTATTTGAATAATACACAAGACAAATAAGAATTGTTTTGGCTTGCACGATTAAAAACAAGACTGATGACTTGACAGTTGTTCAGCAGACGGTCAATTAGATCCTCCATAAGAAAAAAACAAAACAAAACCCTGAAGGTCACTGCTTCTTCTAGGCAGATTGATGGCGGGTTGAGAGATAGCTGCAGCCTTGAAAGGACTGGGAGGGTGGGGGTGGGGGGGCAAAGCTTTGGGAGGAATTTTATGTGAGATTAAAAAGGTGTGAACTGCAGCTGGAGTCGGTGCAAAAAGAGTCGCCACACATAACGAAGGACATGGAACACAATGGTCACATTTTACATTTCAATACAAGTTCTTTTAAAGGTGCTGCTTTCTTTTTCACTTGGCTGCTGCCCACACTGCCTTCATTGCTGATACCTGCTGTAATGACCATAATATCACTGGCAAGAGACAGCAGAACCTGTTATGCAGACAGCTGAAGGTCACTATGACATCAACCCGCGCTTCTTGAGCACTTTAGCTGAATTTTTTTGCTTTGATTTTTATTAAGGAGGATTTCATTTGATTATGAGCAGCTAGGATTTACCTGAACAGTCAAATGGTTTGCAGTTGGTCCAACCTCTTCATTTTGAGATGACTGACATTCTGATGTAAAATAAAATGCACTAGAAATACACAAAACAGCACATAACCCAGGGTCCTGATTTGCATCATCATCATGCAGGATGGGTGCAAACTCCCCAATGACTGCACATGCATAAAAGTAATAAAAAAACCTATTCAGGACACAGCTGAAAGAAGTTATATTTAATCATTCCCTTTCTATGTCACCCTGGGAATTTGCCTAGATGGCCCATATCAGAAACAGCAGCTCACAATTTCTTCCCCTCCCCTCGACTCTTGGTATTTACAATGTTACTCTGTTAAACTAAATATTAAAGAAACATACAGTACCAGCCATCCAAAATGACCCTTCCCAGTCAAACGCCACACGAATGTTAGCCCATTCCCTGCAACTCCCAGCAAAATCCCCTCCAACTTCCAGCCACTGGAGTGACCCCGTTCTGCATATTTTTTTACTCTTAGTATGATGTTTCACTTTAGATTTTAATGTAAAAAATCATGACAGAAAAAAAAAATTTGTACAAATATCAATGTTTAAAATGGAATTGTAGGGGACCTGCCAAGGGCCCATCAAGGAAAGTGGGGACATTTTTAATGGCTGCCACTGTACAAACCAAGAGAGGTCGATAAAAGGCCCTGTGTTGAACTTAAAGAGTTATGCTTTTTCAGGCATCTGTTATTTTATTTTATTTTTTTCCTGGAATGGCCATCTTATTACTGAGAAAGTCTAGAAGTAAATGGAGGAGATGTTAGAAGTACCCTTTTAATAGTTCTGACCAGTAAATGTTGCTTCAAAAAGGCTCTCAGATCCAAGGTTACCCAAAGGTCTGCACAGTACGGATCTATTTTATACTGTGCTATTAAAGAGCAGCAGGATGATAAAAGATCAAGAGGCATAAAAATATTAGAATCCCAATAATGTGTACAGAGAAATAATTAGAAAGCCTTTAGGAGACTTTTTATGGGTGTTGTGCTGCTTATTCTGGAGCTGATATTATTCGACAAAAGGTGCAATTATGCTTAAAAAATCTGACTGTTCCAGTTACCTGTCAGCATTTGCATTGAATTCTTAAAAAAGGTACCATGTGCTTAAATCCCCATTTGACAAATAAGCTCATTTCGAGGACATTATTATTGAAAACAGGCACATTTCAGAGGTTTTTGAGTTTGATTTATAGCTGTTAAAGCACTTAGGGCCGGATCTATCAAAGGTTTGCGTGTATAAAAACGTGAGCTATTTCACTGCGCACGCTAAAAAATTTACAAACTGATCTATCAACAGCGTGCTAAAAGAATTTGGTCTTTAAAACGTGCTAAATAGCGCCTCTTATCCATTTAGTACTTTTTCTGCAATGAATATGCAATATGGGGCGTTTACACGCAAAAGTGCGTCTTGTGGGAGGAGAACATGTAAATATATTAATTTAGCACTCGCAAAGTGATTTATCAAACCTGAAAGCAATTTTGCTAACGGTATCTGACTCTATTTTTAACATGTTTCAAAAGAAGGTGCAAATGGTCTGTATGCGTAATTGCGCACACATGGCAGCGGTTATTGTCGCAAGAAGGAGACATGGAAATGAAGCAAGGAGACGCAGAGAACGCATTTTTTCACTCCGTGTGAATATTTTTGGAATGAACGAGGAAACGATCATCAAAACGTATCGTTTATCCAGCATTGCCATTTTGGAGCTGTTGGAGGAACTCCGAATGGATTTGGAGCCAGCCACAAGGAGGACCCACGCAATACCAGATATCACAAAACTCCTTGCAACATTGCACTTTTTTGCATCTGGGTCATTCCAGCGTACGGTTGCAGCGAGAACTGGGATCTCCCAATCTCGTTTTTTCAGAAGTGCTGTCCGACGGGGTCGGGGTTCTCCCCCTGCGCCTGTGGAGCAACGTGCCAATGCTGCGGGGATCTCATCCACAGTCACAGGCCAATACAAAACACCTGGTTTTTTTTTTGTTTTGTTTTTTACTGCAGCACATACCACCTTAGGGAATAAAGGTTGCCAATTTATATATATATATATATATATATATATATATATATATATATATATATATATATATATATATATATATATATATATATATATATATTTTTTTTTTTTTTTTGTTGGGGGTCACTGTAAGATTTAAAATTCTTAATGCACTAGTTTGTACAGACTACAAACTACTTTGCCGCAAACCACCAAACGCGCAAAACCATCATTTAAGTAGGGCGTCTCCAACAGTTTTGCACCTGCCACCAGTTACGCAATCACTCTTGTTAAATCACCCGCAAACCATGGTTCAGCCCCTCGCGCAAAATTCCAGTTTGCGAGCGCAAATTACTGCACGCAAAATTGGATCTTGATAAATCCGGCCCTTAGTGTGACTGAACATGTAAAATCAGCATATTCAATGACTGGTTATCAAAGCTAGATGAAATCTGAACCTAAGTGTCTTTCCATTAAATACAATATGCGTTATATAACACTGCTCATAGGTTCAACTTTGGCTAAACTATACTGGTGCAGGTCACCGTCATCAGATCATTTGGATAGAAGGATATTGACTTACTATAGATGCTGCTTTTGAACATTAAACCTGTTTTAAAATATATATTTCCATTTAAAAGCAATAAATATGAAATATAAAAATGGCATAAAATATTTCCTTTGGGGATATTTACACTTCTGGTTTAGCAGCAGAATCAAGTTTATTTATTAATTTTTTTTGTCAGAAATTAGATGTATAGAGATATAGATATAGATATAGACAGATTTGTTTGTCATTTTGTTTACACAAGTGCAAAACAAAAAAAATTCATTTGGATCAACTCTGGACAATTTAATCTTTATTAAAAGTGCACTCTTATTATAAACATATGACTGTAAATTTACATTTCTAAATTTTTTTTTATTATTTTTTTTTTTTTATTGTGGCATGATGAGGTAATTTGCTTGAAACAAGCATGAATACATGAAAATATTCATACCCCCCATAGAGAGTAGAAATAATCTCTCAAAACAAAATACAAGGGAATATCGGTTTACAAATACAAGTGTGTGTGGCAAGTACTACTATTACCCTTATTAGCAGAATTAGTTATACAGGCAAAATGGGCAAACTTTTGAAATGTATAAATGAATTTCAAAAGAATCCCCGGCCTGTTGTTAAAATTAGATTTTTGTTTTATCTAACTGTCTCTGGCACTGCTGGTTAACCTAAACAAAATTCTGTCTCTAGGAAAATGAGTTATCACCCCCCCTAGATCTCCTCCTTGTTATTTTAACCCCTGTGATTATCAGAATGTACGGAGTAATGGTAAGGCTGGTCGGTGTAGATGGATCTTTATGCCACTTCTATAATATAATAATAAAGTAAATGGCACAATAGCTGTGTCCATGCTGTCTATATGGAAAGCTGCTCAAATTTTAAAGAATTTATGTAGCTTAAAACATTCCTTAGCTTGTGTTTCCTAGATGTTATTAATTACATTGGTTGATGTTCTGAATGAAATAAGCATATGATGCACAAGTGAATGTACAATAAGCTGGAGTTAATCTCAATACTAAAATTCTCCAAGAGACATTTTTTTTATGATTTTATTAAAATAAAAGACAAAATAGGAAATATGATTCTGGCATCAAATAGCAATCCATGTTTAAAGTTTAAAGTTGCCTGAGCCACTCATGCTGACCGATCCATGACAAGTTTCCAAACATCTTAATCAGAGAAGGAAGCCTGTTCCAAGCATTGCTCTAAACACAGTTGATGCTTCTGGCATTTTAATGGCAGCGCAGCACCACACAGTGGCAGGAGTTCATAAAAAAATATCCAAAAATAAAATACAGAATAATATGGATCAAAAGAGAATATAAACGGACACAGAGTTTTGTCTTTCAGACAACAAATTTTTCTTGATACATTAGAATGTCAGCAGATGCTAATATAATTCAATTAATTCCATTCAAAAGTTGATCTTGTGCATAATTCATTGCACACAGAAAAAAAATCAGTAGGCAATGCAGGTGAAGCGTCTTGCCCAAGGACACAGAAAGCCAGAGCCAGGGCCTTAACCGACAACCCTCCGGTTGCAGGGCAAACTCCTGCATCCGACTCCACTGTCACCCCTGACTATTTCCACTCTGTTATTAGTTAGAGGCTCCTTCTGCATTAATTATTGCATCAATTTCAGCGTAGAATGGCAATCAGTTTGTGGCTCAGTTTGTGTTTTTTTTTTTTTTTTCTTACACCAGATAATCTGTTGTTCTTGTTTCAGCATTGAGTTAAAACAAGAAATGGGACAATTGTAATCGGTATCATGTACAAAAAATACAAAAAAAATTTAAATTGGTCTTTTTATTTGAAATTTTATGATCAATTTCTTCTACATTCCTCTAGATGAGCCAAAATGCAGTAGACTATCAATACGTCTCTCTCTCTGACTGAAATTAATTCTGAAAATGGATCTTTTAATTATATTTCTATAAAAAAATGTGTACCTGTAGCCTGCAACTGCACCGGCTGAAATTCTCATCTATCTTCAAATAACCTGGAGTCACTCCTGAATGCGATGGACAAAAGAAAAGGCTGTAAACCAGCAGAATTATTCTAGTATGAAATCTTCAGGGTTTTTAAGTATAATTTATCTAATTATCATTAATTTGTTTCCCTTTTAACCTGAGTTTTATATGAGTAAGATATTAAATCATTCATCATAAATATTTGTTTTCTTGTTGGCAGCATAAATGTTTAACAGTAGTTTGTCACATAAATGGGCACCAAGTTCCATACAAAATTTGAAACCATAATTTTAATTTATAAGGTTTCATATTTCATCGGATTAAACTATGTTAACTAATCATGGGTATAAATTATTGACCTTTCAGACGTGTCAAAATGTGGGTTTTAAAACTAATATTTATAACGGTTGTCATCTGCAGTCTTCTGGGTAGTTGGCTCAGCCCTGGACCTGCAAAGGCGTGTAAGCAGAGATGGCTCTCCTGATACACATATTTGAGCATTTAAACTCTCAGTACTGAGCCATGCTGCATGACTTACTGCTCCTATAAAAATGCAAATTGATCTATGAGCAGAGGAAAAACATTGGTTGTCTGTAACACCCTGTTGCCATCTGTAAGTACACATAGCAGAAACACGCTTCTAATGTTCTGATCAGCCAAGAGTAGAAACTACCAGTAAGGGATTTTGAAATTGAGATGGCAATAGGATGCTGTTCCTAAGAAAGGGTGCTCTACGAGTAAATGCAAACTGGAAATATGAAGGATAATCTTGTTTTTTTCTTTCAGATTGTTTTAGTTATTTTCAATCTGTCACGACTCTGAACAGAGGACCCAGTATTCGGGCAAGAAAACACAGTGGGATTAATAAATAAGTGTTTATCTGCAGTTCTGCAATAGCAGCGGCTAGGGTGTCTGAGGCAGGAACCTCTGGTTTAAAAATACATTCCATGCCCAGAGAACAAGATAGGATCCAGCCGGTTGGCTGCCAACAAGATGTGGTGGGAGCTGCCCAGAGCACATGTAGGAGTCTGAAGTCAGGTCAGGCAAACAGATCAGAACAGGAACAGGCAGGGCTCAGAGGTCAAGGAGTCCAAAGAAAGTTCAGGCAAACTGTCTAGATGGGAACAAGCAGGCTCAGTGGTTGAGAGGCAGAAGAGGTCAGGATCAGGAAATTAGAAACTAGCCTCGTGAGACCATCCTGATCTCGCGAGCTTTCAAGGTTTCACTCGCAGATCAGTCTGGAGACTCTCCGTCAAAGAAAATTTGGAGCCGTTCACCAAACGAATGTCCAATCAGCGTTGGCTTTGAGGCGGGTTGAGGTGTGACGCAACGAGAAGCGCGACAGTTCAGTCTAAAGAACATGGCGGCTTCAGCCGACGAAACTAGCGTTAGCGTGGCTATCGAGCAAGTTTTATCGGAATTACAGAGTATTTCTTCACTGAAAGAAGAGCAAAACACTGCTCTGGAGGCTTTTCTCAGAGGAAAAGATGTTTTTGCTCTTCTCCCGACTGGTTTTGGCAAGAGTTTGATCTATCATTAGGCTTGTGCCTGGGTTGTGGTTGTGTTTTCGTCGTCGCTCTGTTAGTACGTCATATGCTTCGTTGATCTGATTGCTTTATTTGGCCTGTCTATCACCAACATAGGCCAATCAGCTAACCAGTATTTTCGCCCCTTCCCAAAATTACTTCAACGGAAGGTTTCCAGATGGATACGCGGAGCAAATCCATCTGGCGGAGTCAGGTTAATTAGAAACACCAAGGAACTCTAAAACCCTCTCTCACCACTGGGTTGAGAAAACAAGAAATAATCTTACCTTGATGAATGAGAGCAAGCAGCTTAAATAGAAGCAGGAGCAGGTGGATCAAATGAGCTGTGATTAGAAACCAGGCAGAGTTAGACAGGTGAATGGAATGAGTAATTGAGCCAGTCATCAGTGCCAAGATCATGACATAACATTCCTAGACAGTTACCCAACAAAGAATGGCCAGAGAGAGACAGGGGAAGAGATAAGGCTAAGGTCAGGAATCTAACCAAGAAAGGATATGTGGGGCTCCTGCTCTACTGCTATAACACTCTGAGTTCAGTTTTAAATTATATATACAGTGCTGCAACACAGCCTAAAGGTAAGGTTAAATTGCATTAAAAGCCTATTTAGCTCTGATAAAACAGTCATTGATTTAAATGTTTAATTCTCTAAGTAGTGATTAGGATCTCATTTTTTAAATGTTAAAAGCTTGTATTATTAAAAAGGTTCAGGTGCAGAAATGTTGGTTTCAGTATGAGCAATTTGAATCAATAGGAAATACCTTGAGAGAAATTATGCTAAAATGAAATCTCACTGTTTGAATTTGAGTGTTCTTCAACAGTTGTTTTTCCACAAATTAAATTTGGTTTGCAAATGATGGCATTTCATTCTGGCTGGGTGGCAGATAACAAGAGACCAATTTCACATGAGAATGATCTTCAAAGAAAAATGTGGTTTATTCCTCTTTTATTGCTTAACAGGACCTTTACCGGGATTACAGCACTATTCCTTCCGGCTTATGGTTCTTAGTATACTTATCAGGAGCTTAGATATCAAAGTATTTCTTTCTTAGTGGCTGCAAACAGCAGTTCAGAAAGCAGGTTCCCATTAAGTTCCCAAAAACTTAAAAAAAAAACAAAAAAAAACCCACTTGTCATGTTGGGCTTCAGGTGCCTAACCCACATGCAGAAACACTCGTAGACTGGGAAAAAGTTCAAAGATTTATTGAAGTAAAGCACAATCAATAAACAGATCCAGGGTTTACAGATCCAGGACTGGTCACGAGTGGGTTCACTGGAGAGGGGGACAGAGGAGTTAGTGGATGTCCAGGTAATTTGCAGGATGAAAGTATGCAGGTCTGTACCTGTTCAGGAGTTTGAGCAGAGCGGCAGAGGGGGGGGAAGCGGGAGGGTCCAGAGGCTGTCGGCAGGCTGAGGGCTTGGCGGAGGCAGAGCTTGGTTTGAGTGTTTGCAGATCACCGGTTAGAGTTTCCCTTCCAGATTCTTCAGAGATCGTGCAGGCAGGTCTTAGGCAGGATTGATTCTCCAGGGTTCTTCAGAGATCAGACAGGCAGATTTCCAACAAAGGAAACTTTTCAGGGTTTTCAGGTTTTCAGGCAGGTTCAACCTGGGAAGCAGAGAGGAGAAAACGGATCAGGTTCAGGTTTCAAGGGAGTCAGAGATTCAGACAGGCAGGTTGGCTCAGGCTTGCTAACCATAACTGGCAAACACTCTGGCGTTGGAGAGAAGTCCTCTGCCTCCTTAAGTAGGCCCAAGGCTGACGAGGAGATGAAAGACAGGTGTTGCAGGTGAGCACAAGCCCTCAGGAAGGGATCCTTGGCGCCCTCTGGTAGGCAAGCCTCTGGATCCCAACAGACAGCAGAAGCCCTCAGAAAGGGATCCTCGGCGCCCTCTGGTGGGCAAACCTCCAGATCCCAACACCACTAGATTTTGTTTCCAAGTTTGAAGACATTTTGCTTCCCATACGGGAAGCTTTTTTAAATTAAAAATGTCAGAAATATTGGTGAGTTTGAGCCTTATTTTGGCTTAGAAAACATCCGAACAAACAGGTCAGCCCCTTATGAATGGCCAGTCATTTGGGTTCTTAACAGTTACCATTAAACTTATGCAAAAGCATGATCTTATGTTAAAGGCTCTTTCTAAAAAAGTTTTAATAGAGGCTACTTCTTTTAGGGAAAATGACACAATATTGTCATCCAACCACTAAGAAAGGTGCCTATATATCTTCTAGGGGAGTTTTCCTCTTATTGTCTTCCATGGCACCGTTAGCGACCCATACAGAGCTGTAATATGTCACGCCCAGGGTTTTAAAGTAGGCAAAATAATTTTTTTTAAATAAAAATAGCCATACAGCATTATGCTGTTTAGTAAAAACATATATAATCTGCCAGAGGTACTAACTTGTAACTTCAACTTTCCCTGTAGTTTCCTCCACTCTGTTCCTAAACTCTGGAACTCTTTCACATCAGACATAAATAACATAGATACTCTTCCTCTGCTAAAATCCACACTTAAAACCAGCCTGCTCAACAATGTTTGTTTACCCCTCAATGATCTATATGACCTAGTGCATTTTATCTTGTTGTTCTGTCAATTTTTATTTTGAAATTACCATGAGTATTGCAAAAGACAACCACAGAATAAAGGAAATGTCGTCTTTTTATTATTATCAATAATGATAATACAATTTATTTAAAAGGCACCTTTCTTGACACTCAAAAAAATAAAAACATGTTGGCATAAGCAAAGTCAAAACAGAATAAATACCATTTCAAAAATAAAAAGGCTGTGACAGGGAGATTGATATTAAATAGAATAGGCATTATTAAACAGATTAATTTTGAGACGTGATTTGAAATGGAGAAGAGAATTGTTATTATGATTAGTCATAATTGTACTGCATTCTGTGCTTAGGAGGCATTTTGGATATTGGATAATGTTCTGAATTTCCCAGTCAGAATTCCAACGTAAAAAAACAAAAAATGTCAGTAATAAAAGGATAAGCATTGACTAAAAAAAAAATTAAGTATGACCCATTTGTACAGTATAATAATATACTGCAGATGTTTCTATACAGAGGAAACAATTACTTAAAAATGCATGTTTGTTTTCTTGATTGATTTGTGGTGTTTAGTTTTATTCTGTGTTATGGATTTACTCTCTAGTTTTTCTTTTTATATTTTTTACTTAACAATCATCTGAGGATAGTCATTGTAAATTAGCAAAGGCTTTAATCAGAATCAGACATATTTTAATAATCCCAGAGGGAAATTATTTAAATAATCCCTGAGGGGAATTACTTTAAATCTTAAATTCCATTTCATAAGACTAACACTGAACATAATACTATAAATACTATATAGTAGTACAAGAAAACTAACAAACTGAACTTGACATCTGCAGGTATAAGTTTTTTTATTAAATAGAAAATAAATGAATATTTAGAAAATACAAAGATCTGTCTAATAGGACATTTTTCCACTATCATCCTCTACCTTCCAAAATTAAGGGAAGCATTGCAAGAATGCCAGAGGAGGATGTATATGAGCAGTCCTCTGTGAGTTATGTTGCTTAGTGCACATAGAAAAGAAGTAAGTTGTTGGATTCAGTCCAAACTCAGTTATCAGCAACATCTGGAATCCATGACGGACTTTCACCCAGATTCCAGACTAGCAGAATAATAAGGCCAGCAAGGCTTTTGGTGTTTATTCAACTCTCAAAACTGTATGAAATCTGAGGGTAAGTTCATGTAACTAGCAGCTGTTGAAGATATAAATCATGTTCTTCCACATTTTTTTTTCATATCCTTACCTTTAGTTTCCTCCTCCAGATATATCTTAGCTCCTAGAGCAGGGGTCACCAACCTTTTTAAGGCTGAGGGCCACTTCAATGGTACCAACACGTAGGAAGGGCGACCATTACTGTCCCATGAGCTGCAAGGGTTAGCGTTAGCCTAAACTTTGTTCATTATCAACATATTTTTATTGTTTCTGGTAATTTCTAAGCTTATTTAGACATTGTCATTTTGAAATCTCTATAAATGATTAAAAAGAAGAGCAACAGAATAAAATAAAATTTCAAACTTAGCCCACTGGTGGGTTGTTCTTTATTTAGAAGACTCTGAGGGCCCCCCATGTGGTCCTTGAGGGCACCTTGGTGCCCACGGGCACCGCGTTGGTGACCCCTGTCCTAGAGCATAGACTGTAATACTTCTACAGAACAATTTAAAATTGGTTTACTGATTGATTCCAAAAAAGTTAAAGAACAATCCGCTGCACTTTTTTTCCAAGTTTGAAGACGTTGCGCTTCACATCCAGGAAGCTTTTTCAATTAAATTTGTCAGGAATAGCGTTGATTTTGAGGCTATACACAGTAGCCCAATTAGCCCTTGTTTTTGTTTAAAAAACATGCTAATTGAAACGGACAAGCGGGTCCAACGCTTTGCCTACAAAGCTCCATACCTGTGTATGTCTATAAAAAGGGGGGTCGCTAAGGGGAATTGTTGGCCTGGCTGAATAGGCGAGGTCTTTTCTAAACGAAAAAAAAAATGGCTTGTTGGGCTCCTCTGTATAGCCTGGAACTCATCACTATTTCTGACATTTGCATTGAAAAAGCTTTCTGGATGGGAAGCGAAACGTCTTCAAACTTGGACACAAAGTCCAGTGGATTGTTTTTTTTTTTTTTTTTACTTGTTTGGAACGACTATGACCCGGATGACTGAGAATCTTCACCAGCATGTTTACTGATTCATTTTCACTGTCTTGTTAATGTTTAACAATGTGTATCTATACAGTAAATGTAGAGTAGAAAATGCAAAAATGGCGCAGTTGAAGGATTTTGCAGTTTACAGGAGCAGGATTTTTAGAAATGCACCTGGTGGTGTATCAAACTGCTTGCACTTCCACTCTGCCAGCTGGTTTCTATGGACTATAACGTCTGAGTGTTTCCTTCCCAAACTCAAAGTGTTCACTTTGACCTGAAGCATTGCATTCAGAGAATCACTGTGTCCCTCATCACTTCTCATCACCTCTGCCCTCCCTGTCTAATTTCCACACTGTCCCCTCTCCTTCATGTTGAAACTCTTTTCCCCCCTCTTTCTTTTCTGTCGTTTGGTTCGTGTTTCCCCCTCCACCTGTCTTTTACTCTTTAGGTTCTGGAGATGCTGCAGCCGGTGGCTCCGGACTCGGCACCGGAGCAATTGTGGGAATCCTCATCGCTGTTTTCTTGTTGCTACTGGTTGCTGTGGATGTCACCTGCTATTTCCTCAACAAGTGTGGACTCCTCATGTGCATCGCTGTAAATGTCTGTGGGAAGGCTGGCCCAGGTGCAAAGAGCAAGGATATCGAAGAGGGAAAGGCAGCGTTCTCGTAAGTTTATTTATGTTTTTAATTTGATTCAGTTGAGGACTTTTTTATTTTATTTTAGGGTCTGTAATATATGCACGGTTATAACCTGTTCTCAGCTCAGGAACTAGGACCCGTATGATAACTGGTTGTTCAATAGGTTTGCCTAAATAAAAGATTTACATATATATTCCTGCAAAAAGGTCTGATGTTGCAGGGGAAGGTAATGAAAAGTGTTTGGAGCATGCTCTTGTTCTGATGCCAGATTGTTTCAGCCTTTATCCAGTCTTATGTAGAAGGGTTGCTCATATCACAGGTTACGGTATTTGCATTACAACAAGGACACTTAGCAAGGTAGAGTGAATACACAAACTTGAAGAGGGGGAGGGGGGCTTGCAGGAAAACTGGAATTCTCTGGGACTTCTAGTGTTAATGTAATTATTTTTCTAAACCTCTTTTGCTTGAGTTTAGTCTGCTGCAATAAAATATTTTAAGTATTATTTTAATTTTTTTTACTCATCCCAATCAGGTATACCAAGTATATATAGACTTAGACAGACTTTATTGTCATTTTGTACACAAAGGCTGCATACAAAAGGAAATTTTGTTCAGTGCAGCTCTCAAGATATTTCAATTTCTTAAAGTTAACTTAAAGACTGAGATATGATTAACAGTTTTCCAACATTCAGCGTTTTTTTATATATATATATTTATATATATATATAGAAGGTTTTCTAAAGATAGCTTTTTCTCTAACAGTGTATTCTAAGTAGAATGTTGTTAATACTATTAGGAGTCACTGCTAGAATTTTGGAGTACAATATTTATTAATGCAACCTTCTTGAAATCCATTTCATCCTTTGTTTGATCAAAGATTTAGCTCTATATGCCAACCTGTATCTCATTATGGAAGAAATGCAAACGAATAAATATTTCAGCCAAAGCTTACATAAAACAAATCTTCAGAGGGTTCGCCATGCTGCAAACAAAGTAGCACAGTCGGGATCTGCAGAGATGTTTTGCACCTTCAGATCTCCGACATGTCGTTCCCTGCCAGCAAACACTTTAAAGCTGAACACAATCAGAAAGTCGAGTCTGGCGGTACAGCTAAGCCCTAAGGGGGGAAACCTGCAATCAGAGCACGCAGGTTGGTGGAGGCGGAGGATGATCAAATATTGGTTTGAATCAATGAGACAGGGTGTTTGATAGCTGAACAGACAATCCATGTGTGTCTGATTGTTCCGGCTCATTTTTTACAGCAGTTTTACACGGCTGCTGATCATATGTGAGGTAACCATGTGTTTGCGGATTGTAAGAGCAGTCTGAGTTTAACACAAACATGCTTTCATTTCTTTATGCGTTTGTTGTTTTCTTTCTGACAATAGGCAAGATGAGTCTAAGGAGCCTATTGTGGAAGTGAGAACAGAGGAAGCAAACACCCCAAACCAAGGAGGAGGGGTTCCGACTGAGCCCAATGAGACCACCCCACTGACAGAACCAGAGTGAGTAGAAAGCAGCTTAATTGGCTTTTTGATAAGCTTGTCTGTGCAGCTAATTGGTTGATGGGGACCTTGGATAGTAGCAGTTTATTCAAGCTAAACATAAATGTAATAAAATATGTTTAAAATTTTTTCATAACCAATGAAAAACCAGCTTTAATGTATATTATTAGAATTTTATGTGATAAATCAACACAAAGTAGAGCATAATTATAGAGCGAAAGAAAATTCATAGTACAAGAATATTTAAAATTGCTCTGTCTGATATTGATTGGATGGAGAAAGCCTGTGAGTATAACATCTAGAGCTAATTTCCTTTTGGATTAAGGTTCAAACTTTGAAAAATCCATTCAACCACATTAACATATAAACCATTCCATCTATCTCTGGCTACACCTAAACCATAGTCCTAAACCATCCACAGACTCGCACGTTTTCCATCCATTAACTCGGATTCCCGGTCAATCCCAAAGAAAGGCATCACCATACCCTGATGCTTCCTCCACCATGTTTCAGGGTTGGAATAGTGTGTCTGATTCCACCACAATTGACATTTTGCATCAGGACAAAATGGCAATGTGGTCTCATCTTTTCAACGCTTGCTATGTCCCTTCCATAGCTTGTGGCTGGAAGTAAAATATGTCTTTTTATGGTCTTCTGCTTGAAAGCTTCCTCTATCATGGATTATCCTGTCAGCAGATTCTCCAACCTGAATAATATATCTATGCAGCTCCTGCAGAGTTGCAACGAGTCCTTCCTGATTTTTTTTTTTCTCAACCTGCCAGTTAAGGTGGACATCCACGACTTGGTTGGTCTGCAGTTGGTTCATTCTGCTCTTTTTTGTTCTTATCCAAACACTATATGCATTCACTGAAGCTTCATTTATACTCTGATTAAATTACACACAAATGGACCCTATTTACTAAAAAGTAACTGGTTATACAGGATCTTATTTAGCAGAGTCTGAGTAAAAAAGGGGTAGAACAGAAAATGACGGCACATTTTAGATTTAATTTGAAAGCAAAGTGTCGATCATTTTCTTTCCACTTTCCAATAATGTTCTACTCTGTGTTGCTTAGCCACATAAAAAGAGCCGAATGTTCCCTTGCTTTTCTTACTATGAGGGACAATAAATAGAGAGACACATCAGAATTTTATATTTTAGGCTAAGTAGTTGCATTTTCATGTCCCACAATAAAAGAGCGCTATATGATAGGAAACTGTTTAAAGGGACAATCATGCGATGGTTATTTTGGAGTACAGTCGTGGAGTTTTAACAACACAAAGATAAAAGAAAACAACTGATGTATTAAAACCAATACCATTATCCATAATGTAGCATTTCAGGGGTTGATGGTTGTACTGGACTATATTGCAACAGGATTTATGGGGCTTTACGTGATTCCAGAACAAAACATCTCTTTAGTCTTTATAAAAGGCTGCGAACACGTCAAGTATAGCATCTCCTTTGTCCTTGAAAAACTGCATGTCCTTCCTTTTTATTTATTTTTTGGTTTTACCCTCCAGTATTTTGTTTCTTACATTTTGATTGTATAGATTTTTACTTTCTTCACTTGAGCACAAAAGCACTTACTACCTTGTTGTTACCCTAACACTTTTCTTTTTTTTTTTGGTTCTGTGCTTCCTCTCTCCTCCTCCTTCACCTCCTTCCTGTTTTCCCTCTGACTCCCTGCCAAACAGACCTGCTGCTGCAGATTCCCCACACCCCGTGGTAAACGTACTCCCCTCCACTGCTGCTAACTCGGTTACTGAGAGCTTAAGCACGCCGCAGACTAACCCCTCTGACTTGAAGCCTTCTCCTAAAAACACCACAGAGGCCCTTTCCAGTTCCCCAAAAGCTGACCCTGAATGCAATGTTGGACCCCTGGTTGACCTCAGCGACACACCCAAAAAAGCCCCTGCCTCCAGCCCTCCTTTATTAGAGCCAGTTAGCCCACCTTCTGCCAATGCCGACGGGCCACAGAGTCAGTGTGAGTCAGTCAAAGCTCCCAACTCCACCCAGAGTAAGGACTCACAAGTAGACGGCTCAAGCAAGGATACCAGCAATGCCCCATGCTCAGACTCCACCTCATCAGGCCAAAACGAGTATGAACATCTTTGTTTCTTTTATTACCCGCTTATATTCTACTCATGTGTGCTGCCATTCTTTTTTGGAGAACTTCACTCTTAAATAAAAAACAAAGCAAAATTTCCGTGCAGATCACACGGAACAGCAGCATTACAGTCCGTTAGCACAACTTGATATAGATGAAACACATGATATAGATTAATTACGCACATAGTGTGTTTATTGCTGTTAGTTTAGCCGATCATTTGCTACAAATAAAAGAAAAAATCCAACTAAAAAGTTAAAAAAAATCTAGGAAGAATAAATATAACATGAAAAGAAAAACATATTCAATACTGCTATATAATGGGCTATATATTTAGTAGTTCTCCAGCATCATTCAGCCCACTGTTATCCACCATGGTGGGGATCTACTGTGTTTCAGCTAGTTCAACGTCTCCTTAGCCATCTATTGGGACATTTTAGAGGACTTTCAGCACCCTTGCCAAAAAGCTTTTGCTAGATGCTCATTGAAAACCACAATTGGTACTTTGGTTTCATTGATGGGAGCCAGTTGCCAAATTTCCCTGAGCTAAATCCCACAGAGACTATAAATTGCAGTGGAAGATGAGAGACACCAGAACTATGATCTGCTCCATGCTACACTGCATTGATGCAGTAATTAATGCAAAAGGAGCCCAGAGCAAGCTCCTAGAGTAGATATTGTTTAATATATGGACATATATATTCAATTAGACCATATTGCTTTTTCTTTTTTATTGTACTAATCTAATATTCTAATACATCTAATATATTATATTCTGTTTTATTCTAATTAGCTGTCACATGGTGTGAAGTTGATCTGTATGGTTCATCACTTTAACTTTTGACTCAAAATAAATTAGAATATATTCACTTTCAATGACTTTACTTGTTAAATGCAGCTGTTAGATGTCATTTCACTGAAGCTCACTCACATTTAATTCTAGTAAGATCTACAGAACGCTGCTAAGTTTTGAACAAATGTGATTTAATGTAAAAAACTGTTAATCATAGGTGGAAATTTGATATGAAGAAACTAAAACATGCAGCCTAAAAAAAAAAGACCAGTCATTCACCCTTACTAAAATAATGTGGTTTTAAAGCCCTCACACTGGCTTTAGATCAAAGTGTGAAAAACGTTTTAAAAGTCGTGCAAATTTGATCAGCCTTATCACATTTCTTCAGCTCTTAGTAAATCTGCTGACCTGTGGAAGATATTGATGGTATTGATCCCGCTCTGAAATATCTTGGACCATTGGCTCGTTACCAGGATCCAATAATCATTAAGCGTAGGCAGAGACCCAGCAGCAGAAGCTGTGTTTTAACTGAATCAATCATGTGGGTGAAGGAGCACAGCTGTGGCTGCAGACATTCTCCACATTTCAGAGGTTAGAAGAACTCAGGCCTACAGTAAATATCCATAAATTCTTCAGTGGAAAAGAAAATGCATTAGTTACACATGCATTAAAAAATAAGTTGGAACATCAGCACTTGTCAATGTCAGGTTTAGTTTAAAGACCATTTAAGAGTGAAGTTTCCTTAAAGGTCTCCAGAGGTTGGCCATCCAGCTGAATAATCATCCTCTGCATGCCTGTCGCCCTCCATCCACCGCCTCCATTGACCACCTGTTTGTATATTAACCTCACAGAGACATGCTTTCTCCTTCCATAGAGCTTGTTAACTCTCATCACTGCAGGTCTTCTCTGTGGTTAACCGCTCTCCACTTTAAGTAACATGTAGCCGCCGCATGCAGTTTGTTGTGGAGCATACCTCATGGTAGCTGGAAAGATTTAAAAACTGAAACATTTTGAAAAAACTTGAAGAAAAAAGACATTTCTGCATTGTCACAAAAAAAAAAAAACTACAAATCATTATTATTTATTATTTTTATCATTTATTTTTCCATTAAGAAGCACTATGTTTTTTTTGGTTTATTATTTTAATACAAATAAGCAAAATTCATAAAATGAATGAAAAACTGTAAAATTCTTTTAAACATAATTAAACAAAGCCCTATGGAGTTGCACATAAGCTCAAAAAACATTTATTTAACAAAATAAGGAAAAAAGAATTAAATGATAGTAAATAAAATAAAACTGGACAATACATTAATAGAAAAAACTCAAATAAAAATATGTATCCCTTGCGATATTACGCTGTACAAGTGATCTCCTTCAGGGAAATTCTCGTTCCAGTAGCTTATATAGAGTACAAAGGGTTAAAGCAAGATGCCATTAAAGGTAAAAATATGACAGACAATATAAAAAGTGTGTATATAGTACAAAAAAAGCATAAAAAAGAAAAGTTGTAATGTCCTGGAATATGATTCCTTTAGATATAAACATATCTGCACAGTAGAGAGCTAAGGGAAGACTACTCAGTAGTTGACTTCGGTTATTGCACTTGCACTGCAGAGATATACTGACCTTACAAATAAGTAAAAACATTAAACAGTCTAAACAGTAGTTGGCATGTGTTATTGCACAGTGAGAGAGAAGAATATTGCACATAAGTGATAGGGTTGGAACGGTTCACAAAATCCACGGTTCGGTTCATGGTTTTCGGTTTGGTTCGGTATATGTTTATTTTTACACTGAAATCCCATACAAATGAATGAAAAAAATCCAAAAAAATGTATGGATTGTAATTATTTTTAATGATCCGCGGAAACCTTGGATTATTTCCGCATGTTTTGCTGCTTTGAATTTAATCATCTGGCGCATGCCCTCTACGATCTCCAAGGAACTCAGGGGGGAGCGGACGGGAGCCACAGCGGAGGCTGTAGGCTTTGCTTTGTGCAGCCGGTCTGGAGCGCAGCGGAGCGGAGCGCTGACAGAGTATGTGGGATTTCAGGGTTAGCCTGACATGTTGGTCGTGTTGCTGTTAGCATAAACAACACAATGCTTGCACACTGTTGCACTTTTATCCACAACTTTCTTTCCGCCGTCATCGTAGGTCACTCTAAATGCAAAGTGGTCCCATACAGCACACCTATAAAGTGCTGCTGGCGCGTCTTCCAACTCCAGTTCTTTCCCACTCGCCATACCCACACAATTCTCCACAACAACTGATTTTTTTCTGCTACACCCGGCTACGCTGCTTCGCTTCTTCTTCTTCTTGTTTACTACTGGTGGTTGGCTTTGGTCGCAGTACCGCCACCTTCTGCTCTGGAGTGTAAACGCTTCCCCTATGAGAAAAAGGAGCAGCGCATGAACCGAACGCAACACACGCGAACCGAACCGAGACAGTCGAACCGAACGGTTCGGACGGTTTTCATTAACCGTCCCATCCCTAATAAGTGACAATAGGTAATGTTTGCAGAAGATGTCCAAAGAGGGGGTGCTGACCCTTGTCCCTCTTTCAATCACCTCCTCCTTCTTCCAAGTGAGGAGGTGTACAGCTCGATCTCCCACTGATCAGGCTCCTCTGAGTAGTTAAAACAGTGTGCAAATAAAATGTATTAACACAAAGTTCCCTCTGTCAAGTTGGGTAAATTAGATACTAGAAACTGAAATAAAATAGTGAGATAAAAATATAACTGAGTTAAGTGATTAAGTAAATTAGTGTGTGAAACCTTCATGCCTCTGCCATTTACAAATTATATTAAACAAACATGATCAAAAGTAGATACAATAAGATTAAAAAAGATAGCTATAGGTTTGACTTCTTCTGACTACAGAGTGCACTGCAAAAAACATCTAGAAATAAGTAAAAAATGGCTTAAATTAAGTGTACTTACCCTTAATTTGAGCAGGTAAATAAGATTATCTGCCAATGGAATGAGTATTTTTACTACTAATACAAGATAATTAGATAATATACACTTGAAATAAGACAAAGCAATAGTTTTTTTCTTATTTTAAATTTAAATTGTCTTGTTTCATTGGCAAAGTGTCTCACTTATCTCCTCAATTCAAGAAAAAATGCACTTAATTTTTTGCAGTGTGGGACACTTTACTCACCTGCTCTTGTTTTAACTTTAAATTGAATTGTTTGCTGGCCAGTTGCCAGGTTTTCCAAAGGTTAGCATTAACTTACCAGTCTAGAAGGAATTTGGAAACTTCCCCATGACACAAAAGCTCAAAAGCTTGACGGATTTTCATCCTCGTTTTGCTTTGTTTTTTTTGTTTTTTTTTTGGGCTTGAACCTGAGAAACGTATGGTGAAGAAGAAGCCATTTTTCTGTGCTGTCATGGAGCTTCTAGGATGTGGCAATATCTGAGATCCACCTACTGTTCCTACACTACAAAAACGATCTAAAAATTAGTAAAAATGTCTTAAATCAAGTGTATCTACTCTTAATTTAAGTAGGTAAATAAAATGATTTGCCAATGGATTGAGTATTTTTACTCTTAAAATAAGATAATTAGATAATATGCACTTGAAATAAGACAATATAATAATTTTTTCTTATTTTAAAAGCACAGTTTCTTCTTCCATTGGCAAAGTTTCTCACTTACCCCCCGTAATTCAAGAAAAAATGCACTTATTTTAAGGAAAATAGCACTTATTGAGATTTTAATTTTTTGCAGTGTATAGTTTCATCCTTTTGAATCAATGTTGCCATTAAAACTAAGCTCAATTTCTACATATTTTGGACCCGTCAAAATGTTTATAACAATTATTTATAAAATAAAATAATAATTGAACTTTATTGCTCTCATTTACCTCCGCATTTAAGTGGGCTGCCATTGTGCGGCGCCGGCGGAGCAATTGGGGATTTAGGGTTGTATACTTCTTTTTTTATCAAATTAATAAACAAATACAGTAAAATACCGATTGCATGAAAATGAAATGAAAAAACTTTGGTTGTATTTATGATTTAAGGACTTATTGAATTCCACATAACCTTTTCTAAGTTTTAACTATAATCAGTTCAAATGGAAATAAGGATATTTAATAATATATAGATGATATGTGAATTCACAACTAGGGATGCACGATATTGGGATTTTGGCCGATATCCGATATGCCGATATTTTAAAACTCATGTAGCCGATAACCGATATCGATACCGATGTTAAAGCTGCAAAAATAAGTAGTCATTGAAAATAGCAGTTTTGTTATCCATTTCTGACACTTTGAAAAATAATATACTCAAATATATTTTCATATGCTGATATCAAATTGATTTTTAAAAACGCGGTATCGATCTATTTTACTTTCAAAATCTCGTGAAATTTCATTGTTTTGTTACAAACTCTCGTGATATTTGGCAAATTCTTGTGAGATTTTGTTAGTAAAATAGATCGATACCGCGTCAATATATCAACATATAAAATTATGACAAAATTTCGTGAATTTTCGGGGGATTTCGTAGCATAACGATGACATATAACAATATTTCATTAGTAAAAGAGATTGATATGGTGTTTTTAAATGGCAATATATCAGCATATGAAGATATTGTGATATTTTAATGTATCAATATTTTTTCCCTCGTCTTTAGAAGTTTTTAAGTCTGTAAAAAAGAAGTTTTTCAGGAAGAAGAAGTATTATTTTTATTTTTATTTTATTTTTTTTAGACTTTAGAAACTCAGAAGCTGATCAAATATCGGGTGGGGTGGCCAATGTCCGATATTCAGTTTTAAGGCCGATACAGGCCGATACCGATAGGGGGCCGATTATATCGTGCATCCCTACTTACAACCCATATTTTTGGGCTCATTCTTAAATATTGTCAGTTTAATGGCCAGCCTCAGGAACGCTTTACAAATATATGAGTTTTTAATGAAGCAGCAGCCGGTTCAGTTGAGATGTTGTAGAGGAGCTTTTGGATTTTGGTTGTGAGATTGGAGACGTTGCTAATTCCTGACAGCCTGTAAAGCTGAGAAGAAAACTGTAGTAGGAGATGAATTGCTGACAGCCATTCATCTTTCTCCTCTTCCTCCATCTCTTAATTTGCTCACCCGGCTGCTCAGAAGAGGATGTAGTGATGAAGAGCGAAGCATTTAGAGTTACTTGGATGCACTGATCTTGTCAGCTCAAACTGAGTGTGATGAAAGCCAACTTGTCATTGGAAGGATTTTACTTCACAGCTCAGACAGGCCTGAAGCAGAGTTCTCCCACTGTGCTCCCCTCCTTCAAAATTGGCTTTTTCACTGGCGTAGTTTCCTTCATTTGCAAGCTCTCTGCTTGCAGAAAATAAAAGTCTGCAGACTGTAAATACTCGCATACAGGGACTGCAGTTTAGCATTTTGCCTGTTTTTAAATAAAATTAAGAATTCAATAGAGGGGTTCTAAAGTCTTGGGCTGTGTCCGAATGTCCGCTCTAACCCCTAAATCCCTCAATCACTATATAGAGCGGGGACTATATAGTGGACTTTATAGTGAACTCAGTTAACTGACCGTTTAGACATATGATCACTACTTTTTGCTCCCCTTTGGTCACATAAATTCGCCTCCATTAAGCGGCGCCTGCGCCATCTTTGTTATTAGTCACCGCCTATGGCAACAGCGGGCCCCTGTGACAACAACGCTTTGCGAGGAGAGCTGTCCGTGCGAAGCGTTCCAGGATATATCTGCTCGTCTAGTGACCATGAATGGTCACCACTTTTCAAGGTGCAATGTGAGAAATTTTGAGTCCACTAGTTTTTCATCCACTAGATGTTTGGACACTCATTTAAAATGGAGTAATCACTAATTAGTGCACTATATAGTGATTAGGGCAGACATTCGGACACAGCCATGGTATCTCTAGCCAATAGACAAAAACATCAATAAAGGGCTGAACAGTTTGTTTGATATATTACATGAAAAACAAACCAATAAAACAAGATGTAAGTTTAAACCTCATCTTTTTTTTTTAAATAAAATTATTTTTGGAGATAATTTATGCTAAACATTTGTCATGAGGCAGTAAATGTGTGATAAACTGTAACAATTCTGTAGCAACAGGCAGTTCCTGCTTTGGTTTGCCCGCTAGGAGCTGTTATTTTAGCAGTTTTCTGTTAAAATGTAGTTTCTTATAGTTTTATCTGGACTTGAGCAGACCTTAAAAACCAGCTTAATTGCATTCTGATTTGTGGAAGACAAAAAAAAAAATCATATTTTACTGCTTATAATAATAATAAATAAACTTTATTGATCTCACACTGGAGAAATTCACCATTCAGCATATCCATCCCCTTGGGGAGCAGTGGGCTGCCATTCTGTGGCATCCAGGGAGCAGTGTGGGGTTAAGGGTCTTGCTCAGGGACCCAGAGTGGAGGCTGTGGGGATCAAACCGGGTACTTGCAACCTTCTCAGATCACAAGCGTTCTGCTCTAACCCACTAGGCCAACACCTCCCCAAATGATCAAAAAATGATTGTGAAAATCTTTAGAAAAGTTAATTATTGTCTTATTTGCTCAGGCTTGAATAGTTATAGAACACTAGACTCATGTGGTTTGGACTAGAAGAAAGTTTTAAATACAAAACATCCAAAAAAACTTTTTTAACTTTTTGGAAAAACTGTCATTTTAAGTTTAAGTCATAATTCATGTTTTTTAAACATCAGATTTATGTTTTTTCCTAACAAAAGTGTCTTTATGAGAACTACATTAGTTCAGAAACTGTTTTTGTTTTGTTTTTTAACAGCAAATTAAACTGATGTCCTTAAATGAACAATAAACGATAATTCCACCTTAAATATAAAATGACTTTCTCCTTTTTAAACCACAATGTGGTTCCATAAAGTTTTCATCTTTTAATGAATTAATTTAGAAGGAAATGCATTAGATTCATTTTAATGTGGACTAAGTTTATTTTCTTTGAAAATCTAGTTTATTGAATTGAGAATTACTAAAAAAAATACTTTTTTTAGTTTAAAAAAAAGATTTGTCTCCTTCATGTCAGACAACCAGGTCTTTAAGCCACAGAGCAATTTAACACAGATTTACATTTATATGGGAAACATTTTTAACAAGATGAAATTTTTACTGAAATTTAATTATGTTTTTATATGTTTCCCATGTGAAATGCAAAACACTAACCAGTGGTTCTATTTAATTTATAAATTTTTTTGCACAACAAATAAACATGATGCATTTGTTCTCCATTTTAATGTAATGCATTAGTCATTGTTGCATGACATGAATTCCCTGTGGAATGCTCTTAAGTCTGATTTGTAACCATTAACGTTAATTCTTAACACTCGTTTTAACTCTTGGCATGATAGAAAACTGTAGCGATGCGAGAGGCAGCAGGGAGGACAGCAGAGGCGAAGCCCATTTTTAAAATGACAGAATGTGATGTATGGCTTCAAAGCTTCTTCCAATTGTGTCTGAGCTCAGCTGAGTCCAGATGGCATGTAATCCTCTAGTGTATTGTAGTCTGTGTTGTAGGCTATGCCTCAGTCTTTCCCTCCCTCCAACACTGTGTCTACTGTACCGGCCCTGTGTCACTTCACATCAGCATTCATTGTTCCTGGAAAGTAGCTGTGACATCCATGTACTCCTGCTTGATGTCTGGCTAGGATAGTGAGCTCAATCCCATTATGTGTGAAATGCATTCAGTTCCAGGAGCGAAAACAACAAATTCCTTCAAAGCATTTTGCATGTTTTCACCCCTTTTCTTTCTTAGAGGAATTAGAAGAGAGAAAAAAAGCTCTGAGCAGACAGTTTAGCAGTGAAAGGAGAGACTTATCGATGCTAAGGGAATCTCCCGTTTTCTTTCACTTTCTTCCGCTCACTCTTTTTGTTTCCACCCATAGAGGGAAGACGGTGAAGGATGAAAACACCAAAGCCGAGACGGAGGTGAAGAACGCCACGACTGAGGTGAAGACGGTTCCCAACGAGGCTCCTCAGGCAAACGGCAACGAAAGTAAAGCGTAATCACCGCCTCCCGGAAGCAGGGAGAAGAAGGACGGGGAAGGGGTGTAGTTTGGATTGGGAGAGTTTGGGGGAATGGGCTTTACAGGTTAAAAGCTGGGCTGGTCACAGTCACTGAAACTTCAACACAATTTCACACACCATCCCACTGCATTAGAAACAGCAACTAGGAAAAAAAAATTAAAGTGTCTGCTGGAAAATGACCAGGTACAATAGACATAAAAGCCTTACTTTCTTTTACACCCATTTAAATCAGTCATTGTAAGGAATAAATATTCATGCATCCATTTCACCAATTGTCTGTTAACAGCAGAATAGCATCTGTAGTATTTTATCTAGATAAAGTTGGTTGAATTGTAGCTTTACTTCACAGATTTACTGCCTTTAAGATGCACACAAATGTAAGACCGACTCTGCTACTCGTCATTATGGGGTTATGGATTTGGGTCTTCTTTTTTTACATTTTTATTTTTGTTTCCGTAATGTTCTGATTGCCGCTTTAGCTGTTTTTAATGTCTTATTAAGCATGTGGGGTTTTTTTTGTTTGTGAAGTTGCTGTATTTCTGTACATTCGTATGTAATCGGGTTTGCTTCGTTTTTTCCTCTTACCTGCGTTTCACTTCATCTCATCTTAAGTCCCAAAAACTGAAAAATTTTCGTGCAAAGTATTCCCCTTGATGTTAATACTGACTGCTTTTTGTTTTTTGTCTCCTAAAAATTTTCTTTGCGTACAGTTTAGACATGGACCAATCAGAGGTTTTTACAGCCACTGATGATTTTAGCAAGCCAGTTTTCTCCTGATTAACTACAGTTATGTATTCCAAATATTGCTTCATGTTTTTCATGCCATCATGTTAAATATAAAAGACTAACATCTCTAAATTCAGTACGACTTTTGTCCAAAGGAGAATGTTGCTAGTTTACCTTACTACACATTTGACGCTGTAACAATTACTCTTGGATCACCCCATTTGCACACTTGCCAAAAGAATTGCAAGTTCTGCAACTCTTGTGTCTTGTAATCTATAAGGCATTGCATCAATTAACCGATAAGGATATTACTTAAGCTCATGCTAATATAAACAAACCCCCTAAGTTATATTGGGACGATGGTTGAAACTGAAAGTAAAACTGAATGCATTCTGATTAATTCTATGGCTTGATGCACAGAAACCCAAATTTAGCCCCATAAAATGTGCATTTTTTTATTAATGCCATCTTAGTAAATTTGAAAGAATAACATCTCTGAATTCAGTATGATTGATGTTGAATGCTCAAAGGCAGTGTATTTTTTTTTAACTCCGTTCCTCAAGGCGCACTGCTCGGCACTGCCCGGCTTCAGCATTACTGGATTTCAGCTAATGGCCAATTAACTAGCTTTGCTGAGCTGCAGTCATTGAATCTGTTGTCTTTCAGCCTTTATTCTACTGTAATCTCTGTCAGGCTTTAAAGGTAGCTGCAAAAAAGCTTAAAATTTGTTCTTATAACTGTTGGGCTTACTCTAGCCTCATTTTTGTCCCCTTTCTACTGCAGCAAAGCCCACTTTGGTCCCTCTTACCGTAGGTACACTTGGTAGTACAAAGATATTAGTTAATCTATTGAAAAATTTATGGATTTTGAATCACTAATTTGATTACTAGCTGTTTTTATGTTTGCAAATTTCATTTTTTTTACTGGCTTCTTGGACTTACTGCATGGTGGATCTGGTTGCCTTGCAGTGTTGTGAGCTGTCAGTTCTTTCAGTGATTAAATTTACGATTAAAATGCAGATTCTTGGGTCCTTTTTTTATGCTTTATCATAATATTTCTGTCATGGGCAGGTCTTTTATTTTGAAGAAAACAAAGTTAGAACATAGAAGGTTTTGGGTGGTTTCCATAAGGATTGAATTGTTATAGATCATTGTAGAGTTGTCAGCGCTTGCATGTTCGCCTGTACACAAACTTAATTTTTAGGAGACAATGTTTTGTTTCTTTTCTTTAGATTAGTTACAAGTTTCATTCTTTTTATGAACTTTTCCTATTAAATTCTGATGTTGATGTCCTAAACTGTCTTCATCATTTCTGAGGTATCCCTAAAACCAACCTTAATAATCAAATATTATGTGGCCAAATATATTGGGGTTAATCGATAAACATGTAGAATTGAGACCAATAAAACTCAAGATAAAGAATTTCAATAATAGGAGTCTGACTTTAAATTTATTGGTTCATTTCATTTTAATACAAATGTATGGGGTAAAAAAAGGAGAAAAAAATAGGTTCTCAAAAATCGAGCTAATTTTCAACAAAAAGGTTTGTGCATCATCATTTGTTCGTTGAAAAAATGTCTTTCTCTGATTCGGCTTTGTGCATTTTTCTTATCAAATACAACAGTTTGCAGTAGCAGTAATTTTTGCTTAAAAATATCCATAAATATGTTTGTAACTTTAGGTGTTAACTGATAGATCTGGGTGAGTAGCAGCCAACAGCAAGATACACAGATAATTTCCATTAATTAATTTAAGCAATACAAATGATTAATTAATATTTAGACCAACTATCTTCCAAGTCTTATATGATAAAGATGAGTAAATGTTTTTTTTTTTTAAACAATATGTCTACTTTCTGTATCATTCTAAATTATATGTTAATAGAGGAGTCAAACCAACACCTGAGGTCTATTACCTGGGGACTCTAAACTCAACTCTATGTCAATTTGCTCCGGTTAATCAGTTTGATTTGTGACTTTTCATTCATTCAAAGCCAAATTTTACATCTTTAATAAAGATTTCTGGTTTTTATTTCTATATTGTTTATTTTATAAACTATCTCCACAGCCCTGATTCATAAATATAAATATATTCTGCAGGTGTGCTACCATACTATTGCATTTTCATGTTATCAGAAGATATTTTTCCAAATGAGAATATTGCAGGTTTACCTTACTACACTTAGCACTGTAATAATTCTTGGTTCACCCTATTTGCACACTTACCATAGATTATTTTCATATGCCAAAAGAATTGCAAGTTCTGCAACTTTTGGTCTTGTACTGTATAAGGCACTGACACAGATGGGATTTTCATATTGCATCACGTAACCGATAAGGATATTATTTAAGCTCATGCTAATATAAACAAACCCTTTAGTCATATTGGGACGATGGTTGAAACTGAAAATAAAACTGAACTCATTTTGATGAATTATATGGCTTGATGCAAAGAAACCCTAATTTAGACCCATAAAATGTGCATTTTTTAAATACTATGATTAAGACCTTCTTTTCAGAGCCTTTTTCTACCTATGGGAACATTTCTGACCTCACAAGGTTTAAGTTCTGTTCTTGTTCTGAAAATCCGAGCTAAAGGTGAGGATGCATCAAGACAGAAAGTTGGGATTTTAATCCACATTTTTTTAAGCACACAGCTCACACGATAGTGATTGCAAATTAATCCTTTTACTATAACTTAGCATTCAGCTCCTCACACTTTTATAGAATTTAACTTGAAGATTAGACATGTGCATCTGCTGTCCTGATCAATCTAAAAGGCCTTGCTGGAAAATCTCTAAATCTGTGGTCTCTTCCTCTTGGCCTGATTTACTGCTCTGGTGTTTTATGTGCATTCCTGCTTCAGCAAAACTCAATCAAAGTAGAAGAAAGTCACCAGGCCTTTTCCAAACCCGATGACAGGCTTTATAGGTTATGAATCATTTGATTCAGCTCTGTTAAATTAGGGGTGTGTCAAAAAATGTGCACGGTGGTAGATCTTAAGGACTAGAGTTGGAGAACCCTGCTCGAAATTTTAAATTGTTAAAAATTCAATAAGATAAACTTTTTCAATCTAAACTTTACAAATGAACCCTTATGTTTTTGATATCTGACAAGTAAACAACACTGTAAATATGATGAACTATTAGGTGATCAGTTTATTTAATAGTCTGCTTTCCCCCAAATGTTCTAACATTTTGTCATTCTTTGGATTTTCTACCCTTTTGTTTTGAATTTTATCCACAAAGGGACACAAAATGTGTCACTAGCAGTTTTATGAAACATGAACTTTGCAATATTTCTGATTTTAAATGATGAAAGTCTTTTTTATCATTTTAACAATGAAGCACCCCTTCAGAATTATTTCATTAATAATGCATGCAATTTTTTTTTATACGTTTAGTTTTGCTGTGACATTGTTAAAGTGAGATAGAGAAGCCCGTTGTTCATAATAAAAATGAAAAACATGAGAGAACTTGTCTTCTAAGCTAGGCTACCAAACCCTGTTCTCCCCATAGCAACAGAGATCTGGTTAAAAAAGTATAAAACTTTGAAATTCTTTCCAAAATTCAATGTTGACATTTTAAGAAAATACATAAAACAGATTTTCCTCAGTGAATAAATCTGCCCAAACTGATGGTTGGACTTTTCATTTTTTTTTTTTACAAAGAGAGATAATGTGCATCTGCAGGTAAGGATTGTTTAACAAGCCAACGAATAAAAATTCACTTCAATCATACTTTTTAAATCCAAAGGAATTTTTTTATTTTTTTTTTTTAAACCCCAATCAAAACTAGATATGATTGCTGACGTGTTCACGTCCAAAATATAAAATTTTCAACATTTGAATTCTTAAAATTAGTTTCCCAAAAACCTAAGAAAAGGTGAATATATGATATCTGGGTGTCTTTAAGATTTTGATTAAATCAAAGATCTCTTAAAAGGTGATACATTTACACCCATACTTAGAAATACATTTGGTCTGTTTATTGTAAAAGATCTCTTCTAAAAAATGAAATTTGAAAAGTTAAAAGAGATCAGCAGAAATCCGACCTCCTTATTATGTAGAGTGTTGCTTCCATCATAGACTGGGATCTACATCAGCGTGAAGTGTAAACACGTTGTGCCCACTGTGTTGTAGACTTTAGTTTTATTGTGAAATCATGTAGCTGATAGTGTGGAGTGAAACTGCTGGCAGCAGCATAGAGGTGCCAGGCAGCAGCAACTAGGACAACTGAGTGCCTTTGAAAGCAAAAATGGACGACATGCATCCCTTCCTATCAGTTCCTATGTTACAAAGTTTTCCATTTTTATTCTTCTGTCAGTTTCCTTCTTCCAATACAAAAAAAACCGAGCTGTAAATGATGCTTATTCAAATTTCACATATTTACTATATTATTCTGGTTCCTTTTTATGTGTTATTGTTTTCTTCTTGAAATGTAATCTTGATTCAAAAAATGATTATTTATGCAGATTTGTCATTCTATTTCTTTGATAACAAATCTTTCACTGAAAAGCGTAAAAATTTCCTTCACTGTTCTGAATCTTGCAAAAACAAACCAATGAAAAGGATCAAAAGAAAACATTTAACACTCGAATTTGCATCACATGCAAACTGCAGACAAAACAAGGACATGGAATTTAAACACATGCTCAAAGGATTAGCTATGTCTGAAACAGCGTGTTTTCTAAGAGAAGATTTTGTTTTCACATGCATTTCTTTATGTTTATCAAGTGTTTGTGTAGCTTGCTATGCTCTCCCAATCCTAATAAAACAAACAAACAAAATGCTGTTAGAAAAGGGAGGAATAACTACATTGTTCTTGCCTGAAATTGTGTGGAAATGTAAAATTAAAAACACAATATAACTTGTTTTCCTTTTTCTTACCTTAGAGTTATGTGTTTTTTTTCTAAATCAGCTAGAGCTTGTTCAGATTTTTCTCACATGCAACAGTAAGATTTGCTTCTGTTTATTTTATTTTATTTTGGGAATAAAAAAATAAGGAAAATCTACTGCCAAGTTCCTGTGCCTCACAACAGCAAAAATGATTGGTAACATCAATCATGCTCGGAAAAGCTGGTCACTGTCATTGATCAGAACTCTCTGTTCTCCTGCCTTTCTCTCTGTAAACAGCAGCCTGGAAAGCTTTTCCTCTGAGTGTCTGTTTGTTGACTTTTTCCTGGTGTAAATATGGAATACTCACAGAGGAATGAAGGAAAACACATTTTGACTTCACAATCTGTCAGAAATGTTTGTGTTCAATAAAGTTAAAGGGAAAAAAACAGACTAGCGTTGTGAACACTTTTTTTTTTACAAATATATTTGATGGAATCAGAATGAAGAATTCAAAGAAATGCTGCGAAGTCTTAACCTGACTCCGCCAGATGGATTTGCTCCGCATATCCATCTGGAAACATTCTGTTGGAAGAAATTTTGGGAAGGGGCAAAAATACTGGTTAGCTGATTGGCCTATGTTGGTGATAGACGGGCCAAATAAACCAATCAGATCAACGAAGCATATGACGTACTAACAGCCAGGCTACTCTTGCCGAAACCAGTCGGGAGAAGAGCAAAAACATCTTTTCCTCTGAGAAAAGCCTCCAGAGCAGTGTTTTGTTCTTCTTTCAGTGAAGAAATACTCTGTAATTCCGATAAAACTTGCTCGATAGTCACGCTAACGCTAGTTTCATCGGCTGAAGCCGCCATGTTCTTTAGACTGAACTGTCGCGCTTCTCGTTGCGTCACACCTCAACCCGCCTCAAAGCCAACGCTGATTGGATGTTCGTTTGGTGAACGGCTCCAAATTTTCTTTAACGGAGAGTCTCCAGACTACGGCAGAGGATTAGGGCCACTGGAAAAAAAAAAAAAAAAAAAAAAGGTAACTGTTTTCTAAATTTAATTTCAGAGTTCTGACTTTTTTCTCAGAATTCTGACTGAATTCTGACAATAAAAAAAGTCAGAATTCTGAGAAAAAGTCAGAATTCTGAGATTAAAGTCAGAATTCTGAGAAAAAGTCAGAATTCTGAGATTAAAGTCAGAATTCTGAGAAAAAAGTCAGAATTCTGAGAACAAAGTCACAATTCTGAGAAAAAAGTCAGAATTCTGAGATTAAAGTCAGAGTTCTGAGAAAAAAGTCAGAATTCTGAGATTAAAGTCAGAGTTCTGAGAAAAAAGTCACAATTCTGAGAAAAAAGTCAGAATTCTGAGATTAAAGTCAGAGTTCTGAGAAAAAAGTCAGAATTCTGAGAAAAAAGTCCGAATTCTGAGAACAAAGTCACAATTCTGAGAAAAAAGTCAGAATTCTGAGAAAAAAAGTCAGAATTCTGAGATAAAAGTCAGAATTCTGAGGAAAAAAGTCAGAATTCTGAGAAAAAAGTCAGAATTCTGAGATTAAAGTCAGAATTCTGACTTTTTTCCCATACTATACTGAAATAAAAATTTTTAAAAATCAGTTAACATTTTTTTTCTTTCAGTGGCCCTAATTCTCTTCCGTACCAGACTGATTAGCGAGTGAAATATTGAAAGCTTGCGAGATGAGGATGGTCTCACGAGGCTAGCAAAGTCTTCCTTACGCTGAAAAAAAAAAATTAACGGATTGAGTCAAAACAAATATAAATAATAATCAATAATATTCTTTTCTTGGAGCAGAAATATTCTGATTAAAAGTTAAAATAATTTTAAACACCTCCAAAGTTCAAATTATTTATAGAAAATGGTTTAAATTGAATTACATTTCAGTCCAAGTATTGTTTTAAATTTAGCAATTTAAAGGTATAGTGGAGGATCTTAGCGAATTTTTCAAAAGACCCGCCCCGTCCACTTAAAAAAAAAAATGCACATGCACAACCCTGCACCCGCTCCCAAGAGGGAACGCCTATTAAACGTGTGCGAGAGCGTGCATAGGCCCGTTTCTCCTGTTGCACGCTCTGTTTAAAAGTTGCTGTTTGCATCGCTCATACCAGCTTACTTTCCAAAAGAAGATTTGCAATTTTTCCACTATGTCAGACTCACCACTGGTAACTGAAATGGGGACAAGCACGTAGGATGACCTTACGTAAACATATCACCAGAATGATTGACAATTAGGAGGACCACTTATTTTGATGATCCACCCGGAAAAAGAACATCCTTCACTATAGCTTTAAATAATAATAGTTTACCTGTAAATATTCAAACAAGTTCATCACCTTCTTGCTATTCCCGATAGTTCACCTATATATGAAAATGAATTACATTTATGCAATAAATAAATAAAATTTAAAAACAAACAACTTGTTTTTGCTTAATGAACATTAAAAGCCAACAATCTCAAATAACAGCAGTTTAACAGATGCAGTGACATAGGCCTGTTGAGATTCTTAGTGTCCTTAGAAAAATTGCATAATTTTACAGTATTTTTACAACATATAAAGCATATGTATAGTGATACAGTGATACAGGTGTTCTTGGTCCTTCAACACAATGTAATTCATTGATTATAGTACAAAGGTTATGATATTGGTGTCTAATAGAGAGAATAAACACTGGATAAATGTGAATAATTTTATAAATTTAATCAGAGTTCTTAAGTAAACCTTAAAGCTTATTCCACAGAATGAGATACAGAATTACATTAACATTTTTTCTGTTCTACTCGTTATGCAGCAATATTTGGAGACCAATGGTAGATGATTAATTAGTTGTGTCATCTGCTGCAGTAGCTAACCAGCTGCTTTACATGCTGCTCTAAGCTTACAAACCATTGATTTAAAACATCAGTACGGGTGATGGGTGAACATTTTTACTCATGAAGAAAAACTACAGTAGCCTATTTTTAGCCTAAAGTGTGCAGCAACAAGTCATAGAGGCGAAAACTGGGGTATAAATTGACACCAAAATGATCAACCTTTAAATCTATAGGTAAAAAGTCACATAAAAAAATGTAAACCTAAACCATCACCTGACAGGTGCTATGATAATTTTTGCTCAAAGAAGCTGCTCTGCTCAGTAAACAGCATAACAACTAATCCTTGACCTTGATAAAACATAAAAGCTTAAAACAACACTGTGTAACTTTTAGCCACTAGGGGCGCTAGACCTATAACCTCCAGATTTAGCTCCATGAAAGGGAATGGCAACAATTCACTTACCAAAAAATTAAAAACTCTCTATCCATATTTTGGGATCTGTTGGTCAGAAGTCATAAATCTGTTTCTAAGGACAAGGAACATCAATATGTGAAAAATAGCTTTATATTGACTAGAAGTAATTGTATATATCTCAAATAAAGCTGATACCTTGGTCAAAAGTTAAGCAGTGCTGCTCAAATGACTCAATCACATATATTTATACATTAATAAACGTTTATTAAACAATAAATATCATTACTCGGTTTATTTTTCATTTCTTAGTTTTGATTACAGTAATGTTAAATGTATACGCTTGTAGTTCCCATAATAAAGTTCCCAAAAGACAAAAATCTGCAAAAACCTATGAATAGCTCTCCATTTGTAATGGGCTTCCTCAATAGTTTTAAATGGGAAATTAAGAAAGATTTGGTTTAACCTCCCTTCATTTAGTTAATACAAGAAAAAACTGGAACATCCTCCATGGCTTGTTCCAGTTAAATGTTCTGCGGTAAAAAAAATATATATATATATATATATACCAGCTCCCATTATATTTATTTATTTATTTTTCAAGAAAGAAAATCAAACAACTAAACAAATAGAAGAAAAAAAACATACACTGACAAAAACATGATCAACCTATATTGACTTTTAACACAGTTTACCTTAATCAAAATGTAGTTTTAGGTTTTGACCACCAGAGGGCAGCATGGCTCCAGTTGTGACAGGCCTAATCCTCAAAGTTTAGGTACATGGAGGAAATTGTTGGTATAATTCATTTAGGAGTCAGTAAATTTGACTGAGATGATTATGATTTTGGTTCAGGCTTATTTATACATCCTTTTAGGTAATTTGTATTCTCTCTTTAAGACTTTTGAATATGTCCAATGTTTAAAAACCTCCAAAAAGTGTATAAAACGCATTTAAATCCTCTGTGATCCTCTAGAATAAATGCATTCAAATGCAAATGCTAGTTGTTTTTTATTTCTCCAGTTTTAGATTTTAATGCTGCTTAAAAACGTTTATTAAGGCTTCTTTTACTAATAATATTGGAGAATAATGTTTTCTATCATTTTAACGGTAAATGATAGAACTTGGTCTTCAGCACTAGGCGTCAAAAATTAACAAGTCTTTAAATCCAGCTGGATTACAATATAATTCAACAACATTTTGGAAGCAAATGTAATTAAGCTAACGTAAAACTTTCTTTTGTGAAATAAATAATCTGTTTTTTATACCCATTTTCTTTCCCACTCATCCAAGTAAAAATAATTATATTCTTTGAAAATCTTTTGTGTTGTTTTGTTGCTTTTATCTTTATTTTTAGCAATCTAACCTGATCTTAGCTGAAAAGGAAGTTTTACTGTTGCAGTGCAGAAGTTTTTTTTTTGTTTTTTGTTTTGCTCATTCCTAGAGCTAAAACCAAGACTTTATTTCTTTTAATCTTCTTTCACCAGTTGAACAAACACTGACTACATTTCCATACAAGTGCAGTGCCGCTCTGCTTCATAAAAGCAGCCAAATAAGATTTTCATATGGGTCAGGAGAACCAAACAATTCACCGTCAGACTCAAAGCACTGTGTCATTCCTCCACAGATTGTCATCATTTCACAGCCCAGCCGCTCTCATCCCCCCCTTCAGATCTGCACAGAGCAGATTAGGGCCCTGTGCAGCAGCACTGTCCCTCCCCCGGACAACAACAATGCAGCAGTGTGGCTCTCTTTGCCTTCATACTGATGCTGAGCCCTGATAGTGGCTCAGACCTCAGCCTTGTGGCTTTTACCTGTCTGAACTCACACACAGAATTAAGTTCTGCTGTAAGCTGTTTAACACACTCTGCTACTGTCTCATGTTTAAAGAGGACATTATTCAACATGGAGTGTATAGAGTTGATTAGCGAATGCTAGCGGCAGTTTTTTTGTCTTTGCCAAACTTCCATGTGCAGCATGTTTCTGCCATTCATTCCTTGTCTAACAAACAGCTGCAAACTTATTTTGTGAGAATATTGACCTGCAAATAATTTCCCACTCTCTAATATTACAAGCACACCTTATAAAGATGTGTGGAAACTCTAAAACAAATTAATTTCTTAGTGTAGCAGCACAAAAAATCCTGAAAACTCAACAGCCCCAGATCATCGCAATGCTCTGAGTCTATTTTTCTTATCAAGTATCTCAGATATTTTAAGAGTGCATGGCAGAAATATTTTTTTTAAATACCAGGAAGGAAAAAAAAGGGAAAATGTGTCATAACTGGCTCTGCGAGCAGGATAATGATTTAAAACTTTAACAGAGTAACTTGTAAGAAACTAAATCATATTAAATAAGAGATGCTAGTACAAAAAGAAAGACAAGGAAAAGAAGGTTAGAATGTTTCTCGCATTTTAACGGATGAGACACGACATCCATCTTATCCCTCTTATTTAAAATGAAATATTTCATTTGATCAAGAATAAATATTATCAGACAAGGAAAAAGTGAGTATACAGATATGTTTTAAACTAATGATTTTCTATATTGATTGAAAAATATCCAGCCTAATCTGCTCTTGAAAGAAAAAGTTATTCCCTTCTGGTAAAATCATGAAATAACTGTAATTAACCACAAGTTTAGGAATAATGAGCTCAACTTTGTAAGCCACAATTAGGCCTGATTATTGTTTAACCCTTAGGATCAAGGAAAACCAGAGAAAACCAGGCTAAAAGATTTGAAAAGACAGCACATTCAGTCAACAACAGATGGGGAACACTGTCATTATTGTCTATCAGTTTGGAGAGGGTTACACATCCATTTCTAAAGCTTTAGGAATGTAGAGAAGCAGAGTAAGAACCTCAAAGTGACCAAAATTGTTCCAAGAGGGCACTCACAATTCCTGCAAGAGGTCAAAGAAGAAGCTGAAGATGTTAAATAATTCCAAGCTAGAGGAAAATCACCAAATGCTGCCTCCAGCCAACCTGAAGCTCTTCATCCACGTACATAAACTTCAACCACAAAAATGGAGATATTAAGTTTTTCACTTTGTCTCCAGAATAAGAAAGGAGAGACTCTAGGAAAAATGGAAATGTCATTCTATGATGTGTTTTAGTTTCCCATTGAACATCTGAAGCATATTTATCTGCATGGTTTGTATCCTTCCTTTGGGTATTTGTTTATTTATTTATTTATTGTTGTCTTTGTCGAGGTGTTTTAGTTTTTATTTCTCCTCTCTGGGATTCAGATTGATACTGCCATGGCGATATCATTTCATTATTTTATTTTTGCATGTGCTCTGGCCCTCATCTGCTTGTTCCTATTTATGTAAATAAATAAAAAGAATGTCTAAAATGCTGCAGGATTCAGTTGCAGGAGTTCAGGTCAATATTGTACAGCTAAACATGGTGGTGGTAGTATGATGGCCGGGGGCTGCTGTGTTGCTTCATAATCTGGTTATATTTCCGTTACTGTTACTAATTTCTGATCTTGAATAGAAGGCAAGGCAAGGCAAGGCAAGGCAAATGTATTTGTATAGCACAATTCAATACAAAGACAATGCAAAGTGCTTTACATGATTAAGATATAGGAAAATAAAAGAAAATCAAAGCAAGTAGGAAAAAAATAACTAAATAAAATAGAATAAAAAAATGCAGAAACAAAAAAGAACATTAAAAACAGTTGGACTAAAAATAAAAAATAAAAAAGTTGAACTAATGATGTTTCAGTTGAACTGTTTAACTAGAACAGTCGAAGGCAATCCTAAACAAATGTGTTTTTAGTCTTGATTTAAAGGAACTCAGGCTTTCCGCACTTTTACAATTTTTTTGGAAGTTTGTTCCAGATAAGTGGAGCATAGGAACTAAATGCTGCTTCTCCGTGTTTAGTTCTGGTTCTAGGTATGCAGAGCAGGCTGGAGCCAGAAGACCTGAGTGGTCTGGAGGGTTGATACACTGATAGCAAGTCTGTGATGTATTTAGGTGCTAAGCCATTCAGAGATTTATAGACTAACAGAAGTATTTTAAAGTCTATTCTCTGAGATGCTCTACTTTCTTAGGGCCGGATTTATCAAGATCCAATTTTGCGTGCAGTAATTTGCGCTCGCAAACTGGAATTTTGCGCGAGGGGCTGGACCATGGTTTGCGGGTGATTTAACAAGAGCGATTGCGTAACTGGTGGCAGGTGCAAAACTGTTGGAGACCCCCTATTTAAATGATGGTTTTGCGCGTTTTGTGGTTTGCGGCAAAGTAGTTTGTAGTTTCTACAAACTAGTGCATTAAGAAATTTAAATCTTACAGTGATATATAAAGAAAAAACTTTGGCAACCTTTATTCCCTAAGGTGGTATGTGGCTGAATTTCTACTTCACTGCAGTAAAAAAAAAAAAACAACAACAAAAAAAAAGGTGTTTTGTGTTGGCCTGTAGAAATATGCACATACCAAATGGCTCACAAGAAGTGACAGTGGATGAAATTACTGCGCTTACGCATCCCCGCAGCATTGGCATGTTGCTCCACAGGCGCAGCGGGAGAACCCCGACCCCGTCGGACAGCACTTCTGAAAAACGAGATTGGGAGATCCCAGCTCTCGCTGCAACCGTACGCTGGAATGACCCAGATTCAAAAAAGTGCAACGTTGCAAGGAGTTTTGTGATATCTGGTATTGCGTGGGTCCTCCTTGTGGCTGGCTCCAAATCCATTCGGAGTTCCCCCAACAGTTCCAAAATGGCAATGCTGGATAAACGACATGTTTTGATGATCGTTTCCTCGTTCATTCCATACATATTCACACGGAGTGAAAAACTGCGTTCTCTACGTCTCCTTGCTTCATTTCGATGTCTCCTTCTTGCGACAATAACCGCTGCCATGTGTGCGCAATTACGCATACAGACCATTTTCTTTTGAAACGTGTTAAATATAGAGTCAGATTCCGTTAGCAAAATTGTTTTTAGGTTTGATAAATCACTTTGCGAGTGCTAAATTAATATATTTACATGTTCTCCTCCCACAAGACGCACTTTTGCGTGTAAACGCCCCATATTGCATATTCATTGCAGAAAAGGTACTAAATGGATAAGAGGCGCTATTTAGCACGTTTTAAAGACCAAATCCTTTTAGCACGCTGTTGATAGATCAGTTTGTACATTTTTTAGCGTGCGCAGGGAAATAGCTCACGTTTTTATACACGCAAACCTTTGATAGATCCGGCCCTTAGTCTTAGTGAGGACATAGGCAGCAGCGTTCTGGATCAGATGCAGCTGTCTGATCCACGTTTTAGGCAGACCTGTGACACAGAAGGTAGAATATCTGGCCATTAGACTATGAAATAAAGCCAAAACTGGATTTAGATCCATTTAAATATTGTGGTATGAGCCTGAAGCAGGTTGTACATTTTGGAAAAACCTCCAGTAGCAATTCTGCTAAGCAAAGTGGGTCAGTACTCATCCAGGTACCACTTATCACAAATACCAGCATTGGAACTGGTAAATATCAGGTTTAAAGGGAATTTTGTTTTAGTTTTGGTCCAGATATTTTTCCCCCTATTTAGAAATGAAATCATTGTTGGAAACAGTTTTGTTTAATTGATTCATTTATCATTAGCTTTTTATCTATTCAAGTTATGATTTAACTGTTACAGTGTGTCACTAAGTATCATTTCATTACTGCTGAGCCTGACAGAAGAAGTGCAGCTGCCAGTTTCAGACCCTCTGATTTTAACTCACCCTCAGGAGATCTTATTTCCTATGTTGGTAGAATTAGTAAAAAGGTATTTCTGTACAATGATAGTCTGTGCTTCTTACTGAAATAAGAAAACTACACAAGAGAGACAAATCTTTTAATATTCATGTTAAGCTCTCTGTGTACAGGCTGCTGCTGCAGATCTGACCTTATGTGTTTTATTATAGTAAGCACGTTTAAATGATTGGATTTTTGCTCTACTCTTAGATACCGAGCTGCTTTCCTTTTTCCGCTCTGAAGCCGACTGTAAACATTGAACCGCTGTCAATTGAGCTGAAGTGATTGGATGAAACAGGAGGCCGTGCTTCCCATCAAAGTCAGCTTTGTGGAAAGATTTGAATGCAGTCTGGAGTTTAGCAAACCTTGAGCTGCAGCCTGGTTCAAAATAAATTTGAGTGGATGTTTGCTCAGTGCAATCCCTTGCCCTTTTCTTTCCACTTTCTTTCAGATTTCAGAGGAAAAAAAATTATTTCTGAAAAATATTTGTTCCCTGGTTTTGCTGAGCAACGTCTCCGTCTTTTCATTTCCAGGCTGCTCCTGCCATCGTGGCTTTTTCCCCCTCTTTGCTTCAACACAGAGGCAGCCAAGCATGCATTCCTATCCAGAACACTCTACTTCATCCCTGTTTCCCAACCTTTAAATCACATCCGTGTTGCATCACAGCAGATGAGCAGACAGACATTTTGCTCTGATCCTCCCATGCAGAGAACTCCTTTTCTCACGAGACGTTTTATAATAATTCCAGTGGCCACAAAGAATAAAAAATATACAGTGGGGCAAAAAAGTATTTAGTCAGCCACCAATAGTGCAAGTTCTCCCACTTAAAAAGATGAGAGAGGCCGGTAATTTTCATCATAGATATACCTCAACTATGAGAGACAAAAAGAGAAAAAAAAAATACAGATAATCACATTGTCTGATTTTTAAAGAATTTATTTGCAAAATATGGTGGAAAATAAGTATTTGGTCAATAACAAAAGTTCATCTCAATACTTTGTTGTATACCCTTTGTTGGCAATGACAGAGATCAAACGTTTTCTGTAAGTCTTCACAAGGTTTTCACACACTGTTGCTGGTATTTTGGCCCATTCCTCCATGCAGATCTCCTCTAGAGCAGTGATGTTCTGGGGCTGTCGCTGGACGACAAAGACTTTCAACTCCCTCCAAAGATTTTCTATGGGGTTGAGATCTGGAGACTGGCTAGGCCACTCCAGGACCTTGAAATGCTTCTTACAAAGCCACTCCTTCGTTACCCGGGCGGTGTGTTTGGGATCATTGTCATGCTGAAAGACCCAGCCACGTTTCATCTTCAATGCCCTTGCTGATGGAAGCAGGTTTTCACTCAAAATTTGATGATACATGGCCCCATTCATTCTTTCCTTCACACGGATCAGTCGTCCTGGTCCCTTAGCAGAAAAACAGCCCCAAAGCATGATGTTTCCACCCCCATGCTTCACTGTAGGTATGGTGTTCTTTGGATGCAACTCAGCATTCTCTCTCCTCCAAACACGACGAGTAGAGTTCTGACCATATGATATTCTCCCAGTCATCGTCTGGATCATCCAAATGCTCTCTAGCAAACTTGAGACGGGCCTTGACATGTACTGGCTTAAGCAGGGGGACACGTCTGGCACTGCAGGGTTTGAGTCCCTGGCGGCGTAGTGTGTTACTGATGGTAGCCTTTGTTACTTTGGTCCCAGCTCTCTGCAGGTCATTCACTAGGTCCCGCCGTGTGGTTCTGGGTTTTTTACTCACCGTTCTTGTGATCATTTTGACCCCACGGGGTGAGATCTTGCGTGGAGCCCCAGATCGAGGAAGATTATCAGCGGTCTTGTATGTTTTCCATTTTCTAATAATTGATCCCACAGTTGATTTCTTCACACCAAGCTGTTTACCTATTGCAGATTCAGACTTCCCAGCCTGGTGCAGGCCTATAATTTTGTTTCGGGTGTCCTTTGACAGCTCTCTAGTTTTGGCCATGGTGGAGTTTAGAGTGTGACTGTTTGAGGTTGTGGACAGGTGTCTTTTATACTGATAACGGGTTCAAACAGGTGCCATTAATGAAGGTAACGAGTGGAGGACAGAGGAGCCTCTTACAGAAGAAGTTACAGGTCTGTGAGAGCCAGGAATCTTGCTTGTTTGTAACTGACCAAATACGTATTTTCCACCATATTTTGCAAATAAATTCTTTAAAAATCAGACAATGTGATTTTCTGGATTTTTTTTCTCATTTTGTCTCTCATAGTTGAGGTATATCTATGAGGAAAATTACCGGCCTCTCTCATCTTTTTGAGTGGGAGAACTTGCACTTTTTATATATTTTATATATGCACTCTATATATGTATATATGTATATATATATGTATATATATATATATATGTATATATATATATGTATATATGTATATATATATGTATATATGTATATATATATATATATATACATATTTTTTACTTTATTATCTGAAATCAGTTTAATCCCATCCAAATGAAGTGACTGGCTAATCAGTTTCTTTTTCAGAGACTCTGGTCCAAAGACTATAACTTCTGTTTTGTCTGCATTCAGAAGCAGAAAGTTAAGAGTCATCCAGGTTTTTATGTCTTCAAGACATGCCTGTAATCTATGTAATGGGTTAGCTTCATCTGGATTTATAGACAGATATAGCTGGGTATCATCAGCATAACAGTGGAAATTAATCCCATGCTGTCTAATAATTCTACCAATTGGGAGCATGTATAAAGTAAAGAGAATTGGTCCTAGCACTGATCCCTGTGGTACTCCACAGGTAACCTTTGAGCGTGTTGAAGATCTATCATTAACATGAACAAACTGAATTCGATCAGATAGATAAGATTTAAACCAGTCTAGTGCTGTTCCTTTAATTCCAACAAAATATTCAAGTCTTTCTAAAAGAATATTATGGTCAACTGTATCAAATGCAGCACTAAGATCCAACAGGACGAGCACAGATACAAGTCCATTATCTGAGGCCATGAGAATATCATTAGTGACTTTCACCAGAGCTGTTTCAGTGCTATGATGAGCTCTAAAGCCAGACTGAAACTCTTCAAAAAGTTCATTATGGTGGAAGTGATCGCAAACTTGTTTGGCAACTACTTTCTCAAGAATTTTGGATAAGAAAGGAAGATTGGATATAGGTCTATAATTGACCAAGTCATCTGGGTCAAGAGACGGTTTCTTAAGCAGAGGTTTAATTACAGCAACCTTAAAAGCTTTAGGTACATATCCCTGTAACAGAGATAGATTAATCACATCTAAAATGGAGGAGGAGATCAAAGGGAATACCTCCTTAAATAACCTGGTTGGAACTGGATCTAACATACAAGTTGAAGGCTTAGATGAAGACAATAATTTTGCTAATTCAGAGAGTTCAACTGGATCAAAGCAGTCTAAACCCAGTTCAGATTCCATGACTACCTCAGGTACAATCGCGGATAGAGGAGTGCTTATGATCTTATTTTTAATAAGATCAATCTTATTTATAAAGAATCCCATAAAGTCATTGCTGCTAAGAGCAGGTGGAATGGACGGTTCAACAGAGCTATGGCTCTGGGTGAGTTTGGCAACTGTATTAAAAAGAAATCTAGGATTATTCTTATTCTCCTCTATTAATGAGGAGAAGTATGCTGCTCTTGCTTTACAAAGGGTCCTCTTATACAGCAGTAAACCATTTTTCCAGACTAGGAAGGACTCTCGCAGGCCTGTGGAGCGATATTTTCTCTCCAGTTTCCTAGCATTTTGCTTCAAAGTACGCAGCTCTGCATTAAACCAAGGAGCAAGCTTTCTATTTTTAACGGTTTTCATTTTCAAAGGAGCTGCGTTGTCTAAGGCAATACGCAGAGAACTAGCAACCCCATCAACAAAATCATCAACCTGTGAAGGGGAATAAGCTAAACTTTTGCACTCTGCAGCACTGCTCAGTGACACAGAGGAGAGAGAAAGTGAAGCAGATTCTTTAAAATTTATAACTGCACTATCTGATAAAGATCTACTAAAATTGAACCTTCTTTTGGGGGAGGAGAACTCTGTTAAAGTAATCCTGAAGGTTATTAGAAAGTGGTCAGAGAGGACAGGGTTGTGAGGAAATACTGTTATTTCTGTATATATATATATATATATATATATATATATACATATATATATATATACATACATATATATTTATATATATATATGTATATATATGTATATATATATATATAAATTGCTTTAAAAAACTACATATAGTGCCTTTTAAATTCTTCCTGTCTTTTAATATTACAATAAAAAAGTCAATACAATATTTATATTTGGTCATTTAGAATCCAGTGGCATGTCTTTGCATCTGATGCTTTGCATTGCAGATCATAATGTAAGCATTTGTTGGTTTCAAATGCTTACGTAGGTTTCTTAGGCTAAGGAAACCTACGTAATAAATCTTTCTACTCATTGATCTTCAGCTGAGGTTTTGAGATCTAAAGCTTCTGATCCTGCAGAAAGTTGATTACCTCTGCATATTATATGTAGATCCTGCTTTGGGATTTTATGTGGCCTATCACTGTACGGTTAAGTTGCTCTTGTTCTTTTTTGCACAGATAGCCTACTAGCATGGTACCATGCCCAAATTTACTGAATTCGCATTATTTCAGAGGTTCGTAGAATCAGTCTTCAGGTCTGCATCCTGGATGTATACAGTACCTTGAAGATTGAGAATAATTTTGCCAAAATAGTGCATTCTTTTACTACTTTGAACCTAATTATGGACCCTAAACAGAAGCGAGACTGTTTATAGCAGAGGTACCAGGACCTTTACTGTAAATATGACCAGCACTGTAATACTGGGAGTAAATATGTGGTCCCTTTGCAAGTAAACCCTGCAGTGAACTGGCATTTTCTTTCCTTAGGATGACCAATGACCCAAATCCCTCCGCGTCTCTGTATCCCATTATTCCTCTGGTTCTCTCAGAGAACATCACCAGGAGTTTCAGCAAATTACAGAACTCTTGCTTTTTGATCAGCAAATCTCCAAAACAGGGGGGGCTTCTTCAAAGAAATAACTTCCCACTTCACTTCTTAAGCTGAACAAAAACTCCTTTTAAATGAATGGCTTTTGCTCACAGCTTGAGGCCGCAGCTGGCAGCATTGTTGCCCACTCCCATCCTCTGGTTACGAAGCGGACAGGCAGAGGATGAAGGGACGACAGAAGAGGGGGAACTCAACAGGTACACACATGAAACAACCGCAATTATTGCACTGAGTCCTCTGTCGGCACTAAGGTGTTGACTGGTCTATTTATCTTTCTTTTTGTTATTTTGCTTCCTAAGGGGTCTGTTGAATCTGCAATTACTTTGAAATCCCCAAATATTGTACAAACAACACAACAGGCCATGAATTAGCAGATAGATAGATAGATAGATAGATAGATAGATAGATAGATAGATAGATAGATAGATAGATAGATAGATAGATAGATAGATAGATAGATAGATAGATAGATAGATAGATAGATAGATAGATAGATAGATAGATAGATAGATAGATAGATAGATAGATAGATAGATAGATAGATAGATAGATAGATAGATAGATAGATAGATAGATAGATAGATAGATAGATAGATAGATAGATAGATAGATAGATAGATAGATAGATAGATAGATAGATAGATAGATAGATAGATAGATAGATAGATAGATAGATAGATTTCTTATTTAGAAGCTTCCTTTAACATCCAGCCATTGGTCTTTACCACATATAGATGTTCTGTGTTGAATCAGGTTAGGGTAATGAAATAAAGAATGAGTAACAGTTAAGCTCTTAAGATTTTAAGAGATATTGTTATCCCTGGGAGACAATATTGGGTAACTTTACCATAGTTAAAATAAAGCCAGATCTACGTTTTTATTTTGCTGCCATATAAGACTTTTAAACTTTATCAGGAAGGCTAAATGAATGGGCGGAAAATGTTTTTTTGCTGTTATCAGTAGAGGCTCTTGTAATACTTTGTTTAACCTGGAAGTTAAATAACAACCTGAACCCTTTTTCTTTATTGCCTTTTTAAACTTTTAAGCCACTTGACCGAGTAAAATTAGTTACCATGGAGATGAAGAGCAGGGGAATAAAAAAACAAAAATCTTTTTTTTTTTATTCAGTAATTCAAAAATCATAAAATCCTTTTTATAACAGATTAAAGTTCGTCTTTTCTGGTTAGAAATTAATCACATCAAAAGTAAATTGGGCTCTTAAAATTGGACTCTCTTTATAAAATAGAGAAACATCTTTGCAAAACTTTTTTTCGTTTCACCTTAACTTTAACATTTATACACTATGTGCTTAGCCATTCGCTGGTGCTTTTTTCTCAATATACCTTTCAGCTTATATCAGTGCAAGTTTGTCTTGGAATTATTAATTCATTTTACTTATGAAAGTTTATGAAACCTATCATCTTATATGGAATATTCACTGGTGAAGATTCTCAGTCTTCAAGGTCATAGTCATTACAAAAGAAGAAAATTAAAAACAATCTACTGACATTTTGAATTGAAAACTCTTCTTGGATGAGAAGCGAAACATCTTCAAACTTGGAAACAAAGTCCAGTGAATTGTTTTAAATTTTATTTTTTTGGAATAAGGAATATTATTCCCATGTCTTAGCCAAGCAAAGATTTAGTTTTAGACTCTGCTTCTGCCTACGTAGTACATAATGTCGGGATGGTTGAAGGTTTTGGAAGATGGCTGGCTGTGTTTAGGATGGTACATAATATATATCCAATTTGAATAAAACTTCAGCTCCAATAAAACGGAATCTGACCCTCGAACATGATACTGCCACCACCATGCTTCACTAAGGGTATTTTTTAATTTGGGGAAAAGGGTGCCATTAACCCTCAATCATACTGATGCAACAAATATGTTTTAAAACTTTATCAAACTTTCCTTTTTGATAAAGCTTATAGTTAGAGCGGCTCAGGTTATCCTGAGCTATCTCTATAGTTATGCTGCTATAGGCTTAGACTGCTGGAGGACATAGGGACCCCCATTTCATCATTCTGCTTCATTCTCTCTCTATTTTGCTATTCTGCAGAATCTGTTAGTTCAATCTCTAATGTTCTGCTCTCTCTGCTTTTCCTCAGAGTAGCTTCATCTGGTCTGTTCCTGTTTGGCTGTGACGCCATCCTGGAGAGAAATATCAGCTGTGCTGCTTCCATCAACACCCTTGTTTATAGATGCTGGAGATCAGCCTGTTTTCCAGTGTGGTCCACTTTCTCTGACTGTGACTGGCTGGATGTGCTCTCTTCGTCCTCTGGCATAGGAGCTGGCTCGGAGCTCGTCTGCCTGGCTGTCTGTTTCATGGACAGGGCCCATTGGGCCCATTTTGCAGCTGCTTTTTGTGTCTCTGCTTCTGTCTCCTTGAACCCCAGTCGGCCTCAGCAGATGGCCGCTCACAATGGGCCTGGTTCTGCTGGAGGTTTCTTCCTGTTAAAACAGAGTTTTTCCTCTCCACTGTCGCTACAATCATACTTAGTGTGAGGGATTGAATTTGAGTCAATAAGACGATGCAATCAGCTGGTTTTCCTTAGATAGAAAACTGATCTGGTTGAACTGTAAAGTGCCTTGAGATGACGTGTTGTAAATATGGCGCTATATAAATAAACTGAATTGAATTGTAAGCATACAATAGAAAAATATTTGATGGTTCAAAGTGCTGCTTTTATGCCAAACATTATGTTTTTAAATGCTAAAATTAAATGAAAAGTAAAGGATTTGAACAGATATTTTTAAAATTGCTAGTAAATATGATTTATGGCATTTAATGTGGGATTTTTTTTTCATCTCTCATCTGTGATGACTGAATCCGATTTCATGTTGATTGTACATTTCTGTACAATACAATAAGACCTGAAAACATTTAGATTCAATGCGGGTTTTTTTCCATCCTGAATGATTCCTCCAGCTACTGGAAAAATTTAGAATAAAAAGGAATAGAGACGGAGGAGCGATGAAGGATTAGTCGTTAAAGGCTTCCCCACAGTGAGTAGGACTTCTCTGTTTTTACCAGAATCACCAGGAACACTATAAGGTGATTACTGCCATCGGTTCACTGGTTAAGCACTATAGCTCATCGAGGCTTCACTGGCCTGTCTCTGTATAAAAGGAAAAGAGTTTTTACATGCTTTTCGTTTCCTAGCAAAAGATATTAAAAGGGAAAAAAAGAGAAAATGATTAAGAAGTTTTGATGCCGGCTTTACCATTTCAAGACAGCTGCCTCCTTACAGTTAATGTCTGTCTATGGTAGAAACTGGGATAGGTTGACAAAGAAACAGTAGATAAAGCAACAGGAGATGCTTGTTTATCTGTAGAGGAAAATCAGCAGTGGCCTAGCAAAGGGAGATTAGGGTACAACTCATACCAAGACTAAGTAATAACATCTACCCAGCTGTTTGGAGAAGGAATTGTTTGTCTATTCAGGTTCCTTACAAACACATGCATGACCTGCAGTAACCAGTGTTTTCTCCCAGCAAAGACAACGAATAACTGAATAAGCCTGATTGTCTGAAATATTACTAATGACAATACAAAAAAATGCTTTATTCATGTCATAAAGCAGAAAAGTTTCACATCAGCATTCGTTTTACGGTAGATAGATAGATAGATAGATAGATAGATAGATAGATAGATAGATAGATAGATAGATAGATAGATAGATAGATAGATAGATAGATAGATAGATAGATAGATAGATAGATAGATAGATAGATAGATAGATAGATAGATAGATAGATTGCACTACGTGTGGTATCAGTAAATGACAAAATAATATCGTTTCCAGATGCATTTAACCTACAAATAAACTTAAACATTAACTTTCGTAAAACAGCTTGTAGGGTATTGACTCTTGCTGTGACAAACATCTCACTTGCACTGGACCATCTTGGACGTTTCAAAAGTACCCACATAGCATCATTATAGGCCACCTGCAGCCTTTGCATGTTGATTTTTCTATATGTAGTCCACAGGTGAGCAGTGTACAGAGAGGTACAACATGAATATATAAATGATACAGCCTGTTTCAGAATCTCCAAAGTAAAAAATCTTTTCTAATCAAACAATTTTAGTTAATACATTTTATTTTAATAAAGCTTTTGCAATTTATTCTTATTCTTTCTTATATGAAACAAGAGTTGCCGATGTCTCTGAGTATCACAACAGCCACAAAATCACAGGAATTGAGCTAACCTGTGGAAACTGTTTTATTTTGCTTTTTGAGGGCTTGCATAAAATAATGCCTCTCAAAATTTGGTGAACAATTTGCTTGTTTGTTCTAAGTCTAACCTTCTCTCTGTGAGGAGCAGAACAGCCATGGGGAGTGGGAAGTGTTGGCCTGGTGGTTAGAGCAGTGTTCTTGTGCTCTGAAAAAGTTACAAGTACCCGGTTTGATCCCCATAACCGGCAATCTGGGTCCCTGAGCAAGACCCTTAACCCCTAAACTGCTCCCCAGGTGCCGCACAATGGCAGCCCACTGCTCCCCAAGGGGATGGGTTAAATGCAGAGAGTTAGTTTCGTTGCTCTGTAATTGTGGCAGTGTAATGACAATAAAAATGCTGCGAAAAAAAGAAAAAGAAAATTTAATGAAGAGAGTTATTTCTCCTTTGTGAGATCAAAGGGGTTTACCCAGAATGCAGTTGTTTTTAGGTGAACGGAGAAACTGACTGCCAATCAGATTTCGTGCGGTACTTGAATGGGTCGTAGTGGAGATGAATCCCTTTCTCAGTGTGAAGCTCAAACGATCTCTTGGGGAAAGTGGATCCAAACCTCCTGTTTGAACCCCAGCTCAGTTTGAAGCACAGTTTTTTTTTTTTTTTCCAATATATTTTATTGAATTTTTCTCTTTTAATGTACAATAAACTTACAAACAAACTTAACATTGCAGACATGAACCTCTGCATACTAGCATTCACTCACGCACTCATAATTCAAACCTGCATTTGTTCAAAAATACAAAACTCTTTAGATTGTGATACAGAAAAAGTAATAAGACAATATGGAATAAAACTGTATTCAAGTCATCCATTTAATAAGCTCCGCCTTCAGTCTCTATAATCCTCATATATGGCTCCCAGAGGTTCTCAAAGTCTTGTTGTTTACCCTTGGCGATATATGTTAATCTTTCCAGTCCGAGTGAATTTGCAATTTCTTTTTTCCAGAATCCCAGGGAGGGGGCGTCCATGCTCCTCCAGTATAATGCAATAAATCTTCTGGCTTGAAGAAGTCCATAATCTATCAATTTGGTTTTTGTCTGTGATTGTCTAAATTCCACTGGGTATATTCCTAGAACACAGATTTTAACCTCTAATGGGACTTTAACCTTAAACACTTCAGATAGACACCTAATAACCTCCCTCCAAAACTTCTGGATTTTAAGACATTCCCATAAACAATGGAGAAGAGTTCCTTTTTCAAGTAAGCATTTAGTACACGTGTCTGGAATATCACTGGACATATGATGAAACCTAACTGGTGTTATATAGGTTCTCATAAGCCATTTATATTGCAGGAGTTTAAATCGTGTGTTTATCGTTTGTTTTTGCGCTTTTAAACAGGCCTGGTTCCAGTCCTCCTCATCTATATCTTCAAGAGTCTCTCTTCTCCAAGCGTCTAACTTGTCAATTGCTGAATCCTTAGAGGAAAGCATCAACAGATTATAAAAAACCGACAGAAAAGCTTTCCCTTTTAAGTCCCCAACACAGATCTGTTCTATTTTTGTTAAGGGTGGAATATCAACTATTCCTTTCATTTTTGATGACATATAGTTTTTCAATTGTAAATATTTAAAAAAATGTTTTGGGGGTATTAAATACTTCTTGCTTAGCTGGTCAAATGTAAGCAACATGCCATCAGCATAAAGATCTTTAACTTTCTGAATGCCTTTGGTTTTCCATATTTTAAATCCTCCATCATTTTTTCCAGGGCGGAACCTTTCATTACCCCAAATCGGAGTAAATTGTGATAGTTCTGGTTGGTCACCTACATGTTTATGTGCTGCGTACCAAGTTATAATTGTATTTTTTAATAAAGGGTTCTTTGTGTTATTTTTTAATGTCTTTATGTCTGAAGAATATATGAAGGTGTTTAATGAGAGATCTGGAACAGATTGCTGTTCAATATCTACCCAAGCTGGAGGCGCCATCTGGCAGAAGTAATGGGTGGCTGATGTTAGTTGGGCGGCCATATAATACCATCTGAGGTTGGGGACTTGAAGTCCACCTCTTTCATAGGGCAAATAGAGTAGCTTTAGACGGAGTCTTGCTTTTCTATCACTCCAAATAAATTGATTAAATAATTTGTCCAAATTGTCATAAAATGAATCTGACAGTGGCAATGGAAGTTTTTGAAAATAGTCTTGTGATTTTGATATTCAAAACACTTCCTTTGGTTGTCTTCTCCATATCAGATTATTAAACTTACTGTTGAATAAAGAAAAAAAAAATAAATGAATAAGTAAAGATAGTACTGAAAACGCAGGTTTGTACATACAATCACACATTCAATCATATAAAACACAGAACTTGTCATGAACAACCCCCAAAAGAACTTTTGCATTTCCATGTTCGAAATGCCTCCCCCTCCCCTTAAACCAAGTATATGGAGGACGTTGATCCACACTACTGAGGAGCAACTAGTCAACGCGACCTCACCTAAACTCCACACATTAGACAGTGCAACTATAAAAATAAATTAACACTATTAACCCTTGATAGAACGTTAGTACCTTAGTTAAGGCTTAACTTTTAGTATTGATCCAAAAAAAAAAAAAAAAACAGTTCAACTTACACTTAGAATTAGAATACGTGAGCACATATCAGTAATCAGCTATGTTTATATGAACTGTCCACTAACTTAGAACTTATCCTGCTTATGTTCCTGTTGTTGATCAGTTAGAGCAGGAATAGCCACATAGCATGTCTTATCCGTGTACCTGTTTCTCAACCAGCCAGTCTTTCATGACTCACTGCTCAGAAACATCCGCTATGCTCATTTTGGAAGAGACTTGTAAAATTGTTCAGCTTCTTGAGGTGTTGAGAAGAGATGTATCTTTCCACCGTGGAGGATCCGAAGTTTACAGGGATTGTGTTGGAATCCGCGGAATGCACCGATGTCAACAAAGAGCTTCACCACCGGGTGAAACCCGCGTCTGATCCGCACCGTCTCCGCAGATAGATCCTGTGCAAACGTGATTTTGGCCCCATCTTGTATAATATCTCTTTTCCTTGCCTCTCGGTACACAAATTCCTTCTCCGGGAATTTTAAGAAGCGAATCAGAACTGCTCTGCCCTGGTTAGATTTCCCGGAGGCCGGTGTACGGTGTACCCGCTCCAATGTGAATGACTTATCAGGCGCTAGCTCCAGCCACTTCGGTAGCATGTTGCTAATAAAGTCAAAAAGTGGTTGTCTTCCCTCTGCTCCTTCTCGAATTCCAAAGACACGCAGGTTCTTTCTCCTTCCTCGGTTTTCCAGGTCATCTGTTTTAGCCTCAAGGAGCAGGATTCGTTTCATAGCCGAAGTCAACGTTGTTTCTGCTTTTTCAACCGAACTTTCTACTTCGGCAACGCGAGCCTCGGCCTCCTCCACATGAGCCGCCTGGTTTAAGAGGTCTTGTTTAACCTCAGACACTTTAGCCTCTAGTGTAGTCATAGCGCTCGCCATTCCAGTCAGTCTTTCATCTATACTATCTAGTTTAACTCCAAAATCCGACCGGAGTAGTTTTAGCTCTTCCAGCACTTCAGCTATGCTAGCCATATTAGCTTCTTCGCCGCACGTTGCACTCGGTGTTGTTTTGATGGCTGTCTTGCGTCTTTTTGAAAATATTTCGCACTGTTTCACAGACGACGCTTTAGACATATCAGTGTCGTATTTTTCTAGCCTAACTTGCAGCTTTTACAAGGGTTTTAAAAGAAAGTTTCGAACACTGTCCTCGGAGTTCTTCACTGTGCTGCCATCCCGGATCTCGGTCACGTGACCCCCCCGTTTGAAGCACAGTTGATCCTTCCAGGGAGAGAAGGTCCGAGAAAACCAGTTTGCAGGATGACTTCCTGCCGAGAGGCAAAAGACAAACAATGTTAAAACTCAGGTTGACAAGAACTCAGTTTGACTCAGCAAAACTCAGCTTGGCTAGAGTACCCAAAACTGGCAAACACTCTGGCGTCGAGGCAGTGGCAGTCAGCAGCTTAAGAACACTCCGTTAACGAGGAAACCATCAGCCGGTGTGTGAGGAAGCGGACCAGAACCAAGCGCCTCCTGGTGGAGGAAGGGAGACAAACACAGAAACACAAACACACAGGCAGGACTCCTGACAGGGATATTCTATAAGGACTTTTAGGACAGTAAGGACTTTTAATTTTCTTCTAAGTGATGCTTTTTTTTTTTTTTTTTGTAATTTTTGCATTATCTGGTTCAAAATTGTTATGTATGTTTAATTGGCAAGAATAAAATTTGAAAAAAATGGTTGAATACGTGTAGCGTCGTTCCCTTGAAATGTACTTTGAATGCTGTGTTTTGTGACACTGGTTAATGTTTTTATTGGTTCATTTACTCGGTATGTTATTTGCTTTTTGCATATTTAATCTTTGTTAATTAGATAGAAACCCTTTTGGAATTATATATCAAAATTTTGCGCCTAAAAGATCACATTAAATCAGTTACCATTTTCCAATACTTTAAATCTGTATTTCATATTCTTTTTTATTTTACTGTATTTTCTTTACACGTTTAGTTCTTCCTTTCCCAATACATTTTTTTTCTTTTGCATTGTTTTGATTTAAAATAAAAGCTACACATATTTAGCAGTATTTTCGCCTTTCTTTGGGTAATTTGGCCCAACAAAGATGTCAGTGCAATCTCCTGTGAGAGGAAAGTGGTTATTAAGCAGCTCTTCAAGAAAGGAATCAGACGACAGTGAGAAAAGCGAATTTGCCAGTGATTAAGTGGTGAGTGGATGGGAGTGTTTGTTTGGTATGTCTTTAATAGGATTTATTGTAAGTATTTATGTGATGAAAAAATGCTGGTTTTGCATTCTTAGAGAAGCAAAAGATTGTCTGTGTTTCAACATACGGTAAAATTCAAACCCTCTCAGGCAGCTGATCAGCGACCTCAGCTTACAAGCAGGATTTCTGCAGTTTTTAATGCTTAGAAACATAACCACAGCTATTTACATTAACATTTAAAATAAGATGTATTTGTGCACAAAGCAAAAAAAGATTGATTACAAAAATGTTGAGGGATGTAAACAACTTATTAGAGGATCGCATTTATTAAGGTGCCAAATACCAGAAGCTTTCGGAGAAATATTATTTTACTTTTTTCTTGAAAGTCAGCAGTTGCAGGTTCTTGGTATGTTAGCACTGATGGGTTTTTGCTTAAAAAGCTCAGATTCAGTTATTGCTCAGGTAATAAAGTGCAAAATGGTGTCACAGATTGTAGGAATGTCTTATCTGTGTACTTAGAAAGTTAAAGCTAATCCTATGTTAAGAAAATACTAAAAAGATGTAAAGGAAATACAATTTGTGGTGAAAAAAACCCAAAAAAACTCCAATGTATCTTTTTAGACCGTTATTATTAAATACATTACAATGAATAAAATTGACTATTATTTGTTCCCCTAAAGAGATGATGGTGGTGAGGACATTGTTTAATAAATGCTACGTTTGTTCTTTTATATTAAATATGAAAGGAAATATTTTCAAATCTATTAAATAATTACAAGATTAATCACTGGGATTATTTTCTTCTGTTACTTCTGAGAGATGCTCCATAGACTTCCTCTATGGAAGTCTGGTGGGAAAGGCGTTGTTCACTGTACAGTGAAATCCCTTTGATTTATAATGTGTCTGTCTCAACCACTCTCAGCCTGCTGCTCATCAGGACGACCTGAGGTCTGGGAAAACATTGATATTCTGTCGACTTGAAGAGGGACTCGCTCCTCTAAGATCCCTGCTTCTCTGCTGTGATTCCTGTTTTTTCCATTGCAGAAGATCACCTGACAGTAAGTGAGTTTAAATGGGTTCAAATATGTTAATTATTAATGAGAAAATTACCCAACGGTGGTCCGCGAGGGGTTTAGTTTTTGTCTCAGCAGGTTTGTGCTAAAAACAAGTGGGAAAGCAGAATCTGTTTGGATCTTAAAACTTAGCAGGATGTACTAAGAAATTAACAGTTCATATAGTGATAAAATAATTATGTAAACTATGTCAAACAGACGTATCATCTTCCTTTTGTGTTTTCACAAATGACACAGACACCTTGAGGACTTCCTCCCTTCAAGACGTCAGATTTTCCTAAGAAGTCTTGTTTTTTTCAACACATCTTTGCAAACTGACTACTAAGTTTCTGTAAACTTAGTAGTTTAATGTTTTTCATAAGTTTCATAAAAATAAAAATAAACCATCTTGGAAAAACAACCCACAATTAAAAATCATTGTTTGTCATTGCACTTCAAATAATAGCTTTTAGTGACATTTGTATTTAGTCATTTATTTACTGTTTGACGCTGATATAACTGTTTCCCAGTATCAGAGATGAAATGGGATGCAGGAGCCCATTTCTTTCAGTTATTCTACAAAGTAAGGAATACAGCTTCTGCTTTGTTCAGATTAAAGAGAGGCTGTCTATACTGTGTTGGAGTTGAAGGCACCATGACCTCTTTAAAATACCAGTACATTTTAAATATCAGCCTGTTTTTTTTTGACAGTAACAGAATATTTGTCAGCATGTCATTAAGCAGGAAAATTATCTCAAATGATTGTCCAAATCTACACAGAAGTGTTTCTTTGCTAAACCTTCTCTGCTGAATGAATATGCACAATTTAGGCTAGACATACATTGATAACTTGTCAGGCTGAGAAGAGGAGGGTGTGTATTGAAAACTGAATCAAAGTGAGTGGCATTAACGTCTAAGGCAGGAACCTGTGCGGGTAGAGACAGCAGGTTAGTGACCCCGTCTTTCTGGAAGTGGATGATAACGAGTTTGTGAGTCGCTAACCTGGTCTTATAGTTCAGTCCGAATCCTGAGGGTGAGGATGGTTCTAGCCGGCCGGCTGCTAAAGTGGTGTGGCGGTCGCTGCAGAGAGTCCCAGATGCTGATGTATTGGAGGTCCTAAGACAGGCAGGAGATCAGAAACAAGCAGACGAATGTAGGCAGGATAATCCAGAGAACGAAACCAAAGCCGATGTCTCTGACGTGCTCAATTGTCAGAGCCAGGAGGTCAGAGATCCAGTGAGGTGCCCAGGGAGAATCCAGGACAGAGTCGGGTCGCAGTTCCCAGTATGGTACACAGACTGGCAGAGATCCAGCAGGAGTCAGAAGACAGGTGAGGCAAACAGATCAGATGGGAACAGGCAGGCTCAGAGGTCGGGAGGCAAAACAGGTCCGGTAATCAACATTAGGGAACCCTCGTCTCACCAATGGCTCGAATTAATCTGACACTAATAATTTGTTCTGAAGGCTGGGTAAATAGAGACTAATGGAGGTGGGTCAGATAAGCAGGTAATGAGAACTGGGCAGAGTGGGCAGGCATTAGTGCCAAGATCATGACATAACATAGATGTAAGTTAGACAAAATTTAAACTGAAAAAAAATAAACAGTTTTAGGTGGAGTCATACTGTAAGGATCTGCTTTTCAAAGATTTGAAATAAATGGCATTACATTCTATGTTCATTTTTTTAGTACTGTATGTGCAATAAGTGGTATTGCAGGAGAGCTACAGTACAATGATTGCTGCACAAATGTTTACACTTGCAAACTGTTTTGGTTCTATCCATTAAAATGAGCAGACTGTGTGTTCTACATGCAGTTGAGAGTGGTTGTTAAAGAAATGTGAGGTTCTAAGCAATGTAGTTGGAGATAATTATGATCACTATTATTTTAAAGATAATAATTCCAATACAGTAGTGTTTGTAGAGCATTTCACTTTGGTACACTATTTCTAACTGTTACAAAAGTAAAGAAAATAACAAGGTAATAATAATCAAATTTAGTCGTAAAAATAACAACCACAAGACCATATTTGGAAAATTGCTTTGTAAGTCTAAATGTTTGCATTTGCATATCCTCCACCTTTCAATTTGCAACATTTGGTGAACGGGTGTGCACACGTAAATCCTTTTGCACCTTCTTTGAAGATCTGCTCTGCATCTACAAACACGTTTGCACCTGTTTTAAGACTCTCAAGCCTTCTGAAGACCAGGCCCTAAGTCGGTACAGTGCCCTTGGTATAAGGTGTCAGGTGCTTTTGTTTTTATTGAATGCATTAAAAAGGTGTTGTTTCTTACGAATACTGTAAGCCCGAGACAATGCATTAACGCTGCTTAATGATAAGCTTTGGTGATCACTGAATGTGAATGCTGCGGCATCTGAGTGACGCCATGAATGAAAAACAGATTGCCATGAAATACGCATGGCTGAGAATCTGTTTTTCCACCTTAAATTTACAAAACTATCAAGAAAATAGATTTTTCAAGCCATGTTTATGTCTCACATGTATGTACACCATCTTTTTTTAGTACATGGTTATATTTATTAGTTAAGCTACAGAATAAATATCCCATGTTTACATGTTTACTGCAGCACCTTTAATCATTTGTTTGTAGTACATATTTTTCACTTTTGTTGTTTGTGTTTAGATGACAATATTTTTAACACATGTACCAATGAAGGAAACCTTCCACAAACGTTTGTATTTTATGATGGGATTGTATATGATCAACCTAAAGTTGTGCAAAGTGGATTGAAAATAACATATGTATTGGTCTGGATGTGTGATGTGCATTTATATTAGATGCTTCCTGTCAGTACAGAACCATCTTCCCCTGCAGGTACAGCTGCAAATCTTAGGCATTTTAATCTTATGCTTTGCACATTTTCAAGCAAAAATTATTTTCCCATTTGAAAAAAATTTAAGCTCAGCAACACTATATAGAGATTGTCTGTGAGTATCAGTTAAATACACAGGATATTAATTTTTAATTACATTTTGGTCTGGGCTTTTATTAGTCCATACCAACACATGAATATGGATTAACCTCAGCCCCAGGCTCCAGTCTGTTTTCCAGCTTTTAAAAGTTTTTTTTTTTTCCTGAACTGTCTTGCATTTAACTCCCTCAACCTGATTTTCTCCCCTGCTAATAATAATAAATAAATAAATAAAACAAGCATTTCATAAGCATTATGCTACCACCATGTTTCGCTAAAGGGTAAGTCTTTGCAGGATGGCTTTCTGTTGTGTGAGTTTTCTGCAACCAAAGCATCATGCATGTAGTTCTAAAAAGTTTATATTTGGTCTCATCTGATCAGAGCACCCCCTTCCACATGTTTGCTGCTTCCCGCACTTGAATCAGGCTAAACAGTTATTTTGATTATTATTCTATAAAAGAGAGTAAGAGCTGTCCGGTTGTGTCACGATCTCGGCGCTGATGACTGGCTGAATTGCTCATTTCATTCACATGTTTTAATCTGCCCTGTTTCTTATCACTGCTCATCTGATCCACCTGCTTCTATTTAAACCACTTGGTCCCAGCCATCAGTGCCAGATTATTCTTGAGCCTTTGGTGTATAGCAGCGGTGCTAAAGTCCAGTCCTCAAGAGCTACTATCCTACAACTTTTTTTATGCAACCACTTTTAACACACTTGAATAAAATGAGTGGCTTGTTACGACGCCTCTGCTGAGCTAAATGAGGGGATTGAGGCTTTAGATTCAGGTGTGCCAGAGCAGATGCATCTTAAAGTTACAGGATGGTAGCTCTTGAGTACTGGACTTGAGCACCACTGGTGTAGAGACTCTTCCAGCGTTACTTATAGTGTTCTGTTTGCCTTATCCTGACCCGTTTCTGTCTTCGGACCTTTGAGCCTGCCTGGCCCTGTTCTGATCTGTTTGCCTGGCCTGTCTTTGGGCTCCTGTTGGATTCTGTCTGCTCACGACCTTGGTTCTGCCTCCTGACTATCCATCTGGATTATTCTGCCTTCTGTCATCTGCTCAGATTTCCTGTCAGTTCTATGTTCTTCAAGGCTTTAGCATCTGGAACTCTGTACTCGGAATGAACTTTAAGCCAGGTTAGTGACTCACGCATCCAGATCATCCTCCATCAGGTTTTCGTGGTCACTAACCTGTGTTTCCTCTTGCCAGAGTTACCAGCCTCAGACGCCCTAGCCGCTGCAGATTTGCTAACTGTCCTTTTAAATAAATGCTTTTGAAATGGGGTCGCTCTGTTCTGAGTCATTACATGTGAAGGGATTCTCCTATATATTAAACTTTGGATATTCTGCAGCTCCTCCAGAATTGGCATAGGACTCTTGGCAGCTTAATCACTACAGTTAAGTGGTGTTCTCTTTATAAATTAAAACGTGCATCATTCAAATCTGAGCATAGGGTTCAACTGGCTCTATTGGGCTTTAGTTAGAGGCCGAGAATAAAGGGGACTGAATGTAAATGCTTGTCACACTTTTTCCAATACTTCCACTTTACAATTATGCACTAATTCATGTTTGACTGATAAATAAAACCCTATTTGAATTTATGGAACCTTCTGGTTTTAGCATTAGAAAAGCTTGAAAAGTATAGGGGCTTTGAATGTTTCTGCAAGGCCTTTTAATATTATTAGATATCAATATATGATATATTGTATTAATTCAATGTCAGTTTCTTTCTATTTTTCCGGTTTCCCACCTTACTATTGTGAACTTGCTGTTATCTATCATTGGATTGTTAAGAGATTGATAGTAGTGTCTTCAAAATGTACTCTTCACCTGAAACTGACCAAACAAGTCCAGTTCATGCGGTTTGCCATTCCTTTGCCATTTGAGACAACAGAAGTATTGATCCAGAGGATTCTCTTAAGCGCTCGGGTTTGTCCTCTGAGGGTGCAGCTGAAGGCTTCGAATAGAGAAGTAAAGAGGCACTTGATAAATAAAACACCTAGGTCAACAGAGCCATTTCATCCATTAACCTGAAGCAGGTCTCTCTGCATGGGGAAGGGAGCAAACCTGTAACTTTGGTAAACACAAACACAGTGGTCATTCAGGGGTCACAAAAGGTAACCTGAGATAGTTTTTGCTGGTAGGGAATTTTTTTAGTGATCATGATTATATTCGGCCTTAATTTCCCTACCTTGTTTTTTATTTTTTTCTGAAGTTTCAGGAAATAATTTCTAGATAAACAGTTTAAAGAAGTATAACCAAACTGGTTGTAGTTAATTTAAACAGTATTATGAGTTTGAGAACGAGAGGTTAAACTTAGATCTCAGTTGTGCCATTTTTGGCTTTGCACATAAGCACAAGGTGACCGAAAGGCATCCCCTGGCCAAATCCAATGGAGGTCAGAGGTGGAGGTCAGGGGTCGGAGAGGCGTGGCCTTGGTGCCAGAGACGCCCCCGGGTTTACACAAGTGTAAAAAGAGTCCATTCAGCCGGGCTTCGTGGACAGAGTATCACAAAGGTCCTCTGTGTGGGGCCTGCGCCCCCACCCACTCACACCAACACACATACACACACTGTCACAAACACACAACCTTTCCAAGCACCACGTCCACACAGGATACAGACAAAGGCGGTGTTTTTGGTGTACGTTTCAGCAGAGCTGTGTACATCTTAACCTGAAGCCATTTACAAAATATTCCCTTTGTTTGTTGACCTTCTGCAGAAATGCTGCAGAAACACTTACAGTTGACAGACATTTTTTTTTTATCTAGATCTGTTTGAAATGGTGCTCATTTAGACAACAGCACAAGTCATACTGAAACCATGATGCAAAATAAAACACAAAGAAAGATAAAAATGTATTTCCTTAGATTAAATTCAATCAGATTTGATATCAGTTAGAATATTAAAAACAACACATTGTAACAGTATTGTTTATATATTGTTTTTGAAACCTGGAAAACGCAACGATTCAGAGTTTTGACTTAATATGGAATTAGTGATTTTTTGTATTTTATACACAACAAACTCTTCCTGTTTAAGATGTGTGCTGATTATTTTTTAATCAAAAAGGAAAAAGCAGTAGAGAAAAGTGTTTTTAGCTAAGATTTATTTTCAGTAATGTGGCTTAAATAAGCCATTACTCCCTGCTCTAATTAGCTTGACTCAAATCAAGTCGAATTAATTTGTGAATCCGTTTTGTTAAAAAGTAAATAACTCAAACAAATTAAAAAAGTGCTGCTAGAATTAACCTTAGTTTGAAAAAAGTCTGCCTGCAAGTCCTTTCAATGATTCTCAGTTTTCTGTCAGTGAACTTTTAAAGGCCTTAAAAGGCTCTGTAAAACCAGCATGTCCTTGTAACTTCCTCCTAATTTCTTGTGCCTCACTCCAGGTAATAAAGTTTAACCAGTGTCACATATTAGATAACATGCTCGGCATATTAACTTCAAACTGAAACTATTTCTTATGTTTGGAAAGCAGTATCTGTACTTCCTTTACTTTGAAGAATTGATCCTACTTGTTTAATTTATAATTGCATAATGTTTCTGTTTAGTCTTAATAGTCCGGGACCAAACAATCGACTTTGTCTCTGTATTCTAGATATTTTGATGTAGATGGTGATTACCTCAAGCTAAATCAAAAATTACATTTTACTCATTTGTCCAAACAATCGGAGAGAGAGAGATGCACCGCAGTGTTTTTTTTATGTATTAGATCTGATTTTTTTCATCTATCACATGAAAAATGTAACATAAAATTAGATTTATTCTATGAAGTACACTGATTGAGGGTGTCTGTCAGTACAAAGCAACACTATGCATTCCGGTGAGACATGCCAAATTGATTACTGCTCTACTTTCTGTTCTTCCTAAGAAGACCATGCCTCCACCTCTATTATTGCAAAATTCAGTTGCAAGCTGCAGTTCGACATCAAGAAACACATTTCCCAGATTATAGGGTCTCTATGTTTATCTGTACCTCTGTATATTTAAAGCGCTGCTTATGTTTTTTAGACGAATTACGAGTTTTTATTCTACCTATATATCTGATCAACACTTATGCTTTCTTCTAAGAAAGGCCATCACACAAAGGAAAGAATATTGGGACACAACATATATATATATACAGCTACTTATCTGTATTTTCCCCTCAAGTTTTCTTTTAATTATTGTTTTATCTCTATTTCTCTTCTTGTGGTCTATTTCTCTCTGGTGATCTTAATGATGTTTTTTTTTTTATTTTTTAATGCTTTTATTAAAATGCACATTTATTTGTATGAGAAATGCTGTATAACTAATGATTGAATCGATAATAGGACTGAGGTTGCTGTAACTCTGGTTGCAAGTTTATCAGAATAACGACTGCGTCCTTCTTGTGCATCCGTTGTTATTTCTGTGTTTTTCTAAATTTGTTAGTAAATAAAGCCCTTTTGATTGTGTTCTCTGAGGAGAAATTACTAGAATTTAATCTTGCTCTGAATGGGTTTGGTCATGGACCACCTCTTTCATCGCTGGCATTGCAGGATGTGCAGACACTGTTAAGAAGTGACATCAATTGTTCCTATTCAGCTTACTAAAAGTTTTGCAGTACTGCCGGCACATGGCATACACATCTGTTTATGTCTGTCTATCTATCTATCTATCTATCTATCTATCTATCTATCTATCTATCTATCTATCTATCTATCTATCTATCTATCTATCTATCTATCTATCTATCTATCTATCTATCTATCTATCTATCTATCTATCTATCTATCTATCTATCTATCTATCTATCATCTATCTATCTATCTATCTATCTATCTATCTATCTATCTATCTATCTATCTATCTATCTATCTATCTATCTATCTATCTATCTATCTATCTATCTATCTATCTATCTATATGTGGTCCTGTCTTTAGGGGCTGTTAGCTTCTCATGTTGTCATATCCTGCAGTACGTTCTTGTTTACATAACCACTTTAGCACCTCTGTTGTTATTAGAAATATACAGGACTTTATTTACACCTACACTGAGCAAAAATAATTTGTAAAACAGAAAAATAAATATTAAGAAATTCCGAAAAACTTTGTATGCAAGCAATATGAGCTGCTAGCATATAGATTTAAATAATTTCATATCACCTGACATCCACTCATAGATATTGTCTACACAACTGGTACATTTTTTTCAGGTAATTTGGACTCATGTTTGAATGATAGTGAAATAAAGTGCCTTGTTATCAGCATATGTATGGTAAAATATGTCGAGTTTCTCAATAATGTGAGCCAGGGAGCAGCCACTGAATCAAAGGGGTGGGTGAACGAAGCCTTGGAAATCCTACATTGCCATTTATCAATACAACTCCTCCTCGTCACTTGGATTTATGATTTCCAATGAGACAATTTATTCCTTGTCTACCTTTAACTATCTTACCAATTTAGCATATGGAAAGTATGTCAAAAATTGATCTTATTTTACAGATTTATCATATTTTTGGAAGAAAATTGTGCAGCTTTTTTGAATTGTTTAATACAAGAACCATAGAACCCTAACCCTGGTTAAACACAGCTTCAAAATAAGACAGCAATCTGGATAGATTTTTATATTCATTAAGTTTTTAAAATGTAGAGCTGCATTTGATTGGGGTAGCAGTTAAAGTAGATATTGCATTTCCAAATGATGCTAAAAAAAAGAACCCCCCCGAAACATCACATTTTAATCTGGAGACAAAAGATGAAGCGTTATCAGAATTTAAAAACCTTCATTGTTCCAAAACATGGCTTAAAACAAGAAGAAAGTGCACCTTTGATTAAGTATAATCAAGGCTGTGTTCAAATATTTATGGTGGACTGTGGCAGAAGCTTCACTCAGACCAGCATTATGAAAAGAACATCATCATCTAAAGCATTTTCAATAGAAAATCTATGACTTTATTCAATTAAAATCAAGAGAGTAAAACAAAATAAGTCAAATAATTCAAACAACAATAGACAATGCAGTTAAATTGTTCATAAAATTTTATTTTTTATATATATTTTATTTGTTAATAGTAAAATTAAACAGTTTACTGGCACCCATAGTAATTGCAAACTCTATAAACTTAATATAAAGTGCAATCAATTTTAAATTAATATTGCAATATTATAATTAGAGTTTTTTGAGCATTTTAGGACCCTTTTGCATCACTGTTTGGCACTAAATCCCATATCTCATTTTTTCCAAAGATATTAGTCAGGTAAAACGATTTAATCAGAGCTCAATAAGAGAGCCGGCATGCGATCCTTTAATTAATGCTCAAAATGCAGCAAATATTAGAGAGGTTCTTTAGTGGTGAGGCAGTACAGTTTTAGTTCTGCTTTTAAAGGTAACAGCAGCAGAATAGTTGTTGTTTGAGCAACTTGAATGAAACACGTGACAACTTTTGGTGCGATTAGATGAAACATATCGCATTTCTCACAATGCAGAAGTGTCTGCTCTCAAGTTCCTTTTAAATATTTTACATATGCATCATATAGCAAGCATTCGGATAAAAAAGAATGCCTGTCAATCTACATATACAATTCTATATTTTCGTAAAATAGTTAATCTGTGAAACAGTATTTTTTACTTACTGTAGAAGTATAGATAATACGTTTGTTTCTACGTTTCTTTATATGCTTTTTTTGGCTGATAGCATAAAGGCAAAAACTCCTTATTGGCTAGTCTCATACAGCTAGGTTCAGCTTATGATGAAGAAGAAATACAAAAATCTGATGCTTTTTTTAATTATTTTTTACATTTCAAAGTATTTTGACAAATCAAATGAATTACTTTATACTTCATTAATGTATTGTAGCTTTTTAAGTGTTTTATCTGTTGGGCCGGTGGAGTTTCTGCTTCATTATAAACATACTTTCCCTGTATGATTGAAATTTTTTCCAGATCACCTTGTTCGTTTGGTTTCCTGTGGACAAATTTGTGCAGAACTCCTGATTGTTTTTCCTACATCTTAAATTAATAAATACATTTGAGAAAAGAAGGGCACATTTTTTTTTTTTGATGATTTGTTTTAATTGGAATACCGTAACACAAACAATTTATGCATTATGCATCTGATCCTCATTGGTCTGCAGAAACAAATCCCAAATAAAGCTCTTCTCTGAGGAGAAGCACACGTGTCTCACTGTAGACAACCAGCCTCCCAGACTTAATGGCCTATTTTCCAACCCCAGAACTTGCTCCGTGCTCTGACTGGTGGTATTATTTTAAAGTGCTCCAGAGATCTGTCTTCTATAATTTTACCCTCATCCTCCTAGCCCTCAGTAAAATGGTGGATTATTGCCAGATTAAGGGAGTGCCTTTTTCTTTATCCCTGGGTAAGCCTGCACAGCATGCAGATCTGAGGTAATGAAGCTCTCTGTGATCCATGTCTGGATGAATTTACAAAAAAAGAAAAAAAAAATCCCAAAGCACAGCTGTATTTGAAAGGAAATGAATTTTCCTTGGAAGGCATCTTCAGACCTGTGTTCTCTGTTTCCCCCCCAATAGAGAAAAGCGAGTGAAACAAAGCACTGATTATATCTTGTTTTAAAGGTGTTAAAATAAAGACATCTGGATCAGTTTCTGTAAGGAAAGACAAACTAAACCTGAAGTTTATTGGGAACTTAACCTGCTACTGACTGATAGAAAGGAGCTGGTTCCTACCTATTAAATCAATGCCAAAATCAATTATTATAATTCAGCCAGAAAAGATTCCAACAGAAGACAGGCAACAATTTGAGTTTTTTCAAAAATGAGAAATATAGCATTTAGCACTTAGGCTTCAAAGGAAGACATAAGCATCGAGAACGATGATGTAATGATTGAGCAAATGAATTAGGATCGGTTTTCTGACACTGGTGGTGGAATGGAGCCTGAAAGAGGAAGGGAGACTGATGAAAACGAGGATGATGGTGGAGATGTTGTGGAGGACGGATGCAGCTTGATGGTGCAGAGAGCTGTTGCTTTTTTAAACCAGAGTCCTGGATTTATAATTGGCCATGTGAGAGGTGAGGCTAAAATTAGTCACCTGAATTGTTGATCAAGCTTCATAATCTGGTGTAAATCACTTAAAGCTACAGTGTGTAATAATGACAGGGATATACAGTCAGAAATGTAATATATTATACATAACTATGTTATTTATCATCATCTACGAGCTCAGCCTCTTAACCTTAATATTTGCGTTGCCTTAGAATTCGTTATTTATAATTACATAGGAGCGGGTCTCGCAGCCATGGAGGCAGACATCTTTGCGCTACGGCAGCGCAGAGCCAACAAACTAGCGATTGCGAGATCGCCCATTACGCTCGAAAGTAACTACGGCAAGTTGAGAGAGATGAACTTAGACTGTACTGAACAATTGATGGCAGTATTAAAATGATCTATGTAAACAAACCTCATCACTTGAGAAGGTAGGTGATGCGGACGTCGTGGAAGACATTTTGTCCCGTAACGCTCGCCGTACTGTTGGGGGGGGAGAAGCAGTGGGGGGGAGATGTTCATGTTGCTGCGGTCTGCAGTCTGGACGTTAGATGTCGCTAAAAATTACACACTGTAGCTTTAAAGAAAACACAATTAAAATTTAATTACATTTATTTTGATTTTTAAAATCCATTATTTAAAATAAAATCCATATTTTTAGAGCTTTCATTCAAGAAAAAACAAGAAATAAAATTATTTGCCTAACAAGCTACTTCTATATATATACATTTTGAGTTTTCTACATAAACTTGTCATTGTTATTTATGGTTTATGTTATGGTTCTCCCCTTTTTGCACCTTGAGTTTTTAATTTTCAGTTTTCACTACCTAAGTAATTCTGTTTTGTTGATCTTTTGATTATTTTCCATTTTGTGTTATATTTAAACCCCCTTTAAGCCCCCTTTTCCTGTCTCCTTTCCTCTAGCTCCCTTCTAGTCACTTCCATCCACACCTGCTCCATATCATCTGATTACCCGTCTTTGTTCTGTCTCTTGTATATACTCCTCCTGTGCAGTTCTTCAGTGCTGGTTCCTGTTTTTAGTAGATCTTCGTTTCTGGGTCCTGATGTGATTTTTCCACCAATGTTTGCTGCTTTTATGGTTTTCAGTAATTTTGTGTATTTGAATGTTTTCCTCAGTTTTTCATTAAACTTACAAGAACTAATCTCTACCTCACTCATCTCTGCTTTTGGGTCTTCAAGCAACCTCACCCCCCATGTTGACAGTTTAAGACAATGAGAGCCACATTGATTCTCAAAGACACAATCTAAACAATAATAATGTTTTTTTCTTTATGTCAAATACAGTCTGAGAAAATTAAGTTTTCAATCATCCTCCCATCCATCGTCTCCCACTTATTCCATCAGGGTCGTGATTTTCAATCAATGGTTTCATTACTGAGGTGCATAAAGCCATTCATACCAACTGGGTTCTAAATAATCACAGCTCTTATCAAACCATAAAGCTTTTATTAAACACTTTACAAAACTGAGATTAGTTTCCCAAGGCACACCAGGCCTTATTACAGCTGTACTTATAAAGTCAGGAAACGTCTTACTTGGAACCTGCCTGTTCTGGTACAACTTCACTAACCCCAAAGTTAAAGAGAAGGTCAAAGACCAAGCGAGGGGAAGACTTAAAGTTAAATTAAAACTATAGAAGCTAAAATGTCGTCATTGTTAATAGAGTTGTTTCAAGCGTTGCTGGACTCTTCAGGTCACCAGAACTTAAAGTAAACTAAAAAGTCTCAGAAAGCTACATCATGGCCCAAACTAAAGAAATTTAAGAAGAGTTGTTTGAATGTCAATCAGTCTGGAAAGGATTAAAGCATTATTTCAAAGGCTTTCAGACTCCGTGCACAAGAGTGAGAACCATTCTCTTGGAATTAGGGATGCACGATATTTGGATTTTGGCCGATATCCGATATGCAGATATTTTAAAACTCATGTAGCCGATAACCGATATCGATACTGATGTTAAAGCTGGACAAATAAGTAGTCATTGAAAATAGCAGTTTTGTTATCCATTTCTGACACTCTGAAAAATAATATACTCAAATATATTTTCATATGCTGATATCAAATAGATTTTTAAAAACGCGGTATCGATCTATTTTACTTTCAAAATCTCGTGAAATTTCATTGTTCTGTTACAAACTCTCGTGATATTTTGCAAATTCTTGCGAGATTTTGTTAGTAAAATAGATCGATACCTCGTCAATATATCAACATATAAAAATATGGCAAAATTTCGTGAATTTTCGGGGGATTTTGTAGCATAACGATGACATAATGCGATATTTCATTAGTAAAAGAGATTGATATGGTGTTTTTAAATGGCAATATATCAGCATATGAAGATATTGGGATATTTTAATGTATCAATATTTTTCCCTCGTCTTTAGAAGTTTTTAAGTCTGTAAAAAAGATATATATATATATATTTTTTTTAGACTTTAGAAACTCAGAAGCTGATCAAATATCGGGTAAAATATCGGTGGGGTGGCCGATGTCCGATATTCAGTTTTAAGGCCGATACCGATAGGGGGCCGATTATATTGTGCATCCCTACTAGGAATAAAGAAAACATAGAACACAACTGATCAGTTTGTAAAAAAAATACCCAAAAAACTAAGTGACAAGCCATCCAAGTGGTTAAAAAGGAACTTAAAATAAAAAACACAGAATGCTAAGCAGGTTTCAGTTGCTCAGTTAAAGCAGTTATAAACTCAACGATGAGAAAGAAAGGCAAGGCAAAATATGCCTTTATGGAAGAGACTCAAGGCCAAAATCCTTTCCAACAAAGAAATAAACAAGGTTTTTTTAATATATATATATAAAAACAAAACATATTATATACCTGCCATTCAATATCAGCATCCTAAATTTTGATTTGATGTTTTCTTTTCAAAGTCAAGCCTCCAAGCTGAAGGACTGAGTGATGCACTGCAGATGCTGTCTGACCAGTTTTCCTTTAGAAAGTCTACCCAGACCCTGACTCTTCACTTTATCCTTCACTTTATCAACCTCAGCTAGCAGAGTGTTGATATGACCCTGAGGCCGACGAAACGACCAAACTCATCAGCATGTATGATATGTTCACAAGAAGGCTGTTAGATCCTTAAAGATATGTTTTTTTGTGCTTAAAAAGCTAGGTGTTGAATGTAAACTAAACAAAAAAAAAAAACACCCAATACATGTTGGTACATCAACAATTGATTTAGTAAGATGTGATTGGATCACTTGATAAAAAAATCAGGAGCCAATCATATATAACACTATTTTTGGGGAACACAGAGATGTCCGATGCGAATTGGATTATACATAAATCACTGATAAAATCCTCCCGTTTCTAAATGCTGAACACTTTGCAAATTTCGCCAGAATAAGAGCTCATATGGAGCCGTTTAAGGGAGCATTACAAAAGAGTTGAGAGGAAAATTAAACCATAGCTAAAAGGTTTCTCCCAGTCAGCATTAAGGCAGAAACATTCATCAAGTTTATATCCAGAACAGCTCTAACATGGGCTCTTAGTAAATAAAAAAATAAAAATAAAACGTTTAGGAGTTTTATCAGGCCAAACAATAATGAGGTGTACCATCCATTACATCACTGGTCATCTGTCTACTGAAGAAAGAAAAAGAGGAGAATTAAAGCACTCAGGACTGATTATGCACATAAAAATGATGTGTACAGGAAAAATGCCATTTTTTATATATTTGAAAAAAGTTAATCAATTTGTTAAAGCAATAAGTTTTCTTATATATGAGAAGATGAAACTGTTGTTCACTCATCAGAATGTTATTGGTGCGATGAGGCAATAGGTCGTGTCCCAAAGCAACAAAGTAGACGAGAGCATCACCCCCGAATATACAAAATAATGTTGATACAAAGTAAATACAGTGAATTTTCATATTTTCATGCAAATATCAGAAGTACTCTACTTTGACTGTTAGAAAGAGTTGCTACAGCTGTTTCAACTGCCTTTATGTACGGAAGAGGATTAGGGCCACTGAAAAAAAAAAGAAAGTTAACTGATTTTTAAATTTTATTTCAGTTTAACATGGGAAAAAAGTCAGAATTCTGACTTTTTTTTCCAGAATTCTGACTTTAATCTCAGAATTCCAACTGAATTCTGACAATAAAAAAGTCAGAATTCTGAGGTTAAAGTCAGAATTCTGACTTTTTTCTCAGAATTCGGACTTTTTGCTCAGAATTCTGACTTTTTTTTCAGAATTCTGACTGAATTCTGACAATAAAAAAGTCCGAATTCTGAGAAAAAAGCCAGAATTCTGAAATTAAAGCCAGAATTCTGAGATTAAAGTCAGAATTCTGACTTTTTTCCCATACTATACTGAAATAAAAAAAAAATCTGTTAACTTTTTTTTTTTTTCAGTGGCTCAAATCCTCTTCCATATTTATGAGACTCTGTTGACAAAAACTGAATTTATTTTGAAAATGTTGTTTGATAAGAGGAAGGATTCTGAGAATGTATTTCAGGTCTGGAAAAGCACCAGGCGAGGAAAATAATGGATCATTCTACACATTTAATGAAGCATCAGCAAAGAGAAGACATTGTCATGATTTAGGAATGATACCCTCAAAACTACTAAGATGGTGGATAGATGGGTTGCCAGACGGTTGTATGGAAGTTTTAGACATTGGAATAAGAAATAACATTCAGAACTAAATAATAAGCATGCAGCATATGCTCCAATACCACACTTATCCAGATGAGGACAATACTGAAACCTTTATTTTCAAAAGCTTAAAAAAAAGTCAGGGAAGTGTTGACCAAGTGGTTAGAGCAGTGTGCTTGTGCTCTGAGAAAGTTACAAGTACTCGGTTCGATCCCCACAGCCTCCACTATGGGTCTGGGTCTCTTATCAAGATCCTTAACCCCGGGCGCCGCAAAATGGCAGCCCACTTCTCCCCAAGGGGATGGGTTAAATACAGAGGTAAATTTCTCCTGTGAGAGATCAATAAAGTTAAATTATTAATATTAAAAGCTTTTTAGGAACAATTTGAATGCATTTTTAGTTTTTTTTCTTCTTTTTTGTTGTTATATTTTTACTTAATAAATATTGTGTTGGTGCTCTTTACAGTATCTATCTATCTATCTATCTATCTATCTATCTATCTATCTATCTATCTATCTATCTATCTATCTATCTATCTATCTATCTATCTATCTATCTATCTATCTATCTATCTATCTATCTATCTATCTATCTATCTATCTATCTATCTTAGGTGTCCCCATTTTCAGATTTTACCACAGACCCTTAACTCCTCTGGATGCGCCCCTGTCCGTGTTGATATTACAGCTGTTGGCTACTGTACTTGTGTTCCAACAGCTGGAAGGGGGCAGAGTCAGTCACCTTTCATTTCCTACACTGTAGCCTGACATGAGACAGCCCCCTAGGTGTCTCACTTTCTCAGCGTTTGGACGGAGCGCAGCTCAGCGCCCGGCTGCCTGCCTGCCTGCTGCTGCTGCTGCTGCTCGTCTGGCTGACTGGCTGCGTTGACGTCAGCACCGTGTTGATTTGCTGAGGCGAGAGAAGAAAGGAGTTAGTGCGTGTTGAGAGAGCGGGTACTGCGAACTGCCTTACTATGCTGTAGCCCCAACCCCCGTGCACTTCACGGAGTCAAAACGTGCAACTTAGGTGAGTACCGACCCGGTAAACGCAGCTGCAGTTTCCCGGCGACAAGTGCCAGACCCACTACCCTGCATGCGCGTCCCACTGTTTATTCCGCGTACTTTCATTCACCATATGGGATGTTTTGTTTTTTTGTTTTCTTTTTGATGCGTTTCTGTTTTTGCAGCGCTCTGCTCGCTGCGCTTGTCCTCGCTCAACCTTTTGCGCTGAAGTTGCCAGCGGACGCCAGTCCGGCTCAGCCAAGTTGAGGAGTTCTGGCTTTGGAACAAGTGTGTACCTGATTGCGCTGCAAGGTGTGGAAGTTTGCATTTAGCCGGTTTCAGAGATGTTAAGGTTGACGTGCCCCCCCGACACCACCCGCCCCCCCCATTCCAACCCCACCAACCAGTCCAACCTGCATCTCTTTCTGTGCGTGTTGTCTGGTTAGTATTCTGTCAGAGGACGTGGGGTCTGGCTGCTTCACCGGGAGCCAGACACCACATGACGCGCAGCGCAGCGTCACTTTGATTGGGGAAATCGGCTCGTTTTATTTGACTAAATATACAATTTCCACTTAAATGCGCTCCTTTTTCCCCACCAGTGTCTCTTTACGCGTCAGCTTGAGTCATTGAAGCTTAAGGTGACATCACGGTTGAAAGCTAAAGATGCCGGTCTTTATTCCCAAAACAATTCAGAAAAATCCGTCCTCCGCTCTGACAGGCTGTTAATTGATTGGCAGCCAATTGGATATTTGATTGATCAATCGCTGTGAGAATAGAAGCGATGGTAAATTGATTTGTTATCGAATGTGTCTGATCTGACTCTTTCCCTTTTCACTCCTTCCCTTTTATCTCCTCAGCAGCATTAAAGCCCCTACCTGCCCCCCTTTCGCTGGATCCGACTATTTCATTTCGCCACCTGCGCGTCATTCCGGTTCCCCTTTCTGTCTCAGGTGGACTTATATCTATTTACACAAATGCTCTATCTCTTTTTAGATTTGATCATTTCTTTTTCTCTCTCTCCGCGCTTGTTGTGTGTCAGTGTGGAATATTGAGCGCTGTTTATCCTTGTTGTGGCGCGTCAAGGCGCGCGATGGCAGACAACCCGTGATCTGATCGATCCTGCTCCTTCTTTTCTGTAAAGTCTCCCTAATATGGTCATTGTCAGCGATCTATACTGTCCTCTAGGGAGACGATCTCCACCGCCTTAATGTATTTAATCTAGTCCCCGCTCCCTTTGCATAATCTATAACCTTGTGTATAATTTGTCTGCTGCGGCTGCCTCAATATAACGCCGTCTAGACGCTCCGCAGCCTTCTTGTTTATTAATAGAGACCAGACTAAAGTCGGTCTTAAGGGGAACTTTGAAGAAAGCCACAGAGCGCAACAAGCATTGATCATTTACGGAGCTGTAAATCGCTCCTATTGGCAAACATGTTATAAAGATAATCTAAGGTTTTGAAGCATAATCTGTGTTTACAGAGAGGGGGGGGGGGGGGGGGGGGGGTTCTCCCAGTCAGAGGAATACCTATGGTTTCATCATTACCTTCACTCCCATCGATTTTAGTTCCAACCCACCCTCCCACAAAAAGACAACCCGTCCATCCAGCGCTGGGATCATTTTCTGGCTGCAAACAATAGGTGCCTGTATCATTTTACATCCCTTCCAACCTGTTTTAATATTGGGCTATAATATAATGTTTTGATATTTTTGTTTTTGTTTTTTTAGGTTGAATTGGACTTTTCAAGAAGAATAATAGGATATATTCATTTTTTTTCTTTTGTGGAGGTGCAAATTTTGTGGTGAGACGTTCACTTTACCTCTGTTTTTAATCTATATGTTGAACAATTGGGCAAAGTTACAAAATATTTTTAAATTTGATTAAATTTTGAAACGTGAGATGAACTGATGCAGGGAATTTCTGCCCTGTTACTCTGGGAAAAAAAATAATGCAACCACTTTTGGCATTTACTTAATCATATTTAGTTACTTTAACATAATTGTTTTATGTCCTACCCTGCTAACATGAAACAATTGTGTTAAGGTAACTAAATATGATGTAAGTATTTGCCAAAAACGGTTGCATTAGGTGTTTCTCACTTTTTTATTCTTTGACCTTATATGAAAAGGTCTTACAAACAGGATGGAAGAATTAAAAGAAAGTTTTAGAGAAGTGCCCTAAATTAGCTTTTTCCCCCCGTGCCGTACAATTGTTTATGATTTAGGAGAACGATGGTGAAAAAAAATCTAATTTGCATGATCTTGTGCTTGTCGGTACTTCTTTTCATATTTCTGCTGTTTCTGATTTTGACCGATGTATTTTTCTTAGACAGTAAACTTTAAATAGAAGAAAATACCTAGTTCAGAATCCCAAAGAAAATTAAGAAATTACAAGATAAACTTTAAAAGATAACCCTATTTTAATTTGAAATGTATAAAATACCCATTTTAAAAGGGCAATAGTTAGGCATTCAGTGTGCTACACTTTCATTTAATCAATAAGGAACATTGTTTTGATTTTTCAGTATTTGACCACCAGATCCAGTCTTTGGCTGTTTGATAGTTTCTAAGTATTTTCTTTTTCAACCAAAACTGTCCTATTTTTTTTTTAAGGACTCATCATCCATTAACTCAGACAGAAACAGGGTCAGTGGAGGTACTAGCTGCTAGTTGTTTCTTAAATTCATACCTTATTGCAACAATATTATTCAATTGAACGCAAAAAGCAGTTTGCTGTAACTTCCTGTTGAGCAAATCTGAATACAAAGATTTCCAATTTTAAAGTGCATGTTGCCTCAGGGCTGCTAATTGAATCTGGACCTGTCCTCATTATTTAGTGTGGGTCAAACATGCTATAGAAATGAGGTGGAGCAACATGTTGCCCTGTTAACTTGGATAATGAAATTACAGACAGTCAACAGACATGTTCATTCATTTGAGATTTTAAGCGCCTGAGAGCAGAGCAAAGCAGAGCGAAGCGGAGAGGGGCGTTAAGTGCAGCAGTGTTGTGTGCCTTTGCCTCATCCTGCTTTCTTTTCCACCCATTCCTGGCTGCTGCTCTCTGCTCCAGTCTGTGATGAGAATACTGAGTAAGATGCTATTTAATTTCAGAAAGGCTGTCGACGCTCGCTGCGAGCCAAGTGATGGAGTGAACGTCCCGCAATTCACTCTTGTTTAACTGGTGTACATCCCCATCAGATAGGCAAATGAAGACATCTTTTTAGCATAACATATGTCGGACTGATTGGTATGCAGGGTGAGCCTGTTGGACAGCCAGCAAATTGTCTCCTTTTAGAAAATACTGTCAATACCCTGAGCACATTTCTCAGAACAATGCAGCCGCACAGATTGTTTACCATCCCTGCAGGATATTTGCAATCTGAGACTCCAGTGGCCTCACACTTGGATTTGCATAATAAATTGTGCTATGATTTGAATACATTCACTGTCAAATAAGATATATTCAAAAAGTAAATTTGAATCGACTTAATATATGGAAGACAACGTTCCACTTGTTGAGCTTGGAGCTGCTGTGCCACAAAAACAAGTGTTTTTCTTTGACAGTTTTCTTCTTTTGTGTGTGTCTGTTGCTGGTTTAGATCATCAAACAGATTTAGACATCAGACCAAGAAAACCTGAGTAAATAAAAAATGAGCTTTTCAAACTAGACATTATTTTCTTCTGGGAAAAAAATCCTACAAACCCCCCCTAGCCCATTTTGCAAAAGCATTTGTTCCCTAAACTAATAAATGTTTGTACCTCCTTCGCAACAAGTGCAATGAAGAGTTTTACTTTAGATCCTTGTCATCCTGCATAACCCAAGTTAGCAGGGTCTGACAGTATAAAGTTGTTAACATCTAATATTATGGAATACATTTGATCAAGAATTAAAAACAAGAATTATGTGAGGGGTAAATCATTTGTCACAGTCATGGTTGTAATCTATTAATTTGTTTTATTTGCAGGTAATACTTGTTTACAAAGAGGGCCAAAAGCTCTCCTGAACGGGGGAAGGCAAGCCTCATGAGTCGGCCTCGTGGATTTCATCGACAAAATGGATTTAACTAAAATGGGTATGATCCAGCTCCAGAACCCCAACCATCCCACCGCTCTGCTGCAGAAGGCCAACCAGATGCGTCTGGCTGGGACTCTTTGCGATGTTGTCATCATGGTGGACAGCCAAGAGTTTCATGCTCACCGGACTGTGCTAGCCTGCACCAGCAAAATGTTTGAAATCCTCTTCCATCGCAGCAGCCAGCATTACACCCTGGACTTTCTTTCACCAAAGACTTTTCAGCAGATTTTGGAGTATGCTTACACTGCCACACTCCAGGCCAAGGTTGAGGACTTGGATGATCTCCTTTATGCAGCAGAGATCCTGGAAATTGAGTATTTGGAAGAACAATGCCTCAAGATCCTGGAAACCATTCAGTCCTCGGATGAAAACGACGTTGAGGTCAGCGCTAACGACGGCAGCACAGAGGAGGATGAAGAACGTAAAGGCCAGAATGGAGCCAAGATCTCTAAAAAACATTCCATGGAGAGCTCCTATTTGTCAGGTACCCAACAATCTTCCAAAATGTCTGGTGTAGTAGACCAGAGTCCCTCCGTCTCTACTTCCTTTAACGTCTCCAACCTGAGTCCCACCAAAGCTGCAGTGGACAGCCTGATGAGCATTGGCCAGTCTCTGCTGCAGCAAGGCTTTGGTGGTGAGCAGCTAATCCACGCTAACTCTCATCACCTAATGTCTGAGATCAAGACTGAAAACATGCAGGTAGACATGAGTGGAAACGGCCACGAAAGCCCTCAAAACATGGAGTCCAGTGCCTCCAGCAATGGAGACCGGAGCGGAGAAGACCGGAACCGAGATGGTCCTGGAACCCCAACCAGAAGCAGTGTGATCACCAGCGCCCGGGAACTGCACTACGTCCGCGACGAAAACATGGTCGACCACCAAGCTGAAGTCAGTCAGATGGGTCTGGAGGCAATGGCGGGAATGACAGAGAAACATCTCGCCTCGCTATACTCCCTCCCTGTTAATCACAAATCAGACGCCATGATGTCCATGCCGGTGTCCATGGCCTCCGCCCTCCCCATGTCTCCAGCTCTGGCTATGTCTATGGACTTCAGCACCTATGGGGGGCTTCTGCCACAGAGCTTCATCCAGAGAGAATTCTTCAGTAAGCTGGGTGAGCTGGCAGTGGGCATGAAGCCGGATGGCAGGAACCAGCATGAACGGTGCAACGTTTGCGGTGCAGAGCTGCCAGATAATGAAGCTGTAGAGCAGCACAGGTAAGTCTCTCCTTGATTTGCTATCTACTGAGTCCAGCCTTGACGTTTGACCCTGAAACTTCAAAATATGCATTATGTTAGACGTCTCTAAAGTAGGTCTTACTGGACACTGCTGTTTTGTAATCAAAATATTCTTCAGTTGTGTGTCTTTAACTATATTTACACTAGTGCATATTTTAATATGCAGCCTCTCTTAAAGTTCAACCATTGTCAGTAGTACAGCAGAGGCTGCTAGTTTATTGTCTGTCTTTAGACAGAAGTGGGACTGCAACAGTAGAGACAAGTGGGCTTTAGAAAAAAAAAATTAGGTTGAAGAAATGCTCTGTTTGACCATATCAAAAAGAGATCGTAGACCAGAGAGAAATTTTGTATTCATACTGGACAAAAGCTGCTTCTGAGAGATAGTGAGGTGTATGAAATGTTGCTTTTCCAGTCATTATGAAACTAGATTTTACAACAGTCCAACAGAAAGCTAAACTTAAATCACTGAAAATATTGAAAGGACCAAATTACACGTGTACTGATGCTGTCATAGTTTCTATCAGCATGCAGATCTTGAGTCAATATAAAACTTAACAAACTCTGCAGGGGTTAAATAACACCTGACTGCATTTCCTGTGTTTGTTGAGATTTAACTGTAAAATATGTTTAAAAAAAACACACAAAAAAAAACAATTGAGGCAGTTCTCTGAGAGAACTGTCACATATTCATGTATCATGGAGTCCTACACATGTTATTTGGCGAACAGTAATCTCTTCAACTGATGTTTTTACTTTATTTCAAAATATCATACAGTTTATGCTTATGTATACAGTTCTGTTTATTACGTTACGATAACTGTATTGCCTTGCTTATGCTCTCGGCAGAAACATGCCTGCATGTACAGTTCTTGGGGGCATGTCCCGTTGTTTTGCCAGTTGCACACTTTTTTGTGTACTGTCCACCTTAAGCCTTAGTGGCACTTGTTAAACAGGAATGACAGCAATGTAGAGTCTGAAAGCATGTCTGGTTATACAGGCATAAACACAGAAAGAGAATATGTATCACTAGACCTTTGATACACTTGTAAAATGGCAAGAAAGTTCTATTTTTGCAGAAGAATGTTAGATTTAGTTGTAATAGTAATGTACTTCCTCTATACCTCTTTTTCTGTTGACAGTTGTTAAAAATAGGTTGCTTTATCAGCAGCACAATCTACTATTGAGAGGAATCACTGCAGGCCCTTAAGGCAAAGTATACACCAAAAGGGCATTCTTTGTGGCCGAATTTTCTTGAAATAGCTGCTACTTAAAAGATATGATCATAGCTTAGACCTTCTCTAGTCACCAGCTGACCATTTACTGCTGAATCTTTGCCATTCTGGCTTTAGTTCCAGTCATGGGAATGTTACTTTTCTGTTTTCTTTTTTTGGTTTTAATTTAGTTTTTTTTGTATTCCTCTAAGTAATTCTTGTGATAACCACTATCACCAAGGCTTTCAGAGAGACGGTTCTACAACAGCACATTGTCTTTAAATAAGATCCATTTGTCTGTTCTGTATGACTATCTTAACGGTTCAAACTTTTTTACTGTTGCTAATATAAACACCCTCCTTTCAAGTAATGGCTGCTTTACACATGATCACTAGGATGCATGTTATGACTGTTGGATCAGTTGGTTCATTGTTACTCCCTAAAGCTAAAAGTAGTAGTATACAAGTATACAAGTCTCTTTTGTTGATGCATAGAGATTGTATTTGTACCAGGAAACTGATTGATGTTGAATTGCTATTTTAAATATATCTTATTTCTTATAATTATGTGCAGATCCCACTGATATACTATTAAACACCTCTGGTTATTATTCAGTGAGGGAAAAGTACTTGGCATTTTGCCAACAATCATTTGATACGTTTTGGGGGTATTTTTCACTAAGAAAGAAATCCCTCCAGTTACCTTGTGCCACGTTTGAAGAGTTCACATCATTTTGTTTTCACACAAACTGCAGTTGTCCTTGGCTGACAGCTCCAGCGAGGAGATTCCCTTCTCCAGTAACTGCTATGCCTGCCCAGGTGACTGCCGGAGCAGCGCTGTCTCAACATTGTCCAAGACCATTAGTCACACCTTCCAATATGTGGGCAGCAGCCATCGCAGACACTTACTACTGTGGAACCCCCTTGTCCTGGACCGTACTCCTTTTCCCATAACTGCACAAGGGGGTCCTTTATTGGCTTGATAATTGGAGTAGACGGTCAGCTCAGGAAATGAGTGCTGAAGCTGGGCTCTGAGACAAGGAGGTAGTTCTAGGAGAGGGGAGTGGCAGGAGACGATATATCAGCCCTGCAGCTTTTTAAACCGGTTGATTCACTCGGTGTTCCTTACTGTGTGTTTCTGGGATTTTAACAGTCTGAGTTCTCCCTCAACAGGAGGCATTTTCCTGCATTCAAGGCCACCTTCTCACCCTGCAATGTTTGCTTAGATCAATAAGAAAGCACAGTGGTTAAAGTTCAATACCCCCCTACCCCCAACCTCTTCTCACAACTTACAGGTGGTTCTGTCCCAGCCCCTAATGGAGCTGCTCCCCCACCAAAAAAAAGAAAATATTGGAAATTATGGAATAGCTTTTACTCATGAGAGAGTCGTCCTTGTTTAGAGCCTCTCACTATGTTTCTCCGCCATTTAATAACAGCAATGAAGTCTCTTACTCCTGTGGCGCTGGCAATTACTTCTGAAAGCGTTTCTATTTGTTTGGCCTTCGTAAAAAGTGCCCATTATTCATTATATAAAAGATGGAAATCCACCACGGACCGACACAATTTTGCTTTATGGGGAAAAAGGTAAACATTCAGGTAGATTTCCAGCTGCTAATGATCAATTCTCTTCAAGCACAAACAGCTTTAAAAACCCGCTTCAACCTCTATGTAAGAGGCAACAGTGTAGTCACACTTTTTTTAATGGACAAGCTTCACCAGATTCTGTTTTTTGGGGGGAGGTGGGGGTGTCTGAAATAGTTGCCTGTGTTTCAAGAGGAATTTCATCAATTCGCTCAAGCTGGGAAATCTTGTATCAAAGGAGATTTCCAAACCGTTTCATGCATTGATCTTCCCGCTTTGCACCGTAGCATACTAATGGGTTAATTTAGTCTGGTTGATACACCGACACGACACTGTTTAATATTGCATGCGCTGTCCTGACAGCCTCCTGAAGTGTAGAAATCAAACATTGCATCATCCGCAGCCGTCCGCACATGAAAGTGCCGGCGCGCGAAGCAGAGAAGCCTGATAATTCAGATGCTCTTCATGTCCTCGCAAATTCCTCCGTGGGTCATTGAGCAGCGCATCAAGTTGGCGCCTCATCTTCTTTATCTCCGCGTATATCCCGTCAAAGACCTCAGGATTCTTTATGTTCTTTTTTCAGACAGGCAGAGTTCTGTTCTTTTGCACTAATTACACAACATTTCCCCACAGCCAGCGTGTCAGGGTCACCTCTGCTCTGCAACCCCACCCTCCACCCCAACGACAAGCACATGAAAAAAGTTTAACCTGGGTGCACGCAGGTCAAGTCAGAACATGAGTGTAATTGTTTCCAGATGTGGCACGGGTCAGTGCTGTGAGGTGTCTGTGTGTGTGCTTCAGTGTTGCAATGAATGCATCAGAAAGTACCCACTTCCTGAATAAATCTGCCCTCTGCCCTTTTCCATTCCTCTCTGCCCTGGATTATATCAGAATGAACACCTACACGAATCCACTTAAGACCGGTTCCACAAGGACTAAGAAGCATGTTTTTTAGTGCAAAATAGGCAGGAATGAATAAAACTGGGATATTGATGTCCCAGGTGAATATATGTACAAGTTTTAAGATAAATGCCTTTTTTATTGCCATCAAAAAAATCTAAAGGCTCCAACTTTATTCCCTTAATAAAAAAAAAATGGCAGTTTGCAAGCAATCTGAAAATCATGGATGGCTTGTGGCACGCCGATATCTTTTAAAGAAACTTGTATAGATGACCAATTAACCAGCTAATATCTACCATTCCATAAGAAGGTAAATTATTTGAAAAATAAAAAGTTTTAGGAATACAGCAGAATGTAGGTGTTTGCTTTTTAAAGCTTTACTCAAATATATCGTATACCGAAACAATACATATCTGATGGGGATTGCTTTTCGTAGCAGGCAATATGTTTTTTTATTTTATTTATTTATGTCAATATTTATCATGCGGTATATTGTTTTTTTATGTTTGAATAATTCAAGGCTTTTATTCTATCGTGTAGACAAGAGTGGGAGATACTTTAAATGTATATATACAAAAAGATATAAAAATGTAAAGACTTCTGCACTTCATTACCAATTCTGTTTGACATTTATTACATTTAAAAGAGGAGCCTGAAACTGAATGTAGGGCCCACTCTTAAGGACCTGAGGTCAAGTTTTCTAAACATCAGCAATCCCCCAGCTGACCACAACTTTTCCTTCCTCCTCCTCTCCGACAAGCCGGCACATCATCACCTCCTCACTGATAAGTCATAGGTTTATTTCTGAAGGGCCGCTCAGCCTAAACGTTGTCAGGGCTTCAGGCAGACAGGATTACTGCAATATTTTAGTAACCCTCACTCTAAGAAAGTAACCAACACTTGGGAGATTAACGGCTAAATGCATATGTGAAATGGGGAGCTGTAGGTGATTCTGCAAAGGCAGGGTAACAGCTGAGGAAAGGAAAACCCTTTCTGTTTGGTATTCTAAACTCAGCAGCCAGTTCACAGAACAGCCCTGACTCTATCTCTTTCACTTAATCGTCTATTTTCATGCAAATGACTGCCACATGGTACATCCCATATGTGAAACAGAGATTTTTCATTGTAAACCTTTAAAAAAACCCAGAGATCAATTCTAGATATACCTTAACTCATATTTTATGCTGCTATGTTGACTAAAATTTAAGACGCCATCCTTTTCCTCCCCCTCAGCTTATTGTCTTATTGTCATAGTCTCAGGGTGTATGGTGGGCAGAAGTGGTGGGAAATAATCACCCCCGCATTAACCTCTGCACGCGCACACACTCTTCATTACTTTTCACACACATTCCCTCTTTGGCTGCAGCAGGCAGCTCCCACTCTTCCATTTCCTCTTCTTTTGTGGCAAAAAAACAGGGAGACGAAGGGAGCTCTAATACCCGGGGCCCCAGGTGTTTAAACAGCCAGCCCAAGGCCCTTATCTGTGCAGATCAGAGTGAGACAGATAACCCTTGGCAATCCTTCCTAGTAAACCAAGAGCTGATTGAAGCCCGATAGCGGTTCCAATACGTTTGCTGCAGGTGATAACGAAGTATGCAAACACAGGTATATAAAGGCTGGAGAGGTCAGTGGAAGGTATAGAGATTATTTCCAAACATGCTCTGACCCTTGAGTGGCTGCTTTAGCCACCATCAACCATTAACTAGCCCATTTTGTAGTAGCCACACTATGAGCAAGTAGACCGTTGGGTTCAAGTGGCCATAAGATAGTAGCAGCCTGCAAAACTTTAAAGGTGAAAAGTAGTTGTCAGATTTATTTTGGAAAAGATTTTGTTTTATCGGACTGGATCTTCTATTGTATTTTTATTTTATTTTATTGCAATGCCATGAACCACCTGTTTGTATGTGATGTGTAGAGTATATTACAAATTATAGAATGATAGTGGCAGCGCATTTATATACTTTCAGGTTGACGTCTATGTCTTGCAAGTAGGTCAGTAGTGGGTCTACCTTCCTACCATGTTCAGATGATGTGTTGAACATTGCTTTGGGAGATATTTAACCCTGTAATGCCAAATGTATCGTATTTGATACATACGGTTTCTGAAATGTTTTGCGTCTGACACCTTTTGCATAATTTAATGGTAAAAACTTTGCTCAAAATCCTATTGTACACAATCAGATATACCTGATAACAGAGGGCAGAAGACTACACAAAAAATAATCTTGACTTATCGCATATCAAAAATGTATTTCTGTTTTTTCTTTTTACATATTTTGTTAAAAGGCCAAATAAGGACTTCAAACCAAAAAAAAGTAATTTTCTGTTTTGTTTTATTCTTGGATCAGCCTTTAAAGGGTTAAAAAAAAGTTTTATACTATAACCTAAACCTTTTCACAACTTTATCCTGGCCTCACTTCAAAAAAGTGAGTCATGTTTTCTTAAAATAAAATAATTTAGTCTTAAATTAAGCAGGTATGTAAGATACTTTGCCAATGAAATAATGCAATTTACATTTATAATAAGAAAAACAACTGTTGTCTCTTATTGCATAATATCTAATTATTTTATTTTAAGGGTAAAAATACTAACTCCATGAGCAGATCTTATTTACCTACTTAAACTAAGGAGAAATTCTAATTTTATGACATTTTTACTAATTTATAAATAGTGCTTGCTGTGCCATTTGCTTTGTGTCTTGGTCTTCATTTTTCTGGGATGTTCTCTAAATAACCTCTAAAGCCTTCCACAGAGCAGCTGCTTTAAGAGTGCATCGCACACAGGTGGACTCTGTTTTATAATTCTAAAGGCAATGGGTTGCAGTGAATTTTATATATATATATAATATGGTGGGAACAATGAGAAGATGGGAAACAAAGAAGCACAAGAAAATGCGGTTTATTAAGAATAGATACAATGACTGGAATATTCAACAACAATTACAGAAATGCCAGCTTAAATATATAAATTGTATTAAGCTATTGTAAATGTCAAATGTATTGTCATCCCATTAGCAGCTAAGTAAGCCTCAGGAACAACAAGCATCTTAGGAGTAAATTAGCTTTTTTATTTAATGATGTACATCACCGAGTTGGGTGTGTAACTTGAGTTCCAGCAGAGGTATCAGTTTATGACTGAGCGGTTGCAGAAAACTCACAATGACAGGTGCCATGTAGAAATGACAGACACCCAGAGCTGCGAAGCTGAACTTTAATACAGCAGCCGTCAGTGTTAGTTGACAGCACTGCCTGAGCTGTCTTCCTTTAACTTTACCCATTCAAATAAAGACCCACTGTGGGCTGTAATAATGGACACATAAAAGAGATCTAAAGCTTCGATATGGCACATACCTTCTCAGGCTGCCTTTCAGAAAACAATGCATAATCCCCAAAAAAAAAGAGATTGAAAAGAGCAAATGGCTCATGGTTCTAACCTGTGAAGCTGGAAGCATTTTGCCAGACAACAAAGCATCCATTACATGGCAGTGGATTACCCCCTATTTGAAATCACTCAGCAGGCTTGGTCTTCCCGGCTTGCACTCGCAGTTACAGTACATTCTGTTGTAATAATCCAGTAGCACAAAAACTCCCACTTAAAGAAAACACCTCTTCAAAAACCTGAGCCACGGACAACAGCGGAGGGCTATTTGACGTTTTCTTTTTTTATCTTCACACACAGGTTTTTTTTTTTTGTCCATATAGGCCATGCGGTGTTTTTTTGTGCCCCTCAGGAGAACCCAATTTGACTTAGCCCTCAATGATGGCCGCGGCTGAGGCAGCTGCTGGCTGAAGCCCAATTACAGGCAGGCTTTAAAAGGCGACGGTTGAACCGTAAAGATTTACACCGCCATCGCTCTGATCTCAGATCTGGGCTCTGTCCTCACTGTCAGGATAGGGAGATGTATCGATTAAAGACTTAACGCTGGGTGGGGATACATCATGTGGAATCAGCTGCACATACACACAAGCGCACATCTCAAGACGGATTCAGTGGTAGATTGTTATTCAGGCCTGTGATATCATCTGGTCAAATTGATTGTTTTAGATTTGGAAATGTTGCAAAAAGCATCGCCTGAGAAAGGTGGTAGTAGCTTTAATGTAAAGAACGAGGTTGGCAGTAAAGGGGAGCGATCTGATCAGCAGGGTGATTAAAACACCTTTTTTTCTAAGATAAGAGTAAAGGGATACACTTGAGTGAAAAAAATTTAAGTGTGGCAGTAAGGCCCCTATCTTTTTCCTCCTGGGGCCACTCTGGTCAGGAAAGAGTTTTGGAGATACTGTTATAGACTTTGACTGAGTGTGCAGCAGTGCAAGTGTGCAATGTGTGTTTGATTGTACAGTATTATGAAAAAGCATATGCTGCAGTTTGTAATTCATCTAATTCTACATTACTCTAGTGTTTAATGTGCACTAGTGAAGCACAGGCCTAATGAATGTTATACTAATCTAAAAACGCAGTTAGATCAAAGGGGTCTAGCAATATCAAGCACTCAAGATGTCAAAAACAAACTTATAATGCATAATTCTGATGAAATTCATGAAAAGTTTTGGAGAAAAAAGAAGTCCAGAGTACAAAGCCTTTTGTAAGGTTTTGGGAAATATGCAAACAGAGATGTGGAACAGTGGTTATCCAGTCCAGTGGGTTGTCTGCCAAAACTACTCCGAGAGGACATTAACGACTCACCCAAAAGGTCAGAAAATAAAACGGAGCATATAAAGCTCGACAGGCTTTCTCTGATTGCACAATATGAATATGAGTGCCTAAACAAATAAAAAAAAAATGCTGTGAAAAAGTTCAGAAACAGAAACAGAACCCCAGCTGTCTCACATTTACAAAAAATTATTTTATGATCCCCAAGAGTTTCTTTAAGATTTCTGTGGAAGTTTTTAAAAGATACACATCTTTATTCTGGTGTAAAACTAGAACGGTTCAGAATGGGGGGGAAAAGAAATATTATACAAACAGTGGTAGCCTCATGGTCCATTGGTGCTTCTGGACCTGGACAACTTACCTTAAAGGTACACTATGCAACCGGTGTTGATTTTCCAGCGAGGCTCCCCCCAGAGGGCGAAAGTAAAAGTGCACTTTCGTAAATATGCTCAGCTGTTCTCCTGGTTTCCTCGTCAAGCCAGGCGCGGTTGTTTTGAGCTCTGTCCAGAGCCCTTTTCCTCTTTCTTGCCCGCTCCGACATGGGCTTTCGCTGTTTTCTCGCTGGTTCCGCCATGATAACTGCACAAATATCGCCACTGCGCTAGCAACGAGCATGCCTTTCACTGGGGGCGTGTAGCAGTTCTCGGCGTAAAGCAAGACCGACTCTCGCGATGCACGAGACTTCTGAGCCTGTGGGTGCGGGCCGAGGGCTCCTGCAATTGCAAGTACGGTATTTCCCCTACAGACCACCAGGGCGGCCGAGAAAACCTTTGTTCGACCTGAAATGACTCATTTAATCATCCAAAACGTTATGGAACACATTAATTAACTGAAAAATGTTGCATATTATGTCTTTAACTGTTAGCAATATGTACCCTGCTATTAGCAGAACATTTTGAAGGAAAATTTCCAGCTATCAGTTCATGATAATAAGCCCAGGCATCTATATTTGGGTTATCATTCGAATGAAACCAGTATATCCATCTCTAAATGACTCATTCATTAGATAATTAAGCTTCTAGATTGGCTGAATCAAAGTTTGGACCCAAGTCAAACTAAAATGCTAAATGATCTATTACAAGGCATTTATGTTCAAAAATTCCAGTGTTGCCAAATAGAAAAAAATTATCTTTTAAGGTAATATCATATATCAAAAATGTAGATGCGTAGAGTATGTTTTATCACAAACATTTAACAGTTCATCGCAATGTACTGCAGGGTGTGTTTTCTCTCTTTTGGGATTGGGGTTGATGTCCTAATTGCAACTTCTTATCAGGAAATGCAAATGTGTTATCGGTTTCAACTTCCTGATTTCTATCTTGGGCCCCAGAAGCTGTTGGTTTATAAATAAATACACATTGTGCAATTTTTTAAGAAGGCTTGAGAGATATTTGGCAAATGTTTATCTCTGTTCGAATGTCTTCACCTTAATATGCTTCATACATCTTTGTCAAGTCTCCAGTTAAAATCAGCAAATCCAATAAATTTTACTTCTGGTTCATGGCGCCCCTTTCCTCTGTTCTCCTGGTCGCTCTGGGTTCTAATCCCATCAATATCCCATTAGCATCCCCTCTCTGGGTCCCCGTCACATGAAAGAAGATGTGTTGGTTCCTTCTATTTGATTCTATCAGTCTGGCAGACTGTGAGGAGGGCGACCACAAAGAGAAAATGTGCTCCAGCCAAAGGGCCAAACCAAGTGTGCTCACAAATATCCTGTGTGTGTGTGTGAGTGTTAATTTGTGTGCGTGAAATGCTGCCATTGCCACCTCGGAGGCCCCCTAGCCTCCCTGGGAAGTATCAAAAACGGAGCCCTTCGTGGCTTAAAGTGGGAGAGCTTCTAATTAGCCTCTTTGTTGCCACTTGAATGGTTCGCCAGAGATTGGCAAGGGGCCCCAATGGAGTGATATCAGCACGCTATGAAGCCGGTCTTCAAAAAATTAGCCCCTATTCTCTCTAACGTCACCTGCCACAAAGGAGCTCTCAGGTAGGAAAATGAGGACATAGAAACAACATGTAGGTTTTTTATCCAACTCTTCATTGCTGGGGGCGTCATGTTGCCTCAACAGGTGGATTTAGGATGGAATACTTATCACTCCTATGATGAAGTGGTTCCAGTCTTATTCATGTAAATGAAATCGTGTCAAAACAACTCCCAATGTTGTTGATCACCGTTCCCAACTTTTCTATTTCTACACAGTTTTTTTACTACTTATATTGCATAATTTAAAAACAATTTAAAGGAAATGTCCGGTCAGCAAGGAATAAACATTGGATCCTTATTTATACCTAAAACTAATATGTTTGCAGTGATTTAATGAATTTAGCATTAATCAGTAAAAAAATAAAAACAATATTACACTGAGTCTGGGAGTGGCCATTTTTGCCCACATATAGTAACACCTTTTTTTTTTTTTTTTTTTTTTTTTTTTTTTACTTTATTGAGCAAATGTACAAAACAAACAGGTTTTGTATTAAGGGACAGCACATCAGAGGGGGAGATATAAAGACTTGCACAAGAGTTACACAATAATTGAACTAGACAAAAAAAACAAACATTAAAAGGAAAAATTATTTGAAACAGTCAAAGTCGATAAAATACAAGTGACAAGTATTAAATAAAAAAAATGTTATTAAATCTCAGTAAGAGGTTTCAGGTATTTTCTATAGCTATCAAAAAACATGTTGTTCTTTTTATTTTTAATCAGTTTGAGGGATGCAATCAGAGAGTTCAACTCTAAGAGAAAGTGAGTAATGTTAGGAATCGAGTTTGCACATTTTTGTTTGTGAATGAAAAATTTTGCATATATAATAAAATTAAGCATATGTTCAAAGTCACGATGTTCAGAGTTATTGTAATAGCAGATAACATCTTTAAGAGTTAGTGTGCATACAATTTTAGTTGAATGGAAAACAAAAGATTCAAATATAGTAGCCCCTCCCTCCTGCCATCTTCCGGCAGTGACGTTGCGGTGCGGTAAGCCTAGCGCCATTCTCCCCGCTTTACAAGCAAAATCAATGGGAACTACTAGACACATCTGCAATCAACAACAATTATTGAAGATTTCCAGAGGACTTCGTTGAAATTGACGAGAGCTATAGTTAAACTGACAATGCCCACGTGCATGGGCGGTTGGATGGGGGTAAAAGTGAAAAAAAAGAAATTAGTTATGTCACCTTTCCGATTCCTGATCCTCCACGGACGGGTTCCTCGTTGGATTGCCAACCTTGAAGAGGGAGTTTTGCCACTGAACTTCTGGCCAGAGAAAAAACACGTAAATAATCCGTTACTCTCCCCTTCACATAGTGCACTAGTCGTCGCAGTCATGAATAATAGTGTGTTGTGACAAACACCAGATACAGCACTGGGACTTGATCAACAGCCGATACCGCACCGTGACGTCACAAACCAGTAGGTGGCAATAGTGTTCTTTGACAAACATGGATTTCCTTTAAAAACCCTGTAACATTAATTGCGAGCATAAGATTAATCCGTGGTAAGATTTTATAATAACATTACACGTTTTTTTTTTTTTTTTTTTTTTTTTTTTTTACTTTATTGATCTCACACTGGAGGAATTTACCTCTGCATTTAATCCATCTGCTGGGGGAGCAGTGGGCTGCCATCGTGCAGTGCCCAGGGAGCAGTGTTGGCTTAAGGGTCTTGCTCAGGGACCCAGAGTGGCAGTCCATGGGAGTAGGGCTTGAACTCATAACCTCTGGAACCCAAACGCAATGCTCTAAGCACTAGGCCACCGCCGCCCTATTTCTTTTTTTCTGTATTGGGTTAAAAAAACAACACTTCAAAATATTATCTGCACCCTTATCCTGTTACTGTTATTAAAAAGCAAAAATTCTGAAACTTTTCTGCTGTGCCCAACAGTGTAAAGAATCTTGATAATAAATACCCTCACCTGTGTGTCATGAACTATAAATAAAATAAAGAGTTTGGCAGCTTATTTTCAGATATCGACAGGACTGCCACTGATAAGGCAGTACTTTTCCACAGTGGTTCTATAAAGGCAGTGGAAGCTACTCTGGAACAGCTCCAGGAGTGGGCGGAGTTTTCCCAGAGTAGCGTCCAACTGCCTAAAAAAATTAAAATGGCACCAGGCACTTGATTTACTTTATTTATTTTTATGCACAAGTGCGTCGCCAGAAAACTTCTGCTTTTTACAATTTGTAAAAGATTCCAGGATGGGAAGTGAAACATCTTCAAACTTGGAAAACAAAGTCCAGTGGTTTGTTTTATAAACTTTTTTTGGGGACATTTCTATAGTTTTTTAATAGATTTTTTTTTTTACTTTAAAACTTGAAACAGTTTCTTTATAAAGGGACATGTTATGCATATGTGTCCAAGCATTAATATTGTAAGAATAATTTATATTTAATTATAATATACTGTTTCATGTCTGTCTTGATATTATCTAGAAATTAGTATTGCATTTCACCCAGCAGTAAAATATTGGTTTTAAGTTGTTTCTTATTCAAAGGTGAGTTACTTCCCTGACTCGTTAAGCAGTTACTTTTGATATATGTGATTGTCTTATCTCTCAAAAAAATAAAAACATTAAAAGGAGCTGAGCCTGTGGCAGCTGCCATACCGCTCGGTGAGCGCCCTGGCAGGAGCACAATGAATGTCAAAGCGACTCGTGGCTTTAACGCTGACCGACACGTTTTAAGCTCCGCTGTAATCCAGGAGAGATCAGTTGGGTAAATCATGGCATAAAGCTTAAAACCATAATTGATTTATGTATTTGCTGACCGAAGACGCCTGGAGAGATTATCGAAGGGAGAGAGCTGATGATGGATGTGGCAGATCCCCCTGCCCCGCTCGCTTAGGCAGACTGCTTACAAAGTGGAGGATGAATTCAGTTTAATGGAGATATGCCTGCTTAGAGAAGAAGAATGTTTAAAGAATAAAAAGATGCCTCATTAGTTTGGTATTTTTAGGAGAATTCCATTTTTTTTTTCTGTCTTCTTTTTTTAGTTCATAAAGCATAACTGATGAGGTCCTAAATCTTTGGCTGGCACAGTTTGGATGCGTTTAGCTGTTTTTAAGTATCTGTAAAATGAATGTCTTCTCCAATCCTATTCTGGAGTTTGAAAAAGTATTACAATGTTTATTTTTTATTTTTATTGTAGTTCATCAAAAACATATTGGCGCGTACTGTATTTGTGTGTATACATTGTTTCTATTCAGATTAAAATTATTTAGATTAGGGCTGCAATTTAAGATTATTTTGCAAATTGATGAATCTGTTGATTTTTTTTCTCTTCTTTTTTTGATTATTTGATCAATAATCTGATAGTTAAAGGTTCCTTAGAGACGAAATTAAACTAATTGGAACTTGCGGAGTTCTGGATGTAGCATATTGACAGAAAAAAAGCAGTTTTAATCTTAAATGCAAATGTATATATATTTTTATTACAGTCTTGCTATAATTACTGCTCTAAGTGAGTCACTCTGTCACCTAAAGGCATGATTTAGAGTCTATATTCCAGTCAATTATTAATCAATCACTAAATTAGTTGACGATTATTTCAATAATCAATTAATCATGATTAATCCGATTGTTTCAGCCCTAATTTAGATCTTGTTTTTTACTGTGACATATTTAGTTAAATTTCAACCACCTAAATTGATAGTATTAAGCAGATGTTTTTTTGTTGTTGTTGTTGTTATTGTTTTGATGCACTATGAATCTTCTTTGTTGTGTTTACTGCTTACTGTCGGGCATCTCCAAGGTCTTTCCACATTGTTTCCAGATTCTTTTGTATTTGTCTGGTTGTCCCTGAGCTTTGAAAGGAAAAAGTAGGGTTATAAAAGGAAAGATAAAAAATAAAAACAGAGCAGCAGGGGCGGGGGGGGGAAGCCATTCAATTTCCTGGACTGATCGCTGAGGCGGGCGACTCTGACATGTCATGACTCAAACGGCATCATTTCTGCCACTGCTGTCTCGCCACTGACCTTACAAATGATGCTGTAGGCTCCTGCCATATGCCATTAAGCATGCGGCAGGATGGGGCTTAATCCCGTTTCATACGTGCAGAACTGTCTGCAGCTTTCAGTCTCTTCTCTCACCTTTCGGAAAAAGAAAAGCCGATTACAGCAGCAGTTTTTCCCCCCTTCTCTTCCTGCCCTGCCTGCGTTTTATTGCCTCCTGCAAGTGTTGGTCCGAGGCGAGGAGCTGAAGCTTTCCTAACAGGTGTTTGGGTGCTTATCACAGATGTCTCTGCCCTTATCTCTGGCCCTCAGCTTCCTGCATCCTCTCTGTTGCATGCCTTAGAGTGGGGATATATTTCACTTAGCCTCTGACCTGAAACCTTCCTCTCTATCTTCCCTCCTTGTGCCCGCTTAAAAACTCACGCTCAGAAGAAGTGGCTCGCTATGACAGGATGTGGCGTTTCATCATCTCCCCCTTTCTTGCATTTTATTGTTCTTATCTTTATCTGTGTCTTCCACAAAGCCAGGAAGACAAGACAAAATCACAAATTCCTTTAGAATGAGAAGCATCAAATTATCCAGAGTATTATTTTGTTAAATTTGGTGATTATTAACCATTTAGGCCGGTTATGCACTTTAATAACATTTCAGATGTTTTTATTTTGTTTTGTATAGAATTCTGCATATCTTAGCAGAAATTGTGCATTATAATAAAAAAAAATCAAGCTTTACCCTCCAACTAGCAACAGAAAGCAAAAAAAAAAAAAAACCCCAACAAAAACAGTCCAATAGATTTTAAGCGGAAATGTAATGGTGGCTTCAGCTCTGGTTTAGCTTTGATGATTTTCTGTACCAAGGAGTTTGATCCAGCGTTTTGTCAGAGTGATTGGTCTCAGCCTTTCGCCCCACCTCCACATTCCCCCTATCCTCCCCTGCTCCAAAGTCTCACAGCGGGACAAAGGCTAAAGTGTCTGTTGGATGGGGTTGTAGTGGTGTTGCAGGGTGGTTGGGGGCTTCGGGGGGTGAACCCCTTCAAGGACCTGACAGGAGCCTTTTTTTCCACCCTTAATCCCTATTCTAAGTGGGCACGAAAGAGAGAGACCCACAGTCTTAACACCCTTGAGAGAGTCTATTGTGAGCAGCAGGCTCTGTTACAGTAGGATGGATGCTGGGGTCTTAGCACAGATAAACCAGGGCCAGGCAGGTTCCCCGTTATTTACTGTAGGGTCTTTCATTGGCCCAGTGAAACAGGAGCCCACAGCGGCGGTGGAGGTGGTGGCGGGGATTCGGGGACAGCCACTGTTTGTGCTCAGCCAGGCCTCCAGTACAGGTCAAAGAGCACGGGGGTGGGGCCGGAGGGGTTACAGACCTGACTTTTGTCTGTATGTTGGGGGAGTTGCTGCAGGAAAAAAAAAGAGCTGGGGGGGAAATAGCTGCCTATAATAACTTTCAAACACAACCGCCTGTAGTAGGATGAAAAGAAACATGGACATAATGAAAGTTTTATACATGTGTGTATTTTCATATTACATCAATAATGTAGCTGGTTCTATATTTCTATTTGTTCGTGAAGCAATAATAACAGAAAATGTATTAGAAAACACCAGAACACATCGCTATCCTTTCAATACATAAGAACAAAGAATTACTTTTAATGCAAATGTCATTTTTTTAAATTGGCTACTTTGTTGCATCATTAAATGCTTAAATAAAATTGATTTAGGCCCAAAGAAATAAAAATATTAATCACCCCCTTGACTCCTGTACCATATCAAATTTTCAAGACATTTAAGACTAAAAAACTGTTGTACCGCAAGTAATTCTAGTTAACAGAGCAATGGATTCTTAATTTAACAGATATATATGTCCTTAAAAGAATATTCTGCTTTAAAAAGACGGATTTTGTCATTTCTTTAGCTAATTCTTATTCATATTTCATCCTGAAGGGATGCAATTTTGCTATATTTTTAAATTCTAACACATGTATTCTGAGTTACTTTCCATAGTTACCAAATGATTTGTTTGATTTGGAAATGAGCCTTAAACACATATTTTTTGTCAAAAAACTTATCGGTGCACTAATTGCTTCTTGAACAAATAAAAAATATATATTCAACAAAATAAATTTAATCTAACCTAATCTACATCTAACTTTAACCCTTAAAAGCCTGATCCAAGAATAAAACAAAACAGAAAATTACTTTTTTTTGGTTTGAAGTCCTTATTTGGCCTTTTAACAAAATATGTAAAAAGAAAAAACAAAAATACATTTTTGATATTAATAATTTATTACTATGCGATAAGTCAAGATTATTTTTTGTGTAGTCTTCTGCTCTCTGTTATCAGGTATATCTGATTGTGTACAATAGGATTGTGAGCAAAGTTTATACCATTAAATTATGCAAAAGGTGTCAGACGCAAAACATTTCAGAAACCGTATGTATCAAATATGATACATTTGGCATTATAGGGTTAAAACAAAAGTAAATTTATTGGCTGTTGCGTTTACAGACATTGAGAAATAAGAAATATAAGTCTTATTTTTGTAGTTTTTGATGTTGCATTCTTAGTACCTATTAAAGTTCAAACTTCCACGGTGAAGTTTGTCAACTATTTTTAGGATTTTTATTTCATAGGGAAAATTAGGCTAGAAATGTGAGTGGAGGTTGTCATATTTATAAAGTAAGTTGATCAACATTTAATATAATTTTATTTTTAATGTTATCCAAAAGTGACAAACAAGTGCACAGGATCATAACCATTCACATAAAATCCAGTTCAGCCCATGAAATTCCATCCCCAGCCACACCCCATCATAAACCATTCAGTTCAATTTGATATAAAAGTAATTCTGAGAAATGATGTCAATCATTTAATCCCGGTTATTAAGGTGATTGCATGAAGTTGGTGAGTTTGCAGGACTCTCTGATACTGAGTAACCAAGCTTCTGAGGTTTCTATTCTCTTCAAGTGGACGTTCATCTTTATTAGTCCAATAGTATTTCTGGCACTCAGTTAAAAAAGTTATTTAAAAAGGTAACGATGATGCAAGACCTGCCTTGATTATCCTGCCTTTACTCGGTGACCCATTTAAGCATAGCACAAAATCGGACAAAAAATACCAAAACAAAATCCAACTATCTGTAACCTGATGCTCCAGCTGTGTTCTCTGCCATAATCCCCATTTTGTGACAAATCCAAACCCCAAATGGTCCAATCGAGCATGCTCTTACTGCCAAGTAACCTTAATCTCACACCTCAATTACAGCACAGTTTTCTGTTTACCGTCTTTTATTAAGAAATGAGAAGTTACGCAGGGGCCAACAGAGATCAACAAGGGGAACTGCCACCATCTGCCAGAAAACTCAATCTTAATCTGGCCGTAATCTTTAAATCAACCTTCCATATTATCAGGCACGTATAGAAAGGAAAAAGCACAGGCAGAGCTGTGCAGCAAGGACAGCGGTCTTAATGGCATTCATTTGCCAGAGCAGATTTAGTTATTTTTACTTGGACAAAGGCAGGAAAGGTTAAAGGTCAGCGAGAGAGAACTTTACAGATGAAGTGGGGTGTGTTGATGGCAGGAGGGGTGTATGAGTTTCATCTGACCCCCACGCCACCACCATCTTTCACCCCCTTTGTCCTTAGGGTACACAAAGGATTTCAAACTGTAGTGGTCAGCTAACCGCAGCTAAAGATTTGAATCCAGTCGGATACGTCACCGACGGCCAATCAGATGGAAAGTTGGTAGTTTGGCCTCTAAAGAAATATTTTTCCGAAACAGCTTTTCAAGATTCAGCCTCATTATTGTACAATTTCCAGATTTTGCACTTCATTTGAAAAAAATAACTGATTAAAAATAGGCTTTAATTCAGCTGCGTGGCATCATTAAAAAAGAAAATAACCTGTAAAATCATATTTATTTATTTTTTCAAAGAATAGGTATTTAAAAATAATTTTATCTGACTGGTTCAAATCAATTAATCAACAGCAAACATAAGCTGAAATTCATAGAAGTTTTAGGAAAGAAATTCAATTAATAAATAGATAACACTAATTACTTAGCCTTAAGGGGAAAAAAATGACTTGTTTGAAAAAGAAAATCCTCCTAATACCACTACTAAAATGACTACTAATAAAAATAGTAATAATAAAAAAATGTAATAAATGAACAAATAATTTTGATGGTAAAAATAGCTGCTTATTAATTTATCTAGAAGTGATAAACAGCAGGTGATATAAGTCATCAGCTAGTGCCGTCCTCCATCCATCCAGAAGCACAACTACTGTGGCGGCAAACATTAAAAAGACCATAGAGTAAGTAGACATATTTAAACCGTACAGGAAATTGCAAAAAATGTACTTATTCTATGATCGGAGGTGTGATGTAAAGTGGCTATTTATCCTCACATTTTCTCTGCATCTGGCTTTTTCTTTTCTAAACGCGGGAAAGTGATACAGGTTCTTATGTGGATGTCAGAGTACAATATAGGCTGCATTAGAGTCTGGCAAAGAGAAAATCCAGAATGGCTTCTACATCTTGTTTTTTTTTTTCTTTTTAAAAAAATGCCCAAATATGGTTATAATAATTACATAGCATTTATTTTTTTATGTATTTGGTGAAAGACAAAAAGTTCACTTTGCATTTTCATAGTTGAAATAAAACAATTCCCTGTAAGAATTTTGGAATCTTTATCACCAATCACCAGCCTATGACAAAGGAAGGATATTCATAATTACACACCAAAGTCAGTCATTAAAAAAATAATAATACTCCACTTGCCTTGAAAGCTTTTTTAAATTTTTTCAAAAAAGTTTTTTTTTCAGACATCAGAATGGACATTACACAGGCTGGTTTTTATTTTTTTAAATCCCCAATCCCTTTTCACTTGTGGTAGTGATGATGAGGATTTTATATTTGTACAGTGTACAATGACGCATAACAAAATAGGAAACTGAAATGAATACAAAGTTATAGCAAAAAATACTTTCACCTGTAGTTCAATGTGATCTAGCATTCATTTTGTTGGTATTATCATATTAATTAAGCAGGATATTATCTTAGCAGTGAAATAAGATTAAAATGAAAAGTTTTTTTTCAGAGCTTTATTCAGTAATTGGTCCAATACTGAGCTTTGTTAAATACTTCAGCAGATAGAAATCATTCCTCAGATTCTTTAGGAAAGCAAATTCGGTCAGGCTCTCCTTTTCAGATATTAGAACATACATTGTCCCTATCACAACAGAGAAAAAAAATTGTTACGGTTGATTGGCTCATTGTGATGGTCCGCAATATGGCTGCCAGGCCTGTACCAGCACTCAGAGGTCAGTGGACACGGTGCAGCTTTCACATGGCCCAGAGGTCCTGACCCCCACCTTTGCTGGTCATATTCACCCCCATTTTCTTAGCAAGGACCGCGGCCCTTTGAGCCCGGCCCTCGGCCCCCTGCGGAGCGCGCCCCTTCACCACATTAATAGTGGCACTGGAACTAATTGCCCAACCTTAGATGTGCTTGAGATCCAGATTGCCATTGCTGCCAGGGCGCCACTAACCCCCTCAACATCTAAACAGAAGAAAACCCTCAAAAGAAGAATTGCAAAATTGCTGTTTTCCATGCCTGGTCCTCTGCTAAATCGCTCTTGGTTTCAAAGGGCTTCTTTTATGCCTTTGTGTTACTGTATATTTGCATCTATTGAAGCTTGTTTTCAAAACATCGCCCTCCCTTCTTCTGCCGCACCCTCCATTTTCATCTTGTCATTTAGCGATTGCCCGGTTTCCCTTTTCTTTCTGTAGGAATAGTGACATGTACTCACTATGTAGCTCTTTGGCGAAGACCTTCCCACACATCCCAGCCACCGCCATTTTGTCGCCAACCCCGTCAGCCACTAAAAAAAAAAAAAAAGGCGCCAAATAACCCTTTTGTACCTGGCACGAGATTCGCTTATCCTTCCTATGATTCAGAAATGGATTTGTTTTCAGCAGCGCTTTGGGCCGAGAACTGCAGCCGTGGTGTAAAGTGGTGTCTAGCACCAGACTGTTGCTGTTCACACTGTCATGTCTGCCGTCTCTGCTGTGCTGCAGTGAGCGTCACACGAGTTCAAAGAGACACCGAAAGAGAGGGAAGCAGCCTGAGAGGCGTTTTATGATTTTATTGGTCCAGAGGAAGCATTGAAGTGAAGGTGTTGTCTGTGCTAATGTCTTGTAATGTCACTACAGAGTGCAGCAGCCGCCTCGCTGGTGAACAGTAGTCCTCTGATTATTTATTTCCACAGCTCTTCATTAACTCTACTATTTTTAGTAGTGGTTGTTTGAGTGTTGCATATCATTAAATTACGTAGAGTTCAAATGTGTTGATGTTTAACTAGTAAACATGTGTGATATAATTTTAGTGAAAATCCTTTTTGAATTTGTGAAATCAAACCTTAAGGAAGTTGCAGTTTACCAAAAGCTATGCAGGGAACATGTGAAAGAATGTGCTCTGGTCTGGTGAAATGTACATTTTGAGCCTGCATGTCCCTCAAAGTTTGGTGGAAAAGTATAACTGCATACTACCATGAGCATATTCCCAGGGTGAGACATGGTGGTGGCAGCATCTGGCTCTGGGGTTATTTTGTTTTAGGAAAGACAGGGAAGCTGGTCAGAACAGATGGGAGAATGGAGCAGCATTATTGATTTTGAGAAAGAAAGCCTTCAAATGGCTTGAGAATGAATTGAAGGGTCCGTGCAATCATTTAGATCAGGGGTCTTCAACGTTTTCCAGGCCAAGGACCCCCAAATTGATGGCTAGATGGAGCGGGGACCCCCTAATTAAATATACGGTATGAAATGATGTTCTATCATGGGATTATTAAAGTATTTCTGATTCCTGGTTGATGGGACAGGTGTTGTGAATGAAAAGGTGCCCAGCTTGAAAGAGCTCCTGTGTGTCTGAATGTGTGCATTGATGACTAAAAGACATCTTCTGCCTCCATTTATCTGTTTACTACAGTCTGTTGAATTCATGTTAATGTGGATTTAAAGACATTTCAATTAGTGGAAAAAATTGCAGGGGGGAATATAAAAAAAAGTCTAATCAACCAAAACTTTCGCGACCCCCATGCAGTAGCTCCGCGGACCCCCTCTTGAAGACCTCTGATTTAGATCATTGCATAATTTTTTTTTTTTTTTAAGAATAATTGTCTTGATGCCAACAAAGAGCACAACAGATTTTGCTTTCACAAGTGGAGCAGTACGGCTTTTGCCATAATGTTCCTCTTGATTTATGCACATAAATAGCTTTATTATAATTTATGCAGGGAGTATTATAGATTATATGGACTCTACAATGTAGGTAGAACAGGAAAGGGAAAAAAAAAGGAAAAAGAACAAAAGATAAAAGAAAGAGGAGATAAAAGGTAAATGATAATGATTTTTATCATGAGTTGGATCTTAAATCAGATAAGAATATGTCACAAGATATGAAAACTGATTGATCAAGTCAATTCAGACTAATCTATGTTTTTATCCCCTTACTTCACAATTATGCTATATATATATTTACATATATATATATATATATATATATATATATATATATATATATATATATATATATATATATATATATACACACACACATATATAGCATTTATTCTGAAGCAAAATGGAGCTATGATTATTTCACCCAAACAGACCCAAGAGTGTATTTGAATATGCTATATGAACTGAATCTTGCCCGGATAAGATGATTTATAAGTGGATTTTATTATTTATTATTATTATTTCTTTTGAGGTCCATTCTAGATTATCCCAGAAAACCCAGACATATATTAAGAGAAAAATAGAATTTTTGAAATCTAAAACTTTAATCATTTTAATTCCATAAATGCATTTTAGTTCTATAGTAGATCATTTTATTGCACGTATAGGGATAGTTACCTTGACGTAATAAAAGCCTAACATCTAAAGAAAGCTTTTTGAAAGAAAAGTTCTTGATGTTGTTTGCATCTCCTTTTTTTAAAGAGAGCTGCCAACCCTTGAAGCTGAGAAGTCAGTCAGCTCGGTTTCAGCGTAAAGTTTTATTTAACATGATGGCGTGGACTTGATGGATCACATCTATTCTGGTGTTATGCCTCTGAAGTTGAAACATCCTTGAGTTTGTAATGCAATAATCTGAAGACATTGCTCCTGTGTTTATCACCTGCAATGTCAATGCAATTTGTTGCTCTTGTAGGGGAAAAGTATTTCCTCAGCTTGTGTGGATGAAAGGCATCTTTGAATAAAACTCCAAACATTGTCCATACACTGTCACAAAGAAAACATCAGGAGTAAAGGGAAACCATTTGAAGGTTCAAAGTCTCCTGCAACTTTACCCAACTGAGTTATTTTCTTTCTTGACAAAAAAACTTGAAATGCAGTCATGTTGTTCAGTTGACTTTGATACGGTGGTTTCGTATGATGTCAGAAACCCTCCATGCTGGAAGAAAGATCCACAATAGACCGATTTACCAGACTTTTCTTGAGAACTTGTGTTATTGGTGGTGCTGTGTTTCCATTGGCTGGACAGACTGAGAACACTTTTAGAGGGTATTTACAATACTGGTCTGGTCCAGAGATTGGAATGTTTCAAAGTTGCACCAGCAGTGGTTGAGAAAAGAGGAAAGAATTAAGAAAGTCTAACGCATCTCTTGGTCAGGACTAAAAATAGATATTCAATCTCCTTCTGTTATCTAGGATTGTCAAATAATTCAACCCTCGATTGGAACAATTAAAAAAGTAAGTTATTCTATTATAATAATTTCCTCAAAATGTAATTTAACAAATTTACATGTGTCTGAACTGTTGCATCTGAGCACAAGTTCTACAAAGAAGTTTCAAGAGGGTTGTGTTTAACCTTACCATAAACTAACCAGTAAGGTGTATAAATTGATAACAATGCTGGTTGTTAACTATCCAAACATACAGTAGCAGCCATTCAAAATTACCCTTCCCAGTCGAATGCCAGCCGAATGGCAGCCCTGTTAGCCTCTTGAGTAGCAGTATGTGGGAGCGGGGCTCCAACTCAGAACCTCAGGATTCCAAGCTTTATGCCCTAAGCACTTGACCACCACTTCCCACCACTTTATATTTGTTTGCCTAGCTCGACCTCTGAATAAAACTTTTTTTTAGTTCTCAGGTATTCAGTTTATTTTTCCTGTAATGATCAAAAATAAAAGAAAAAAAGCTTATTGAACTAATGTAATTTTACTGATTGCTAAGTCTGATTGGTTAGAGAAACTGTCTGTTAAAAGTTCCATATCTAATTATATTAATAATAAGATAATCGGAAGAAAGAACTATGATACAAAAAGTAGCATAAAAAGTATTAATAGTTGCATCTTTTAGAGAATTTGTAGGGTGAAAAAAAAAATTATTCAAGAACTCAAAAGAGTTAACAAGAAGCAATCTGCAGATATTTTAAGAAAATGTTTTGATGCTACATCCACTGTAATAAGGCCATCCTCAACCAGAGATTATGTCAGTCATCTTACCTGGACTAAAGGTAAAGGAATAGATCTTATTACCTGTTATATAACTTTTCATTGCATCTATCCTTCAGAAGATTCTGTTTACAGATCAACAAAATTGTGTCTTTCAATTAATAAATACATTAACAAGTACCGTGATTGATATTTTTTTTGCTCTTTTAGTAGAACAAATAATCAATGTTTAATATATTTAGTTAACAGATTAAATTTGACCCAGTAAAGTAGATTAACAGTAAAAGCCCAGATTACCCCTTAAACACAAAATGAGAAATTAAGATTTGTAAATTTACCCTCAGAAAAGAAATGAGCCTGCATGTTTTAACAAATGAATGACACCATCACTGTACAGGTGCAACACATTTTGCACCTCAGTAAGTAGAGTAGAGCGTATACTTGAATGTTTGAGACATTCTTTAGTCAGTTTAAAAAGAGAAGTTGGAGAAAAAAAACTCTATTTGACTGTGAAAAACTTTCCTTCTTCAGTATTGCATAAATGAAATTGTCAGAGAATGTTTGAAATCTTCTGAATAAGTGCTCTTGAATTTGTAAGACAAGCTTATGACCTTGTAAAAAAAAAAAAAAAAAAAAAAAAACCTTAAAGGGTCGGAGGCACAACGACTAAGAGGGTGAAGAAGACATGAGTGTTTAACATTGAATGTGGCACTTGTGTTTAACTTCAGACATTTTTTTTCTTAGAACTTGTTTATCTCATTCATGGACCTGTTTTAGTACCAGCACAATGTGACCTCCAGATAATACAAAGTTTCTTCAGAAACATAAGAGCTTTCCTGCAATATTAGAGCCCCATTTCACTCAGATTTCCGCAAATGCATCCTTTATACTTACTATCCATACTTACCTGATAAGGATGTATAGAAGCTTATTATTTAAGAAGAGTAAATGTAATACATTTCATGTATTCCACATTTTAAACTTGGATTTTTCTAAACTACCAGAACAATGCTAACCTGACTCCACCAGATGGATTTGCTCCACATATCCATCTGGAAACCTTCCGTTGAAGTAATTTTGGGAAGGGGCGAAAATACGGGTTAGCTGATTGGCCTATGGTGGTGATAGACGGGCCAAATAAACCAATCAGATCAACGAAGGATATGACGTACTAACAGAGTGACGACGAAAACACAACCACAAGCCAGGCTACTCTTGCCGAAACCAGTCGGGAGAAGAGCAAAAACATCTTTTCCTCTGAGAAAAGCCTCCAGAGCAGTGTTTTGCTCTTCTTTCAGTGAAGAAATACTCTGTAATTCCGATAAAACTTGCTCGATAGCCACGCTAACGCTAGTTTCATCGGCTGAAGCCGCCATGTTCTTTAGACTGAACTGTCGCGCTTCTCGTTGCGTCACACCTCAACCCGCCTCAAAGCCAACGCTGATTGGACGTTCGTTTGGTGAACGGCTCCAAATTTTCTTTAACAGAAAGTCTCCAGACTGATCTGCGAGTGAAACCTTAAAAAGCTTGCGAGATCAGGATGGTCTCACGAGGCTAGAACAATGCAGCTGTATTAAAGGAAGATTTTATTTTTGTGGTTCTTGTACGCATTTACAGTAAGTGTAAAGGGCGCTGTGCCCTTACTTCCACAGTCATAAAGTGGGGTTGATGGTAACATCTTGCATCAGAAAAAAGAAGCTTGCTGTCATCTATCTGGACATGTTTGATAGAAAATGATGGATGAGATTCATAGAGGGGCATAGAGAGACAGTCAGACCAAACCAGCTGGTTACAACACACTCCTCCATATTCCAAACGGCCGCAACAAAAAAAAAAAATGCACCAACCTACCCGACATATTAACACCATCCCTGTTAATTACTCAGAACAATCTTGAATTCTTACAGCAAGTCTAAAGAAAATCCAAAAATTCAACCAGATCTGACTGTAATTTCACAGATTTGATTGAATATTTGTAGATCAGGTTTCAACTTGCCTTTTCTGGCTGCAGTGAAAATGCAACCAAACACAAAGATGTTAGTAGAATAGCTCAGGAGAGCACACACTCTAAGAGACTGATGTCTACGCTGAGAACATCCTGTATTTTTCAGCCCCCGCCTTTAGGTTTGGAGATCACTTGGCCATGCCACCGTGTCGCTGTCACCGTCTAATCTTATTGTTAAGCCCCAGGCATTGCGCTCGGTCCTGGCTGCCCACATCTGAACAAACACCCTGAGAGAGCAAAAGGCACCATCCTTTCAGTGAGGTGACAGAGGAATGATGAGCTAGGGTGGGAAGTCTTAGAGAGAGTGGAGAAATATACAGTTCAGTCACCTGTCTTGATATTCATCTGGGGAGGTTATGAACAGATTCTTCTACCACCTACGAGTGATACTGCTGTGTCGCTTAAGGCAAGAGCAGAAACGTATATATACTCTGGGTTCATACAGCAAAAAAGTTAGCTCTTTCTGCTCCTGAATACCTGGAGGAAATTGGATTCCTACACAGTTTGGAAAAGTGTGGAATTGAAGTATTTTCCAAATAGTTTCAAACGCTTTCATATAGCTTCTGCCCTTGTTTGCATCCATCATCCTTCCAGGATGATGGATGCAAACATAGATGCATAGATGCAGGATTGCAGTTTAACTTGATCAAAATTTGTCCCTTTTTTGCCTGAGAAACATGCATGAGAAAAATGGACCCATTCATTATAATCATGTTTGAGCCAATTAAAGCAGTCAGGTGTGTTCTGTTGTTCTGCTTTCCCTTCCTTCAGCTAATTTGTATCAAAGCTAATTAAAATTGGTGTATTTTGTCCAATGCACCCAGTGCAAGTCACCTAGTAGGCTTTGTTTGGAGAACTGGGGTTTTGCCAACAAGAATGGCTCCAGCAGAGCCCATTAAAAAGGAGGGCTCATTTTCATGCTTCAAAATAATGCCAGGGAACAATCACAGTCGTATTTAATAAAACGCATCAGAGAGATGGACTTTCGGCCAAAACAAACCTGCCAAGTGCAACACCCATACTGGGATGAATCAGAGAGGAATGCATGCAACATGGTTATGATAAAAAGATAAGGTGACTGATTCCACATGGCCATGTTGAGGCAAGGAACTGTTCAGCGTCCCTTTCTGCTGTTATGTTTATTTTAGTGTTGCTTTCAATAGTTCAGCAAACTGGACTGTAAATGCCACAGAAGAACCATTTGACCACAGAGAGGAGAAAAAAGGTTTGAGTCTGCACGTGCGCACGGATTCGTGTGTCAGCAGCTGCTTTCTTTAATAATAACGCATGCTTGTGGTTTTTGACACTTACTCAGCATCTGGAAAAATAAATCCAGACCTTGAAAAGAGGAAGCGATAGTGGCACAGAGGAAGAGGAGTTCCCTCCAGCTCCTCTTGATGGGTGGTTTGCGATCCCTCGCATGGACCCACTGTTATTCTTGTAGGCCTTTTTGTACATCATCGACGTTAATGGGGTGCACCAAGCCTAAAAACGTAGTGATGGAAAAACAAAGTCTAATATTCATTTAACAAAAGCAGGCTTTTAAGTTAAATCAATCAAATTGGATTTAGGTGCAGTTTACTACACAGGAGTCTTTGATTGCCAATTAACAAATCATGGTCAACTTACCTATTTGTCAGTTAATACCCTTTCTTTGTACTCTTGTGTTACATTGTTGCTCTTTCTTGCTTCAATTTTGGACATAAAAAAATCTTAATCTACAATCAGGACAAGATAATATATTTTTTTTATTAAAAAGATCACAGTAATGAATATATAAATAATAAAGACAGGTGCATTTACAAAAACTGGAGTGAACAATTATGTTTGCAGAGAGGATAATCGAAATCCCTCCATCCATTCTTACACCCTTTCAGCTTGCTTTTTAAGTTTCATCTTTGTTTGAACTGTTGATTATGGTGGGAGCAAGTTACGTTTCTTTATTGTGCATCAACAACAAGGCCAAACCTCCCCTTTAAAGTTTTCTAAAATTGGGTATTACTATCTGGAACCTGTATTTATCTCTATTCTGATATATTTTTTTGAGTCTGATACCATGTGGGCTTATTAGTTCAACTAAAATATCTGTTAGAATCTGATGCCGATCAATCTAGAATCGCCAGCTTTCATTACCAACGATCTCCAGCAATTATTTTGAAATGATTTGTTATGACAACCATGTGGTGTTCTAAGTGCCTTTTATTAAGCTGATGTTCAAGTCCATTAAATGTTTCATGCAAAACCACTTAGAAAAACAGACCCTACTTGTCTAGTTAAGCCTTCCATGCTTTGGCGGCCTATCTAAGGGTTCTTAAGTTCCAGTCGTTGTGGTCTGCTGTCCTGCACTGTTTAATTTAAGTAGAATAAATGCATTAATGTTTATTGATTTTCTGTTTTTTAATTCATGAGATTGTTAACGTTCTGGCATTCCATACACTTTTTGGGTGTAAACCCATACTGACTCAACACTGTGGAGATCAGGCCTCTGTGGGAGCCTGGCCATCTGGCGCAGGCCTTATACTTCATGTTGCTAAAGATGGCATTTTATGTCACCGCCAGTTCACTCAGGGTCATCATATGCAACAGAGTAATTATTTTTGGATGGAGCATATATCCCCTTGAATGGAATCCATAAATATATATATATATTGTTCACAACTTCGTTTAGGCACACTACAGTAGCAGCCATTCAAAATGGCCCATCCCAGTCAAACGCCACGTGTGGTTCCTTTTAGGTCTTAATTTCTACTAATCATAAGAAAGAATATTTTAGTAGAAAGATTGATGATACTACTGTATATTTATTGGGCTTGATGCTTTGTTGATATTGACGGTGGCATTGCAGAGAACACAGGAACTATTGAGACATAGTGCTAAGATGATATGTAACTAAGATCTACACTTCGAGATAAACTCTATTTTCCTTTGGCTGAATCACTGGGCTAAGCCAAGGGTTTTTAAAGTGTTGGAGCATGAGCCTCCTTCAAACCAACCAACTGACAAGTCAATCTTTTTCTCTTTGTGTTTTGACCATTTTTAATACACATTCCCACAACTAGGTTAATGTGAAGGGGATGGGAAAGCCTACCTGACTTATTTACAGACCACACAGCCATAGGTGGGCCAAGTGGGTTATATGCTAAATTATTTCTTGCCTTTTATTTTCTTCCACACGCCTTGCCCCCCCTAAAAAACTCTGCTCTACGCTTCTCTATTGAAACACCTCATGATTTTGTTTATCTGAACCTTAAAAAGTCTATGAAATTTTTGACTGAATGTTATTTTCTTTATTTTTGAAAAGAATTGGGATGTCCTATTTCACTTTTAAGCATTAATCTATATTATGGAAAATATGTTTTTCAGAGAACCTTTGGGTCAAAGAGAGTGCATTAAAAAAGTAAACTTTCATCAAGACAGAATGAACCAGATTTCCTAAAATGAATTAGGAAGTTTGTTGCCCTTTAAAATGAAAAAAATAAAATAAATTCTATAGTTATGGATTTGTTAAATCAAAATGTCAGTCAGTGCCCTCTGAATTTACTAATGTTTGCTAATCTTTGTTGCTCTCTTATAAAGGGTTGAAGAGTCCTTCAACAATACTGCAAACACTGGCCAATTTAGTAAACGTAGACCTGAGTCTATCCCTCCTAAAATGAATATTCTAATACTTGCACATATCCCACATCTATCTTAGTTTTCTTTTTCATCTCCATCATCATCTCTCTATGACACTGTGACCTGTAGTATCACCAAATTATATCACTTTATATTTAGACGTCTGTCTAGCAGGTGAAATATACACTATATTGCCAAAAGTATTTGCTCACCTGCCTTGACTCACATATGAGCTTAAGTGACATCCCGTTCCTAATCCATAGGGTTCAATATGACGTCGGTCCACCCTTTGCAGCTAGAACAGCTTCAACTCTTTTGGGAAGGCTGTCCACAAGGTTTAGGAGTGTGTTTATGGGAATTTTTGACCATTCTTCCAGAAGCGCATTTGTGAGGTCGCACACTGATGTTGGACGAGAAGGCCTGGCTCTCAGTCTCCGCTCTAATTCATCCCAAAGGTGTTCTATCGGGTTGAGGTCAGGACTCTGTGCAGGCCAGTCAAGTTCATCCACACCAGACTCTGTCATCCATGTCTTTATGGACCTTGCTTTGTGCACTGGTGCACAGTCATGTTGGAAGAGGAAGGGGCCAGCTCCAAACTGTTCCCACAAAGTTGGGAGCATGGAATTGTCCAAAATGTCTTGGTATGCTGAAGCATTCAGAGTTCCTTTCACTGGAACTAAGGGGCCAAGCCCAGCTCCTGAAAAACAACCTCACACCATAATCCCCCCTCCACCAAACTTTACACTTGGCACAATGCAGTCAGACAAGTACCGTTCTCCTGGCAACCGCCAAACCCAGACCCGTCCATCAGATTGCCAGATGGAGAAGCGCGATTCGTCACTCCAGAGAACGCGTCTCCACTGCTCTAGAGTCCAGTGGCGGCGTGCTTTACACCACCGCATCCGACGCTTTGCATTGCACTTGGTGATGTATGGCTTGGATGCAGCTGCTCGACCATGGAAACCCATTCCATGAAGCTCTCTGCGCACTGTTCTTGAGCTAATCTGAAGGCCACATGAAGTTTGGAGGTCTGTAGTGATTGACTCTGCAGAAAGTTGGCGACCTCTTCGCACTATGCGCTTCAGCATCCGCTGACCCCGCTCCGTCAGTTTACGTGGCCTACCACTTCGTGGCTGAGTTGCTGTCGTTCCCAAACACTTCCATTTTCTTATAATACAGCTGACAGTTGACTGTGGAATATTTAGGAGCGAGGAAATTTCACGACTGGATTTGTTGCACAGGTGGCATCCTATCACAGTTCCACGCTGGAATTCACTGAGCTCCTGAGAGCGACCCATTCTTTCACAAATGTTTGTAAAAACAGTCTGCATGCCTAGGTGCTTGAATTTATACACCTGTGGCCATGGAAGTGATTGGAACACCTGATTCCAATAATTTGGATGGGTGAGCAAATACTTTTGGCAATATAGTGTATCTATGCCATTAATGCCTATCCAAATATTCCTGCAAGCATACCACTGTGATTGCATGCAATGTTGTTGCGCTCAGGATTGCATTTTTTGTTTCGCCAGATTTCAATAATTTATTAGAGCTATTTTAGACTTAAACAAAGCAGCGCTGTCCAGAAGTAATTGCTTAACCAGAGAAAGCGGGCCTAAACATGATGTCACTATCTGTATCTGCCGCTTTTGTCTCTGCATGTCGTTTCAAAACTAGAAATAAGCCGTTACCCTGAACTGACACAGCACTCATCAAACCCCCATACACAAATACACATCACACATACACACCTACTAACACCAGCTTCCTTCAGACTTCGATTGACAAGTGCAGAATGGATGCCTCTGTTGATGCCATTGTCTGGCAGTTAAGCTTTGTGTCGTTTCCCTCTTGCACAAAGGTCATTCATCATGACAGCATAAAGCTCGGGCCATTAGTGGTTGATGAATGACCCGGCCTACCGGTCAAGCCTTGACCTCCCTCATTTCATTGGCCCGGTTGGGTAATCTACTCATTTTCTCAGCACTTGAGTTAAAATTTGGTGGAGCCGTGAGCCCCCAGTCGGTCGGGCTTTACTGTATCTCATTTGCCCAGTGGCAGGTATTGGTCACACCCCACATACATACATTCACTTATGGACAAAAATACACACAGAACCACACACACAGGATGCTTTCTGTCCTTATCTCTGCTGCTTTTAGGACAGCTGTTGAGTGCAAGAAGCTGACCTCTGACCTCCAGCACCGCCAGGCTCCTTCCCTCCCACCAATACCAGTACGACCAGCATGGCAACCCCCACCCCTCTATAAATTCCTTCCACTTCCAGCTCTGCAGCATTTTGTTGTCCGTCTGGTGTTTGTCCAAATGAGGCTTTTGAAACATCCTGACTTGACTCAGTGTCTCAAAAATGCTGACATATCCTGGCAGGCATTTTTAGATGTTTTTTTCTGCTTTTTTGTCAAAAGAACAAAACATAAAACTCAAACTTTCTCATGGTTCAGTTTTCAAACACACCTCATGTATGTAGGTAGTGTCAGTCAACAACTTCTAGTGTAAATTCTTTCCCTCTGACATATATGAAAGACTCCACTGCTTTTAAGGTCATGAATTGAACTAAAAAACAAAACAATCTGAGCTTATTTATTTATGTCTGTTATGTCCTGTCTCCTACAGAGCGATTAGAAACCTTTTTCTCTCTCTATGCAAATCATGGGGGAGGATTTGGTTTCCATCTAGTGGACTTTACTGCATTTAACATACAGAATGTATACAGAAATTTCTGCTTAAAAATACAAATATCACCCTGTAAGACAGAAAGTGTCAAAATCCAGCTTAGTCACAACTTAAAAAGTGGTAGAAAAAGTCAAACTGACATCATGCTTTATAATGTTTTAAAAGCACTATATGTTTTACAACCCAATATGTCTGTAAAACCTTCAGTGTTTTTAACAATAGATGCCACTTTTATGTAGTATTGTAAAACATACTGCAATTCTTACGTTTGAATGTATTTAAACGTAACCCAGGCTCATTTGCTGCTTTAAACACATGCTTTAGTGATGGCTCGAGGTGGAAAGTGTGTTATCAATTATTGCTTCAAGATGGCCTGGAAAGCTGGCCAATGTGAAACCTGGAGCTAGGCTCATTTATATCACATCTTTGATTGTTTAAGTGTTGAAGTTAAAATGACAGAGCAGAATTTAGCCTGAGGGCTTCACAGTAAAACATACAATCTATTAAAGTTATATTCCTTGAGTTCTTGTGAGGTAAGCATGCCAAATGCTGTTGGAATTCAGTTTACAAATATATCGGGGAAAGGGCTTTGGACTGAATTAGCAATTTCATAAATGTTTCCAAATATATCCTGGATAAAAATTCAGAAAGTGTTACTTAAAACCTTATTAAAGGTGCATTTTCTCATTGCATATTTTAATAAACTTAAAAAAAAACTATATATTCATAAGTTAATGTATATTTTTGTTGTGTTTTAAAGATTAATTATAAATAAAATATGTTTTTACCTTTAGGTTATGTTTAATAAGTATTTTATTTTTTGAATTTTATACCTGCTAAATTTGTGCCTGAGACTCTTCATAGCTTTGAAACAAATATTGATGTTCCAAATAGCCCCAATTGATTAAATCTAATATAAACTTAATAGTTAAAAAATTTGTTATCTTTAGATTTCAGCATCTAGCTGTAACTGCAGGCTAACATGATTTGGTGAGAAAAAGGAGGTAATATGATTTTAGGCTCTAAATGTTACTTTACAACCAGAATTGAAAATACGACAGCTTTCTGTTCACATAAGCACGTATTCTAATAAATTCTTAAACAGTTGATTGGGGTTTGTGAATAGATAAAAGACAAATGGCAATAAAAGTGCTACAATGATCTTGTTACACTTTCTAAGTATATTCTATCTTCTTAAGGACAAAACTTTTTGAATTCATTAATTAAACTTAAACTTAAACCATAATTAATTAAACGAAACAAATGAGTGGCCAAAGCTTTAAACACTAAAGACTTTTCTAGAGGATGCCAAGTAGCTAAAACTTTTTTTTTTTGCCATTTTTTTTTGTTGCAACTTTATTAATTGGTTTGAAATTATGGTTCTGCTGAAGGTTTTTTCCTGTTAAAAGGAAGTGTTTCCTCTCCACTGTCGCTACAAGCATGCTTGGTCTGAGGGATTGCTGTGGAGTTATTGAGTCGATGCAATCAACTGGTTTTCCTTAGATAGAAAACTGAAGCAATTGACTGGATGGTCTGAACTGTAAAGTGCCTTTAGGTGAAATGTGTTGTGAATTGGCGCTATATATATATACACTATATTGCCAAAAGTATTTGCTCACCTGCCTTGACTCACATATGAGCTTAAGTGACATCCCGTTCCTAATCCATAGGGTTCAATATGACGTCGGTCCACCCTTTGCAGCTAGAACAGCTTCAACTCTTCTGGGAAGGCTGTCCACAAGGTTTAGGAGTGTGTTTATGGGAATTTTTGACCATTCTTCCAGAAGCGCATTTGTGAGGTCGCACACTGATGTTGGACGAGAAGGCCTGGCTCTCAGTCTCCGCTCTAATTCATCCCAAAGGTGTTCTATCGGGTTGAGGTCAGGACTCTGTGCAGGCCAGTCAAGTTCATCCACACCAGACTCTGTCATCCATGTCTTTATGGACCTTGCTTTGTGCACTGGTGCACAGTCATGTTGGAAGAGGAAGGGGCCAGCTCCAAACTGTTCCCACAAAGTTGGGAGCATGGAATTGTCCAAAATGTCTTGGTATGCTGAAGCATTCAGAGTTCCTTTCACTGGAACTAAGGGGCCAAGCCCAGCTCCTGAAAAACAACCCCACACCATAATCCCCCCTCCACCAAACTTTACACTTGGCACAATGCAGTCAGACAAGTACCGTTCTCCTGGCAACCGCCAAACCCAGACCCGTCCATCAGATTGCCAGATGGAGAAGCGCGATTCGTCACTCCAGAGAACGCGTCTCCACTGCTCTAGAGTCCAGTGGCGGCGTGCTTTACACCACCGCATCCGACGCTTTGCATTGCACTTGGTGATGTATGGCTTGGATGCAGCTGCTCGACCATGGAAACCCATTCCATGAAGCTCTCTGCGCACTGTTCTTGAGCTAATCTGAAGGCCACATGAAGTTTGGAGGTCTGTAGTGATTGACTCTGCAGAAAGTTGGCGACCTCTTCGCACTATGCGCGTCAGCATCCGCTGACCCCGCTCCGTCAGTTTACGTGGCCTACCACTTCGTGGCTGAGTTGCTGTCGTTCCCAAACACTTCCATTTTCTTATAATACAGCTGACAGTTGACTGTGGAATATTTAGGACGAGGAAATGGATTTGTTGCACAGGTGGCATCCTATCACAGTTCCACGCTGGAATTCACTGAGCTCCTGAGAGCGACCCATTCTTTCACAAATGTTTGTAAAAACAGTCTGCATGCCTAGGTGCTTGAATTTATACACCTGTGGCCATGGAAGTGATTGGAACACCTGATTCCAATAATTTGGATGGGTGAGCAAATACTTTTGGCAATATAGTGTATATATATATATATATATATATATATAAACTGAATTATTATTAGAAAAAAAAAATTTCAGTCATTCAAAATGTTCTATGGTCCTACCTTTTTTGGGGTCTGTATTTAATGACCACGATGTCTACAGGTTTACAGAGATTGATGTTTGCTTGGTTGCAAGAAAATGCAGGATTTGAATTGGCCATGCTTTGAAATCTTTTTATGATATATATTTTTCTTATATGTCTTTTTTTTTTAGAAAAATCACCATATCAGACATGTTCTAAAGAGCATGGTCTTTTTTTCCAGTTTTGTACTTCATAATCAGTAAGTGATGGATGTAGCTGGTGATCACCTATACCAAACTGCTCCTCCACTGTATACTGATGAATGGGCAAAATATAAATGTCTGTTATAATAATTCTTTTGAATAATGATGATGTTAAATTATACCTAAACACTTGAATTGAAATGAAATTGAAACTACTGGTAGCTCACTGGTAATGTTAATAGTATTTAAAGTAGTTTTGTCAGAATGTAATTTATATACTTTCTGAATCAGGATTAGTTTGTCTTGTGAACTAGGTTGAGATCAAGTTTTGTCTCAGTATTAGTGAACTGAATGTGCATCAAATCTAAAATATGGGGACAGTTTTATGTATTGACTTAAAAGCTAAGTATCTTATGCTTTTAATTCTAACATAATATTGTAAAAGAGATGTACTTCTGCTCAAGGTTATCAAACCCTTAATATGCTTTTATTCTGAATGAAAATCAATGCCTGCTTATTCCCATGCAAACATCCACCTGCTCTCTCTGACCTCATTTTTACATTCTCTTCTATTGCTGCAAGAACATTTACTGAGTACCATATGAAATAGGAATTAACTGAAGTGTAAAACGCCAAGGAGGGCGGTAAGAAACTGAGAGAGGCACAGCAAACAGCACTTGACCACTCTTAACAAGTGTGCCTGCTCCCACCAAATTCAAATTAATTAATTAGAATCCATCATTAGCAAATTGACTGTCTCCGCTGATTATCAAATTCAGTTTCTTTATTAGAGGCAGCTGCAGCGCCGCCACCCCGATGTGGGGTGTCTGCACTCTGTCTGAGGCCGGTCACTCAGCTCAAGAGCTGCACTCATCCAAGCGACAGGAACAGTCCTCTGTGAACTAACAGCTAGACAGAATAGATGATGATGAGTCCCCCTGCTAGAGTGTGAAAGTACATTCTTGGTCTCAGCAACTGTTGTGTATCAGAAGTATCATTCAGCATCGAGGTTGAAAGTTCATGGTATCGTAGTTGCATGGGTCCTCTGCACTTATAAGCCTCTGCTTAAAATGAAAACATTGCAGACTTCTAATCATTTGCGACAGTTGTATTGATTTCTCTATTTTACACAAAACCTTTAATTGAAAGGGATATACATATTTGCAATAAACCAGCGCATTCTTGTTTTGGACTAAAACCTGTTTAAATCAGCTTTCTGTCCTGCTTGTTGAGCAAGAATTTCATTTGTCTGTTGTGCATTCATTGCTGGTATGCACAAGCAGAAGTCATATGATGATTTGAAACGGCGATAAAATGGGCAAATGAGGAAACAATTGTCTCATTGACCTCTTGACTGACGATTTTCTGACCTTAGTGACATTCTGTACCTCCACGCAGTTATGCAGCCATCACAGATAACCCTGTGCACCATGGCGGAGCCAGAAAGCCAAAACAAAGCAGCATATATGCAAATACAGTGTATATGATGGTTGACCTTTAGTGGAGTCAATGGATATCTAAGCTTCATGCCTGGAGTACCAAGAGTGAAAATAGTCCACAGTATGAGGTTGATGGCTGCCTGTTGGACTAAATACATGGGACTGTGTAGGGCCATTGTGACCAATGTCTTTGTCCAGTCGGTTCACATACCTTTAGTTGTGCTTTGAGTGAGGAATGCACTCCCTCGGGACAATTCCCGACCCTGAAAACAAGGGCCAACATAAACACCCATGCCCAACCCCCACTCTAGCCCTCACCCACAATTCTTCCCACCTCTGTCAAAGCTGATAATGAGGTTGCAGCAGGATGATGACTTATTGAAAACCTATAGAAAAGTGACATCACACCTTCAACTGTTGGTAGTCATTGTAATTTCTTGCTTGAACTGCTTCGATCCTTCCCCAAGGTTTACAAATGACACATTTTAAACAGAATTGGTAATGACCGAAAGGGTTTGTCACTTCATAGTGTTAGGATGCAACATGTTGTGTAAAAGTGGCATGAATGCCAAAGGGTGAGTAAGCGTTTGATAACCACCTGATTAATTAGCCAGACAATCTGTTTTCGTACAAGTGAAGAAAAATGCCAAAGTTCATATAAACATGAATTATTTTAAACAGAAAGCATAGAGAGGGAGATCTGGAGCCCTCCATCCCAGTCATCTTACACACATTAGCTCTCTCTGAAGAATTATTTTGTTCCTTCTCACCACTGTATATCTTAAATGATGTTATTTATATTGGAGAGTGGCAACAATTCCAAATAAGGGGACATTTTTTTTCCCCACTTGCAGTTTATCACATGTCTGTTTAGTCAAAAAAAGTTTAATACTATCCAAACTAAGCTAATACTATGTGAAATATCATTTTATTAGTTAGAAGAGCCTAGCACACCAGTCTAGTGCTATGGACATGGGTAATAACACCCTTTACCTAATGTCTGTAACATCTGCCTTTAAGCATTAGTGATAGTTGGATAGGTCTGTTCCATGTCTAAGGAGGATTTTAGCCCCTCTGTTCCCGAATGGTATTAAGCCACATTAGAGGATTTTGGAGACTTAACAGCCTGTTAAATGTCATAGACCACCATCTTGGCCTAAAGTCTTAATTGCATAACCACTGTGAAACCTTTCTGCCTTTTTGAGCCTTTAAAGGAATTCTTCATGGGATGTATTCAATTGTTGTGTTGTTGTATAATGCCAGTGTGCTTGAGTTTAAGTTCTCAAAGTTCCTTGGTTCTATGAATTATGCAAAGTTATATCAGCTAAGCAGCAGCAGATAATCACCCTACCAATACATTGTTTGACCATTAGTATAGAGGTTGATTTTCATCAGATTTAATGAGACTCCCGGTCTTTGTCTTTTTGGATCTAAGAATGTTTCCCCAAAAGTCACGGGAATCATCAAGATGTTATTTGGTGAAAAGACTAAAGCACTGAGGCCTGTAGAGCCTTAGTTGCTGTTCTGGGATTTCTCGGCAACTGCTTGCATTGCGTTTCCAATGCTTTCTTGGTGTAACTTTGAAAGGCTTCCCCCACCTAGGAAGGTTTCCACTGCTTCATGTTTCCTCATTTTTGCAAATGATAACTCTCGTTGAGGTCCTCTGATTTACAAAATCCTTAAAACTGTATCTTTTGGATTTAATAAATAATGGTGACTTGACATTAACACGTTGCTTTAAAAGGTATTTTAGTCTACTTCATGTTAAGACCAATTATCCATACCCTGTTGGATATATGTAGGTTTCTTATGATTTAACATCAAATCTTTGGTTAGAGTTTGGGCTGACTGAGCCAAGCTCCGCACAGAATTTTATTAGGATTATGGCAAGGAGGCCTTCCAACCTGAAAGACTTGGACCTCATTACCCCAAACCAATAATCAAAAGACGTGGAAACATACAGAAAACTGCATAAGATTACGGAGAGGGGCTGGGCTGCAGTTATGATGATATATTGTTTATATTTTTTTGATTTTCTATTACCTCTTGGGAGAAATTTGTGAGGAGGCTCTTTTTTTAACCCCCCTGTTGGTCAGATCAGGTGTTGCATTTGTAAAAGGATGCCTTGGCTTTTTAACGTCGCAGTTCTTTTGTGTCTCTTATTTTTGCTGCTTGATTAATGCAGGTAAAATAATAACTAGTTTTCTTGAACAGAACATGTTAGATTGATTTTAAAGATAAGCAAAGAGAAATATGAAACTAGACTAGATGAGTTCTGAAAATAACAGGGAAGCCATCACTCTTGGCGGCAATTTATCTTGATAAAGGTCTGAGGATGACTAAATGAATGGGACGTGACTGGAAACTGCTTTTATAAGAATCCTTTGTTTTGGAAAATGACTTTAAAGTAAGATGCCTGGTGTCTCTGTATATTGGCTTTGCTACTGGCATTCCATCAAAGCCAGTCACATTGAATAGCAACATTTAATAAGTTTGGACTCTTTCTTTAACAGCAAGTTGGGTTTTTTTTTTAGATTCCAATAATAATCAGTAAGATCCTAAAGATTCCTAAATACTTTTATTTTGGGGCCAAGCTGCATCAAACCAATACCAGTCATTCAGCAGCTCTCTATCAGAGCAGTTGACAAAATTTACTTCTGAATAAGTGAAGACAGAATGCGTTGGAATAGGCCTCAGGTTAGAAAAAGGCGATACAACTCGGTATGACTGTTTTTCATACCCCTGTATGCTTTCTTTACCTCCTTCTCTGCATGTATCTAGGCCCACGCTCTCTTGCACATCTGTCGGCATGTATCCGCTGCTCAATCGCTCTCCCTGGGCCACGGCGGGTTCCCTAACAGCTCAGTGTGGCTCTTCCATTAATCAAAGACACTTCCAGTGTCCCATTACAGAAACACTGCTACTCAGCCTGTCTGAGGCTGACAGCTCACCAATTCATCTTCTCTGTGGAGGAAAAAAAAGCTATTGTGGCATGCCAGTCGCCTCTACCTGTTCAAACGGAGGGCTGTTAAGAGTGCAGGAAGACCCCTCTGAAATTGTTTTCTCTGGGTCAGGCAAACAACAAAAAAAGGTAAATTGCTTGTCTCAGGTAACGCACAGGGGGAGTCAGCTGGTGGCAGGCCGCAGACTATTGGGGGGATGTAGAAGGAAAGGGTCAGCGACAAAATAAGAGGATTGAGATGTGTATGTTAAGAGGCAGAATTCAATGAGAAGCAGTGATGCATTTTAGCAAAACGATCTAAACGCTGCTCTGACACCACAGCAGACCCTCTGCAAGGGCTGGCTGCCACTAAGTACATCTCCTTATTCGTCCCCTGTAGCCTGCAGATGGCAGGCCAGGGTGTTTCGGTTCCTGGCTATAGAGAAACCCTGTGAAGAAGTGTGCAGCTCCAATATATTTTCTAAAATATGGCCAAGAAGATGTTTTCCATTTCAGAATCCCTTGTCAAAATCTTTGTAATGTTGTGTTTTGTAGCCTACATTTGTTTAAATAAAAAAAAAGTCAAACCACAACAACAAAACAATGCAAATCCAGTGGTGGTATTCTCATATTTCCTTTAAATGTAGAAGGAAAACTTCCATTGCTGTCAATGTAGTGCAGATAACAAAGTACACCCCTTTGGCCTATATAGGATTTAAGTAGGAAAAGTAGTAGGTAATTGAATGCTCTTGATTAAGACATTTTCTATGTGATTGGATCTATAAATGCCGTCACAAGACAATGGAAAAGATCATAGCGATACAACTGTCTGTAGCCATCAGTCAGGTGGGGATCATAAGGCCATTTCCATACTGACTAAGTTCAATCATGATTCTAAGACGAAATAATATTCACAATTGATAGATATTTAAGATTGCCACCAATGTTGCCATAAGTGGACGTCCTAGTCAATTGAGTCCAAGTCCACTCTGTGCAAACTAAAGCTGTGTTTCAGAGATTATAGAACTAGGGTTAGCATGAAAAATGTTGGATATGAAGCGCAACGAAATATTGGAAGAGAACCAAACCTAAGATATGTAAAAAAAAAAAAAAAAAAAAGATGCCTCTCACTAGCTGTCAAAAACAGTGATATTGAGTTAATGATTGGGGCTTGTTTTGAAGCCATAGGACCAGGGCACCATGTAGTCAGAGAACACCTGTGTAAGCATTGTAGGATCAGATTTGTTTGAATACTGAAGCTTGGTCCAAACTGGCTCATTACCAGAACAATGAGCCCGAATGCAGAAGCAAAGTCTACAACAGAAAGACGAAAGAATCCAAGATATTTAGTTAAGTGAAGCAAGATTGAAAAGAGCGGTCTTAGAAATGTCTACCGTTGCTTTTTAAAGCAGCTCAAGCTGTTACTCATGAATTAAAGGTATAGCTAATTTTGGAAAAGACACCCTCTCCACTTAAAAAAAAAAGCACATGCACCACCCTGTACCCGCTCCCGAGAGGGAACGCCTATTAAACGAGTGCGAGAGCATGCAGGAGCACATTTCTCCTGGTGCACACTCCGTTTAAAAGTTGCTGTTTACGTTCCAAAAGAAGATTTGCAATTTTTCCACTATGTCAGACTCACCACAGGTAAGGGAAAATGGGAACAAGCGCATAGGATGGCCTTACCTAAACATATCACCAGAATGATTGACGTTGAAGAGGAGCAATTATTTTGATGATCCACGCGGAAAAATAACATCCTCCACTATACCTTTAATAATAAACTAGGCTTTTTTGAGTTTAGTTTATCCCATAGTCATAATTTTAAGATAATGCAGTGATTTAATTTTACAAATTACCTTGTCTTACCGAAGTCAGAGTAGCTGGATGTGAGAGAAATTGTTGGCTTTTAAGTCGGTCATTCTAAAGTACTTTGCTGGTACCCTGCTGTAAACAAACTGCACTGTGTAGTTTTAAAGATGGAACATTTTAATTTTAAAACAACATGGAGATATCTAGTTTAGTATTTTAAAGTTCTTGGAATAAGAGAGGTGGTGAATGGCTCATTACCCAACTAAGGTACAGCCTGAAAAGCAGGACAAAAAAAAACCTTGCCATGATTTGTCCATTTCCTGACAGCCTTTTGAGATTACGTTGCTCTAGTTAAGATCAAATCTTTCTCTTTTAATGAACACATGGATGAAGAAACTGAGTGAGGCCAAATGAGAAAGGACAGCTCTTTCCCTCCCTTCTCCCTGCTCCTCATCCCTCGCTCCACTTGATTGGCATAATGAGGTGAAGGCTAGTTGGCACAAAGCTGCTCCAGGGGGCAAATGGAGACATTATTATTTTGTGTGTTTGTGTCTATGTGTCTTGGCAATCACACCCTAGCTCCGCTGGGCTATTAATTACCCTTTCTGTAACATGGCATCTGCTGAGACAGGGCGATTGAGCGAGCACTGTCGACAATGGGGAGGACTGCTCTCTCTCTGGCTCCCGTCTCCGCGGACCCCAGCTGCAGTTTTGCTCTGTGCTTATTGGATTCTATCTACATGTATGATTGATTCAGCACCTGAACTGTGCTTTTCATGACGAGCACACCAAACAAACACAATATGCAGAGGGGGGGGAAACACCCCAGCTGGCAAATATTTAACTAAACAGCAGACTCGCTAAGATGCCCGCTCTGTTGAAGTACACTGGGATGTTTTAGTGGCAGCTGTTTGCTTTTTGTGCTCTGGAAAAGAAAAAAGACAGATTCTATCAAAAGGAGGGATTGATCAGATTAATTTAAGGGTGTGGATTTCAAATAAATTGACATTTAATTAGAGTATCAACAAAAATGTTATATATCAAGAAATTTGACTTGACACAGTGATATATTTAAGAAGTTGTATATTAAACAATTGTGATGATTGTGGTTTATAGCTTCCTAAAACTTTACATTTATTTTCTCCAAAAATAAATATTTGTTCTGCTAAGCATATTAAAGGAAAGTTCAGAGGAAGGAAGAACTGTGGATGAAAGCTTCAAGCATTTGTTGTTAAGTCATTGATATAACTCAGAAAAACAGAGGATAGGAATTTCTTGACTTAAATTTTTTTTCTATTGATTTTCTTTAAGTTGTTACTAACATAGAAACAATAAAGTAGGTTGTTTTCCCCCCAGAAAATAAGAATCTCAGTTGAAAAAAGGGTAACTCTTTCTTTTACAGTACACCAGTAACCATTTAATTTAATTTCTAGGTAACAAGAAATACTTTATGCTAATACTTATGCTAATACTTTTTAATACTTACCAAATGTTGGTAAGTGCTGCGATTCAAATTTTAGGCGGACAAGGTTAAGTCAAACTTCTTAGATTTCAAACTTTTATTACCAGGTAACTCAGTCATTTTACTGACAGCAATAAATTAATGTGTTATTATCTAGTAACAACCAGTTTATTACTTGCTATATAACAGAAAGCCAAACCTAGAAGATGGTAAGCCAATCTTCTTTACTAAATTTTATTTATATGTAACTTGAGTTCAGTTTTAAAATGCTTCAATTACCTGATAATAAGTTATTTTGTAAGCCGTTGGTAGAAATCGTTATGTGGTAACCTAATGGTAATTACCCACCAAAAGTGTCCAATGTAACATAATAACATACAATTGTAAAAATTACATTCAGATAATTACTTTGAAATTACCGTATGTACCTTCATTTTGGGGAAATTACCAAATAAGGTCTTGTTACCAAGTAATAGCGTTTGACTTGCTATGTTATTACATGTATTTACATGGTTATTGATAGGAAAGTGCCGTATTCAAGCATTTTAGAGTTCAATGGAAGGACAAACTGGGGGGGGGGGTTCATGCATTATTTGTGACAAACCACTGAGCCAAAGACAGTGTTTAAAGCATTTTCCTTGAGACACGGGCGGAAAGAACTACAATATTCCTAAAGTTCTCATTTACAGTTTAAGTTAAGCTTTGGATTAAAACTATTGAGCTTTAGGTGTTTGAGTTTAGGTCAGTTATAAATTCATTTTAACTTTAAAGTATTTACTATGGATGTTTGAAATACTGTTAAAATGTGCTCTAACAAAGCATATTTAGAGAGTTGTGAAGAAAACCCCACATGAACTAAGCCGAGTTTAGTATTTTCAAGCCCTAATCCTTTAGGGCAGCAGATGCATCACATGAAATATACTCTTTAAACTAGATTTTGAAATGACTTTTGAGTAACGCTGATATAATTAAAATGATATTTTAATATTTCTGTCTTGGCAAAGATGTTGGTTTTTCTCTGTCCTTTGTACATCTTCTATTACAGTAGTGGAAATGTACTCTTTTGTTCTTCGTGCTCTTTCTTAACAAAAAAAGAAGGTTGTAATTTTGGTAGTTGTTAAGGCTTTATACAGATTTCTTCAGTTAGAGTAAGAACATCCAAGCTTGTTACTGGTCTTTCATTCAGCTTAGAAGTAAGTGCAACAGTCGTGCTTAAAAGGGCTTGCTAAAAGTGGCTTTCAGTTAGTTAGATGTGCATAATAATACAGCAGAGAGTCCCTGCAGAGTGTGCTGCTAACTGATCCAACTTTGATCTGCACTGATCCATCCTAAGAGAAACAGAGGAGTGTTTCTGTTTATTATGCATATTTGCAAAAATCTCCGCTCTTCAGAACGAGCACCGAGCTCAGTGCAGATTTCTTGAACATACAGCACAGGATAATGAGGGATTATAGAGAACAAACATGACTTTATTCAGGGAGGGCCTTAGGAGCATCTGTATTCACTGACATCAACTCTAATGTTTTTCTGGATGCATCTTCTTTTTATTTTTTTCTCATGGCAGGGCGGTTTCTCCGATGTTTTTTTTTTCCCATGACCTCAGATTTACTTTCTTGTTTCATCAGTATTTAAAAAGTGAAAAGAGATCAGGTTAATCCTGTTAAACATGTGTATTTTGAAAATGTAAACTCTCAGATTTTATAATGTTAGCTTTTGTTGGTAATTGTCGGTGCTTACACTCGGATGTTTTTGTAGTTCCAGCTGCACCTAACACTGCATTATTGGATTCACCGGCAAATTCTACAAAATCTAAGCTGTTAAAACGAACATGAACGATTTAAAAAATCTGAAACAAGCAGCGATAAAGATAGTTTGTCCAAATTAATCCAAAAATTACACTTTAATTGACTGCTAAAGTCTCTGAATGAAATCCCTTCCTGATGAGCATCTTAAAGGAGCGATACGGATTAATGACACCTAGTGTTTCAAATTGGAACAACAACCAAAATGGGTGACCCCCAATCCCCCCCACCTCCTTTAAAATTGCCAAGAAACACAAGGATGTTTTAGAGCTAAATTCAACATGACGCCTAAAGACCACTCAGTCACAGTAGGTTACTCTGTAAATGCTCTTAAAGGATACAGAGGATTCATAGGTATTTTTTAAGACTGCTTTTCTGGCCTCCATGTTTACAGGCTGCAAGCTTTTTTGCCAACATTAAATAAGAAATGCTTCTTTCTATTATGGCAACCCTGGAAACTCTTATATGATTAGCCCAGGAAGCAGGAAGTAAACACGAGCTATAAATTGCACCGATATTGGTCCGCACCGCATCTCCTGCTTAGAAAGGAAAGAAAATTTGACTGACACATTATAGACAGAGGCGACCGGTTATTTAAAGGGAATGATATTTCCATCCAGGGTTACAATGAAAATAATTTTGGCTCATTTTACGATCAATTTCTTTGTTATTGTTCCTTTTTAGTTTAGTTTTTTGCTATTATGTCCTACTTCAGACCATGGTGGTCGCCACAAACCTGCTTCTTAAAACATTCTTGAGAAATCTCAGCCTCCTCATTTCACTGTCAACAACCTCAAGCTCATCACTGTCATTTAGTTGCTGTGATGCAGACTCATACTTGTGTTTGAGCAGTTTCCTGTTTAAATATGGAGTGACAAAGCAATAATTATTAGGGATGCACAATATAATCGGCCCCCTATCGGTATCGGCCTGTATCGCCCTTAAAACTGAATATCGGACATCGGCCACCCCACCGATATTTAACCCGATATTTGATCAGCTTCTGAGTTTCTAAAGTCTAAAACAAAAAATAAAAAAACTACTTCTTCTTCTTCCTCAAAAACTTCTTTTTTACAGACTTAAAAACTTCTAAAGACGAGGGAAAAAATATTGATACATTAAAATATCCCAATATCTTCATATGCTGATATATTGCCATTTAAAAACACCATATCAATCTCTTTTACTAATGAAATATTGCTATATGTCATCGTTATGCTACGAAATCCCCCGAAAATTCATGAAATTTTGCCATATTTTTATATGTTGATATATTGACGCGGTATCGATCTATTTTACTAACAAAATCTCACAAGAATTTGCAAAATATCATTAGAGTTTGTAACAGAACGATGAAATTTCACGAGATTTTGAAAGTAAAATAGATCGATACCCCGTTTTTAAAAATCAATTTGATATCAGCATATGAAAATATAGTTGAGTATATTATTTTTCAAAGTGTCAGAAATGGATAACAAAACTGCTATTTTCAATGACTACTTATTTTTGTCCAGCTTTAACATCGGTATCGATATCGGTTATCGGCTACATGAGTTTTAAAATATCGGCATATCGGATATCGGCCAAAATCCCAATATCGTGCATACCTAATAATTACGGCGTTGCAGCAGTCATTAAAATCTGCTTGAATACAATTCGTTGAAACGGTTTGAATTCAAATATGTTGAATTCAACAAAGATCCTTCTAAAAATAGTTTTTACCGTTTAAAATAATGTGTAAATTCTTTCCACTAAACCCTGACAATATGCAAAGAGGGAGTTGAATGGATTTGGTTGCAGTTGTAACGGTGTAGCAGCTGAGGTGGCTAAATTTAAGGTTTATGATCTTTATTATCTGTCCATGATTCTCAGATTTAGCAGTCCTGTTTGTTGTTTACATCCACATCCTGCCCCCTGTCTGCTCCCACTACTACACACACTCTCACACACACAAATGCACAGCTCTGATGAGTCACAGCATTAGCAGTCATATCGATTTCTTCGTCTATGCTCCTCCTAACCTGTTAAAAGGGAAAAGGTCCACCCACAGCTGTCTCAGTGCTGCCTCAAACCACAATAGCAGATTAATAATCTCATAGAGCCGTTATGTAATTAATTAATTGTTAATTGTAATATTATGATTCTACTGAATTGATTGCATGCACATTTGGAACCTTACATTCAATAATTATCATTATGGATGTCGCAAAGTTTTTTTTTTTTTTTTAGGGACTTATTGAAATCCTTTTTATCTTAGATGATTAAAAAAATGGAAAATTGCATTGATTCCTGATGAGAGATGAGAGATCAGATGAGCTTTATTGATCTCACAGCGGAGAAATTCACTGGTCACATATTGGCATGGTAATTAAAGAAGAAGGTGCAAACAAGGAGGAAAAAGGTGCATTAAGAATAAACAATATATATATACAGTATATCAAGATAAATAAGGATTATGGTGCAAGTGTACATGTCTCACACACAATGAAAAACAAAATAAACTGACTAATTGTGGCTTTTTCCTCTAAGCCAGATGTTTTCAAAAATATCAACACAAGCTGGAACATACAAACACAACTTAGGCCGTTCCATTATGGGAAAATAATTATTTTAGTGTAGTCTTTATTCAACTCATGTTTATTTAAAAAATGAAGATTCATTGTGTTTAGAAAAAAAACAAGTTGCACTTTTTGAAAAATGAATTGTTGCTTTAGTTTGCTAAACACGGCCGCTGCTGCTGTCTTCACATCTGTTTTTGACCTGTAGCCCATTTTATTGTGATCAAAGGTGATTCTGAAACAGCCATTTCATTTTGTTTGTTTCATTAAACACAATAATTTGATCAAAGTCCTTAAGTTGTTAGTCTGAATCTGTTTGGGTTTGGTTTTCGTGCTCTCAAAAAACCCCAAAAAAAAAACAAATTAAACAGCTGAATTAGATGTCAGCTGCAACGCTGTCGACAAAACCTGTTGGCTGTCTGAACATTTTTTAATATAAACATATTTTATCATCACCGTCAATCCTCAAATAACCAAAATAATCTCTGTAAATGATAGTAGCACCACTTAGCTTGACAGTAAGTGCAGTTCTAAGCTTTTATAGCCATTTCTAGACTTACCCCCCCCCAAATATATTCTGCCCAATAATCTTAGTCTTCGTCTTTTCTAAGCATAAATCATTTCCTCAGAGTATATTTGAATTCTTCATAATAGAAGCTGCAAAGTTTAGTGTCAGGATTTAAACTGAAGCTTCTGTTCAGGGGAACATTTATTAACTGCTTGGTTTTTTCCCCATCATTCCTCTGGAATTTTCTTTAAGAAGGCCCATTTAAAAGCAAAATATGCTTAAAAGCAAAGTCAAATAATGGCAAAGAATTTAAGATGGTGTCGCTAAGGGACTGGTAGCTGAAATTGGTTGGGATGTATGTATATATTTGAGCCTTTATATATATAGCTTATACATTTACTTGTGTGTAATTCACAGTTGTGTATATCACAAAGTTCCCAGATGTTTCCACCAATGTTGAAGCCACAGTATGAAGCGGCGGGTAGATTAACTGTGGGATAACACATTATCAGCTGACTGTAGCACCGTGTGATGTTTTCCCTCGCCGAGGTCGGGAAGCATTGCTTTCGAGTGAAGAGAACGACCCCAGCCTGACTTCCAGACGCTACTATTTCAGTGTTCTGGCCCCGTGGCCAAAAAGCTGTCAGCACATATTTTATCCTTTCGCTCTCACAGTATATTTTCGTTACTCCCTCTTCTTTTTTTTTTGGAACGCTTGTCTTGCAGCCACGGCACCTCCCCTCTGTGTACATCGGAAAGGGATGGACCATGTTGCACTCCGAATTTGTCTTGTTAGAAATGTTTTATAATGATCTTTTTAAAATTGCTCTGTTGTTTTTGCCTCATATCAGTGATTGGATCCATTACTTACATCCACTTTGCAGCTTACAGGGATGCATCTATGTATTTTTTTTTCTTTCCCAGATTGCAGCATCATTGATATGCTGTTGGTGGGACCTAAGAAATTGAGCAGCAAGTTTTCCAGCTCCAATCATGTCTCATATTCCATGTATCTGCTCTAGATCTGTGTCTTTAAAGACCCAAACTAGATTATTGTAAGAAAGGCCGGTCACACATCGCTCTGTTATTAGATAGATTTCACACACGCATCCCAAAAGTCTCACATGACCCTCCACTACGCAGGCTCTGATTCAACCCGACAGGAATTCTTGGCACAGACCGCCCACTCCTTTCACTGGCTGCTGTTCAGCTGTCATACTCACTCACTGAAGTTTGCTCTGCTTAATCGTTGTGCACAGATGACGGCGCTAACGCAAGCTGCAGCAATCACACGCAGCATGTTTGTCCGTAGACAAACTGAATAGTAAAGGTCAGACATGAGGCTGTGAGGAAAGATGTCAGGAATAAAGCTTCTGCAGCATAATAAGCTGTGAGAATTCCCAAAGTCAGGTTTAAGAACCTGCAGGGAACATCAGTCTGGCTGTTGGAAATGGGAACGTTTGTCATGCTCCATTATGTTTGGGTTTCCTTGAAGCGAGTTTTGTCTCCAGTCAGTCAGATCTAATGCAGTTGTAATCCTTTAAGGGTATCACTTTATTTAGTTTTACAAAAATGTGGAAGACACATTTGACGTCGCAGGTGAGCTATGAATTACAGATCGCTTGTAGTATTTCAGACACACTTTACTTTTTGTTGTTCAATAAAATCTACGCTTTGAGCATTTTTATTGGCATTTTTAATAATTTATACTTTTTGTTTGTACTTTTTTAAGAGGATCTATTGGGCAGATACATGTTCTCTCTGTATGAAGTTTATCAATCCTACTTATAAACCAATAATTCCATCTAAAAATAAATAAGTTATGGCAAAAAGAATTGCATCACCGAACATCTTCATGCATTTATCCTGCAAGTGTGTTTTTAACAACCAACCACCAATTGTGACTGATCAGAGGAAAATGACTAATTTCATGTCATTAATAAATGAATAATCTTTTTGTTCTCTTTAACTTGATCCCATTAACAATGACTGGGGTGAGTATTTAGTGCATCTTGTTGGAATTATTGATCATAGTTTCAAATGGATGTGGGGTTTATCAATTCAGTCAATATATTCTGAAATGTGTTTATTTGTTATAAATATTATATAATATATAAATAATCTCACAAAATAATTAAAACAGCACCGTTTGACTTGTTTAACAGCAGACATGTAACTAATAAAAACGCAAGGTCTATTATGACTTCATTACAGCAGTCAATGCCACTACTGCCATTGTAATTAACATAGAATATTTGATTAGAATATTATAATATGTCTAGAAAATCTGATATCTCATTGATAGATCGGGCGAAGAGCCTTTGTCAGCTTCTAATATACATAATTCTGGTTTTAAAACAGCAATTTCAGGTGACCTGCGAATAGTTGAATATGACCAGATGGACAAATTAGTCTTTCTTTCGGTGATGGGAAGGTTCCTTGCTTCTTGCAGCCAGCTGATTGGAAGTGTGCAGCAACATTTGGGGGAGGAGCTATTAGGGGTGTAAATCACATCCATCATGGCGATTCGATTCAGTATCGATTTCCTGACCCAACGATTCGATTATTTTCGATACTCAAGAATACACCATGATTCGATTCGATTAATCTGTAAATTTTTTTATTTTTATTTTTTACACCTTACAGGCTAAACAAAGTTTCAAGTTTGAAATAAATCAATGAAAGCTGTAATATCGTTATGCATTTTTTTTTTTTTGAAAAAACAGCAAAGAAGAAAAGAAAAGTTGCATAAAAAAAATACTGCAAAAATACTGCAGAAAATCAGTGCAATTCAATACCTCGGCTCCAGACGCCCCGCCCCCTCCACAGACGCTCCGCTGCTCCTCTCCCAAATTCTAGCTGACCGCAGACAGTGCCGCAGACAGGAGGCCGGCTTGTTTTGTTTTTATGACCGAAATTGCAGAAAACAACTCGTGAAGTTTGACCCGCTAGAAGAGCGAGGTGCGCGAGAACGCCGGGACCCTTTTTCCACCTGGATCTCTGCCCTTTTTGGCCTTCATGTCCCTCCGTCGTCGCACTAAATTCGCCCCCACTTCCTCGCCGCCTCGGCCGTATCTAGACCCACAGCGTCTGTGTCTGTGTCAAGCTCACTGCGACACACTACTGCAAGAGGATACCCAGGAAGCGCAGTAGGAGGGCAAAATAGGTTTAGCGCCACCGCAGCACGGGAGGGAGAATTACGTCCAGGAAAAAATTTATGAAAATAGACCGGAGAAAAAAAATTAAAACATGAATCGATTCTCTTGCGAACGTATGGATGCATCGGATCGTCGGCTGTTGGATTGATGCATCGATACAAAACGATTATTATTTACACCCCTAGGAGCTATACATTATCTGGTCAAAATGACTTCAAAAGGCAGTGTAACAAAGAAGATGTCTCTTAACGTTTCTTTTATGCTTTGTATGCAGAACATGAGACAAACATGTTTACCTCATGTCTGCTTTCTTTCACTGAAAAATTCAAAACTTAAATTTTGAAGTAATCTTTTGTTTTGAAGGGATCTCTGCATTTGTGGGGCTTTCATAAGATAAGCATGCGTGTAGAGAACAGGAATATCAGAGTGGAAACAGCCCGAGTCTGTCAGGAAGGAAAAACAAACACTATTACGGCACTCTGATGTGTCCTGGAATACAGCAAGACTATCACAGCCCCCCTCATCCACTCTCCCACCCCAACTTCCCACCCCCCTGGACTCGCACTCTGCTGAGATGAGAGCGACTTGTTTACTGCTGCCCCACAGAGCTCTGTCTGGGGCTGTTTAGGTCGCCCGTGGGTGCTGTGCTGCTCCTGGAAGGCGGACGTGCGGTGAATGACAGTGCACATGGCTCAGTGCCACCGCCGCCACCTGAACCTCCCTGCGCCTCTACACACACATACACCCAAACAGAGGAGTTTGTGAGGTCAGACATATCAAAACAACCTGCCTGCAGCCATCTCCAGAGTCAAAATAAGCCTCTGGAAGCTCACCTGTTTTTTCTTCTATTAAATCCTTTTATTTCCCTTTACATAGAAACAGACAAACACACAGCTTCTGTCCTGTTTTCTACAGTATGTCTCTTTTTTTTTCCTGCATAAGGAGCGCTGTACAGTAAATCAATCCCAGCCGTGTTGCATAATAGTGTGAGGGCTGTGTCCACAACACCAAAATAATCGTCTTGTCAGCTGGTCCCTTCTGGCTGCCATTGGCTCCAAAACCTAAAAATCACAAGGTCCTTCTCTTGTTTCCAGACAAACAGCCGTGTTTACACAGATCCGTGCTATGAGGCACGCTCTGTGCTGTTGACGAGTTGTTGACGGGGTGCCAGCGTTTTTTCCCAGATAAGCAACATCTGGTCAAAAGTAGTGGTCACAATGTTTGGAGTATGTATGTGCATAAACAGGACACCGCCCCCCTGCGCACGGCTGGTTATGATGTGTAGTAAGCCCTTAAATACTTTCATGGCACCCGTGTAATCTCAGGTATTATATAAAATGCAGCTTATATGATAAGCATCGGTGTAATCATATCAAGCTCTACACTTTTAACTGAGTAGTTTTATTTGGAGGGGGTTAGTAGGAGCAGGGAATCAATCTTGGTTAGGAAATGGCTCACACTGTCAATATAAACCTACCATTGCATACCCTCATGCTGACCTGTCATTTTGACCTAGAACCATTAGCCAGAGCATCTCTGGAGCTCGGAAACTCTAACTTGAATCCTTTTCAGATTTGTTTTTTCAGCTCTTTCTCCACTCTCTTAGTTTAAGTGCTTCTTTTCTTCTTCTTCCATCGCACATGTTGCCGTCATCTTGTTGCGAAACGCTGCTTTTATTGATGTAACAGGTGCTTAGCTTGACTGTGGCAGTCAAAATACCACATCTTCTCCTCTGTTTGGCTTTCAGAATAGGAAGCTAAAGTTAGACATCTTTGAGGTTTTGCTGCCAATTGATGGAAGGTGATGCCGATGCATTATGCATGAAGAGAGAGGGAAGACTTTGTCTGGCTGCTTTTTTTAGACCACCAAAGCTTTTCTACAACGCACACACACCCGGCGCTCTGTAACCTCTCGCAGATCAAGAAGGCAGGATGCATGAGAAGAAACAGGAGTGAAGCAAACTGGCAACATTGTTGAGAATAAAAAGGAGGGGGAAAAAAGGAAACGACAAGACGAAACAGAAATGTTGAGGCGCTATTTTCAGACGGCGGGGTCGTTTGATGCACAAACCAAAAGAGAAGCATGAGAGAGGATGGTGGTGGTGGTGGGAGGAGGGGGGGGGGGGGGTGACAGGGAGCAGCAGGGCTCATGTTTGTCTTAGAGATGGGCTTTAACAGAAATACTTTCTACATCTGATCCTACATGCCCTTCTTTGTCTTTGTTCCCGCCGTTCCAAGTCTTGAGCGAAGGTGTCTTCAGGTCTGCTTCAAACGAGGAAGAGAAAAACAAAACGAGGGAAACTGCGTACGACAGGTTATTTGCAGGCAAAAGCCGAGCTCTCTCCTCCTCTCTCTGCTTTCAGCTGCACTCTTTGCAAACACCATTTGCTGCCCTCAAAAGTGTGAAGTTATTTTCTCCCCTTCCGTCTAATCCTTATTTAACCAAGCTGCTTGACTAAGTGCACGCTGTCATTTATAGTAATGACCGAGGGGAGAAGCTGCAGGGAACTGCACTCAGAAGCACTCACACCTGTGTGCTGCCCTAAAACCAACACACAGCCGCAGCCTGTAACCTCTACACACTTTCAGATCACTCACAGATCCCCTCACTGCAAAGTTGCCCGCAGGAGTGGTTCTTAAACTTTTTATTGAAAGGACCACCTCCGTAAATACTAACGTTTTTTCCTGGTGACTATTTAACAGCCATTTCAAAATTAGTAAGACAGATGTTTCAGCTCATAAAATAGGTGAAAAAAAACTTAAATGATTGATTGAAAGAGGTGCTTTACTTTAATTATATGGTCCCTTTTTAGAGGAAATATAAATGAACTCTTTACTCCCTGACTGTGTGTGGGTTTTATGAAAGAGTTAAGCTCATGTGTTTTACATAAATAATTCTTCTGAAATAATTAGGGATGCACGATATTCGATATGCCGATATTTTAAAACTCATGTAGCCGATAACCGATATCGATACCGATGTTAAAGCTGGACAAAAATAAGTAGTCATTGAAAATAGCAGTTTTGTTATCCATTTCTGACACTTTGAAAAATAATATACTCAACTATATTTTCATATGCTGATATCAAATTGATTTTTAAAAACGGGGTATCGATCTATTTTACTTTCAAAATCTCGTGAAATTTCATCGTTCTGTTACAAACTCTCGTGATATTTTGCTAATTTTTGTGAGATTTTGTTAGTAAAATAGATCGATACCCCGTCAATATATCAAGATATAAAAATATGGCAAAATTTCGTGAATTTTCGGGGGATTTCGTAGCATAACGATGACATATAGCAATATTTCATTAGTAAAAGAGATTGATATGGTGTTTTTAAATGGCAATATATCAGCATATGGAGATATTGTGATATTTTAATGTATCAATATTTTTTCCCTCGTCTTTAGAAGTTTTTAAGTCTGTAAAAAAGAAGTTTTTGAGGAAGGAGAAGTAGAATTTTTTTTTTTCGACTTTAGAAACTCAGAAGCTGATCAAATATCGGATTAAATGTCAGTTTTAAGGCTGATACCGATAGGGGGCCCGATTATATCGTGCATCCCTAGAAATGATCTGTAATGCCAGAGAGAAATTTAAATAACCCTCCCTTTTCATAATTTTTTTTATACTTTTCTGTTTCTTCTGTGTATGCGTGTAAATGTGGATCTAGCATAAGCAACATAAGAAGTTTGCTGTGGTTTGTTTAGCGTTGTTACCTGGTCTCCAAGCAGCAACGTTCACTGACCTGCAGGAAAGTCCCCAACAGATGGAATCACTAGGCTAATGTTAGCACCCATCAATGAATGGTGTAAATCAGGAAGTTGGACCAAATTGAGCGTTTGTCCCTGTAGGCTTTTTTAATTTTTACAAAGAGCCAGCACAGAAAAAAAACAACCAACAAACACAAGGAACTTTCTGACTCCAGATCTTCCTGCAGGCTTTAACTGAGGCCTAACACACAAGTTTTAACATTAAAAAGTCAAATTTTTGGATGTTATCATTGAATATTTTCTATTGTTTTATCTCCATCTTTCTCCCTAAGCTTTAGCATCTTGTTCATTAAGCTCTAGATTTGATTTGAACAGGTTTTCCAGCTGGCCAAATGTAGGGCGGCACAGTGTTAAAGTTACAGCAGTATTAGTGGGTTCAGTATCTATATCACACATAGCGACTGTTTGCTATCCAATGCTATACTTTCCAAAAAAGTAAAAATTAAAATAAAAAAAAAGTAAAAAAAACAAGCCTCTGGACTTTGTTTTTCCGAGTTTGAAGACATTTCGCTTCCCATCCACCTACGATATGTTTCCCAGCAACATTCTCTGATCATACTTTTTAGAACAAAAAAGAAACAGGGCTTAAACATTTAGGTAAAGTCATTAAGAACCTGCAAGCAATGTCGATATCATCATATATTTTACAGTATTTTTTCTAAATAAGGACATGTTGAGGAAAAATAGCAAACTTTTTCGGTTTTGATTTTGCAATAAGCTGAAAGTCAGAAGACAATAAAAATGTACGCTAAAATTATTCAATGCAAAGTTTTACTGATTTTATAGCTTTATATAGATTTTTATGTTGGCTTTACTGATTTTATAGCTACTTAGTTATGCAAAAGGTGAATTATAGTACCAACGTTTATTTTTTTGCTTTTTAGTTTTCCTATATGTTCATATGAATGAAACCGTGTAAAATAAATGTATCCTGCCGGGTGGAAAATTTGTTCTGCAACCCTCCAGATCCGTTTCTTCTATCAGTGTCATCTCTTTGCTCCAGCAAATTCATTCGTTGAAGCAGGAAATAACTTTACATTGAGAGGAACTGTAAAAGACTAGTTGTTTTGGCTTTGCTAGTTACACTAAAGGGCGTTAGGTGTGAATCCTACCATCTAAGCTTTGAGAAATCCAGGTATCAACCAGGCTTAAGCAGATATAGTCCTAATGCTGGGGAAGCACAATTAGAAGTGCCCTGTTAGGGATTTCCAGAATTAAAAGGAAGTTCTTTTAACTGAACTGGCACAAAAATCTTATTTTTGGAGCAATTTTCCATTGTGGTCGATGTTTCTGTGTGACGCAAACAGGTAAAAGTCATGTTTAGGAAACCTTTTTTTGAAGATAACATTTTTTAAAATAAGATTAAAAAAGTTGTGCTCCTCCACACCCCCATATGAGGCAAAAATATCCACATAAGATCAATTTTAAATAACAAGTGAGGAGCTGTTAAGATTTGTGCATTTCAGCCGATTGGAATATAGTGTCATAATTACTGTCTAATTCTATCAAAACATTTTTAACTTGCATACAACTTTTTTCTCAGAAATTGGAATGTTATTTTAGAACAATGAAAGAATATGTTGGTGAGGAATTGACTTTTATCTCACAGAAGAGCTCTAGATCTCTAAGCAACTGCCAAAACCAATTTCTCATCAGCCAACATGAGCTTTTAGCATTGTCTGATGTTAAAGAGGCTTAACATAAGGAATGTAACAGTTATAGCCCCTATCCGGGTTATCTGTCTGTTTTTCCCTCACTTAAGTTGTAAAACTTCTTATTACATCTTACTAATATTATCTCAATTATAAAGTTAAACCTATAATTTTTTTTTTCTAATGAACCTCTTCCTTTTACTAAACTTTCCATTGACATACTGTAATGAGATACAACACTCATTAATTCATTATTTTTAGCCTTGTGAGGTTAATAACTTTCATTTTGACCAGCTGTAAAACACTATGATCATGTAGGCTCTCCTCTCTTGTTTTATTTTCCTTATATACTTTTTGTCCTTATAATAAAAAAAATAATTGTGGCTTTTCATAAATCTAAATAAAACAAGAAATCACTCAGTTTTTAATTTATTGAATAATTTTTTTTCCTATTTAATTACTAGAACAAAATCTATTTTCAGTATTTTAATTCAGGGAAATCTAACTCTATTTTAAGGCCCTTATTCTCAGCAATCTGTAAAGTTGCAGTGAAATAGTTGTTTTCAGAAATAATCACTGTTGGTAATTTCATCATTCTTGTTCTGTTATTGAAATCATTCATTCATTATCTTTCAAGGTGATGTTTTACTTGTATTTCTAAGTAAAATAAAAAGAAAGCTTCTGACTAATATTCTAGTTGCTGTCAGGCAACAGTGCAATCCCCAGAAACACCCAGCAGCTGCTCAGCCTCTTAAACTTGCTGTTTAATTACTTGGAGGATTTTGTATGGTATCCATCTTTCTAGACATGTAACGGGTTAATACCGTCAGATTTCCAAATTCACTTTGTTATATTTTACGACATAATTCTGTTTCCTAATAAGGGTAACATCGATGCGGATGTATACATTTTGTGCCCTCGTCTCAGGTCTTAAATTCTGTTCACTTTACCTATAATTTGCCATCTAAATGTATTCAATCCAATTTAGGCCAAATTCAGTTTAGTTTGGTCCGTGCATTTTATTATAATCTCATCAATCAGTCAAGTCCAATTCAATCCAAATCAAAATCCATTGCAAAAAAAATTTAGTAGACCCAGTAAGTAGCAACATAATATCTGAAGTAGTACAGTTTGTTACATCAAGTCACAGCAAATATTATTGAGGAAGCATTTGGTGACAGTAGAGAGAAACCACTCCCTTTGTAATGGAGAAAAACCCTTTCTGCACAACCAGGCTCAGTATAAGCAGTTAGCTGCCAACACTAATTGGGAGGTAGGTTGATAAGAGATGAAGACAAAACAGTGATTTGCCGGATGCTTTTTGTGGAAAAGAAACACAAGATTGCAAATAGACAATGACAGCAATAGCATCATCTGTGGCTTCACACAGGAAAGAACCACAGAGTATCTTCTATTGGGAACAAAACAAGCCCAACTACAGCTTTTGGTGTTATTTGTATCTTCAACTGTCCTGAAATATATAGATAAAAGCAGAGAAAAAAAAACATGAAAGTATTTAACATCTGTTCTATATAGAGGTGGATTAGGGCCACTGAACAAAAGAAAAAAGTTTTTAAACTTTATTTCAGTTTAGTATGGGAAAAAAAGTCAGAATTCTGACTTTTTTCTCAGAATTTGATTTTTTTCCGAGAATTCTGACTTTAATCTCAGAATTTGATTTTTTTCCGAGAATTCTGACTTTAATCTCAGAATTTGATTTTTTTCCGAGAATTCTGACTTTTTTCTCAGAATTTGATTTTTTTCCGAGAATTCTGACTTTAATCTCAGAATTCGGTCTTTTTCTCAGAATTCGGACTTCAATCTCAGAATTCTGTCTTTTTCTCAGAATTCGGACTTCAATCTCAGAATTCGGACTTTAATCTTAGAATTCTGACTTTAATCTTAGAATTCTGACTTTAATCTCAGAATTCTGACTTTAATCTCAGAATTCGGTATTTTTCTCAGAATTCGGACTTCAATCTCAGAATTCGGTCTTTTTCTCAGAATTCGGACTTCAATCTCAGAATTCGGACTTCAATCTCAGAATTCGGTCTTTTTCTCAGAATTCTGACTTTCTCTCAGAATTCTGACTTTTTTCTCAGAATTCTAACTTTAATCTCAGAATTCGGACTTTAATCTCAGAATTCGGTCTTTTTCTCAGAATTCTGACTTCAATCTCAGAATTCAGACTTTAATCTTGGAATTCTGACTTTTTTCTCAGAATTCTGACTTTTTTCCCATACTAAACTGAAATAAAATTTAAAAATCAGTTAACTTTTTTTTTTCAGTGGCCCAAACCTCTTCCGTAGTTCCACAATGAATGAATTGAAGGATGAAAAATCAGCAGAGGAGGGTCTGATGTGTTCGACCTGGACTTTCTCTTTAAACAGCTTCAGTCTGGACTTTGAGTCTCTGATCTGAGGAATTCATGCGGTACTTTTAAGTTAAATGTGTGACATTTTGCCTCTATGATTTAGTTTACATGTTTTTTTTCTATTAATTCAGGTTTATACCCTGTAGAACCTTTGGTCTGAGACAGTCCCATCTAAAAAACTGAGCCAAATCTATGTTGTTTTTTTTTTCAATTTGACACTATATTTACAGTTTATAACAGGTTGGAGAGACATAACACGTTCAGAAAAAAAATTATATTTCTCTATGTCAAGCATGACTGATTGTGTTTTAACATCTCTCTTTGCAACCCATTATTATTAGAGCCATTTGTCATAATGACATGCTTTAACAAAATTGGGCATCATCTTTCCCTACTATGTTGACACCCTGCAGACATATATATATATATATATATATATATATATATATATATATATATATATATATATATATATATATATATATATATATAGCACAGAGGTGATAAAACCTGTTACTATTCATTTATGTACGTTTCCTTCTCTTTTATCATGAATGGGAGGTATAGATGTTTTTCCTTGCCAGACGCCCTGGAGCAAATTTAGCCTGGGCCTGGTGTCTGTGATATTATAAATAACTCAATAAGGATGAAAATCTCCCAGTTCTCCTGTCTGTTCTCTTTTCCTCCTGCCCTACCACTCATCTATGCTCAACACGAGTGCCTCGGCGCTTCGTGTGTGTGGCTTGAATTTATATGAATGTCTCCCCGACGAGGGACGACGGGGGCCGGGTCATTGATATGTGCAGCAGGACTCTGGATAAACAGCCCTCGCCGAGCGGCATTACGGCAGCCTTGCCTGATACATTTAGATTGAGCAAAGACAGAGAGGTGGGATGATAGGAGGGCGGTGGAATTGGACGGATGAAATGACAGCAAAGAGAGAGCAGCTTTCTGCTTCTCCTTCAGACAAAATGGATTCATGTAAATGTTAAGAACCTGCAGAGCTACATCAATAGACAGGAGTTTGCTTTAGAAGGCGACAAATAAATGAGGAGCTGTATCAAGTTTTTGCCTCATCTACGCTGAGATCAAACTCCTTTTATATTTTTCTAGATCTTTTGTTTTTATGTTTTCTTTTATTCTCTTCTCACAAACCAAAAAGTCCTGTTAACAAAGGTCCTCTGGATCTTCGCTCTTGATGTCTCTGTTGGAAAAACTAGAATAAGAGGTGGCGGCTGCACACTGGGCCACTTAAGGCTGCATTAGGATCAGCCACCAGAGTGTCACTGAAATGGTGTGTGCATCATTTCAGCTTTGTTTGCAATGACAGGGGAGTCATGATGCAACAGTCATCCTGCCCAGTATGCTTTTATCTTCAGACGGATACTTGCTTTGTTCAGGCTCTTATTTCTGCAATGCATTACACCACTTTGTTGGTAATTCAAAGCTCACTGGTTTGTCTTTTCTACTGTTCCACTGTTGTGTTGGATAATTGTTTCGTGCTACTATTTTTCTACTCGATTCGATCTGCAAAATATATTTTAGCTAGATGTCGAAGCACTTGCATGTTGCAGCTCTGTAAATAAAAAATAAAACAGTAGACAGGCTTAATTAAAAACAGGATAATTTTGTAAGATTGTTGTAGGCATGTAACAATAGTTCATCTTGAAAGTCTGCTTGACATAGCAAAGATCCGGTTACTGTTATCTTAGCTTCATCTGGCTAACAGACAGGACCAGAATGTCTATCACACTTTTTCCCTCCACTAAACTTTTGCTAAATTTAAAATTGCTAGCTGGTTTTGCGGGTTGCATGTAAAACTTTGAACTGAATTGTTTGCAAAAGCTCACAGATGCTTTGGAATAGACTTATGGGTTGTCAGTTCTTTAATCTATGTAGAATCGTTTCGAAATGCCACGTCAAATTTCTAAATATTCAGCCTCATATGCCAGGTGTGGGAGTGATGGCCTAGTGGTAAGGGCTTGGAAACCTGAGGTTGCATGTTTGAAACCCACTCCCACAGCCTCCACTCTGGCTCCCTGAGCAGGACCCTTAACCCCACAACGCTCCTCGGGCGCCGCAAATGGCAGCCCATCGCTCCCCCAAGGGGATGGGTTAAATGCAGAAAGTGAATTTCATTGCAGTTTACTTGTAAAAGTGTAATGATAATAAAACGCTGGGAAAAAACAAACAAAAAAAAAAGCATTACAAAGGTTTTATTTGGCTGGATTGACCCTCCCAAGGATTAAAGAACAGTGGCTAAATTAATTGATGCTTTTTCAACTGTTTCAAATATTTGGTCAGTACCACAGGTTAACTTCTCGTGAGCCTTGTGAGATCATCCTGATCTCGCGAGCTTTCAAGGTTTCACTCGCAGATCAGTCTGGAGACTCTCCGTTAAAGAAAATTTGGAGCCGTTCACCAAACGAACATCCAATCAGCGTTGGCTTTGAGGCGGGTTGAGGTGTGACGCAACGAGAAGCGCGACAGTTCAGTCTAAAGAACATGGCGGCTTCAGCCGATAAAACTAGCGTTAGAGTGGCTATCGAGCAAGTTTTATCGGAATTACAGAGTATTTCACTGAAAGAAGAGCAAAACACTGCTCTGGAGGCTTTTCTCAGAGGAAAAGATGTTTTTGCTCTTCTTCCGACTGGTTTCGACAAGAGTTTGATCTATCAATTGGTTCCTCTTCGTCGCTCTGTTAGTACGTCATATGCTTCATTGATCTGATTGGTTTATTTGGCCCGTCTATCACCAACATAGGCCAATCAGCTAACCAGTATTTTCACCCCTTCCCAAAATTACTTCAACGGAAGGTTTCCAGATGGATATGTGGAGCAAATCCATCTGCCGGAGTCCGGTTAAGGATAACTACCTTTAAAAAAAAAAAAAGATTCTGATCAATCTAATTCCTATAGACCAACTAAAGATTTATCTAATAATGTTTATTCCTTTGTTAACTTTTTTTCCCCTGTTATAGCGTACTGTGCAGGTTACCTTACTTTACCTTTATAGCTATAATATGAATTAGAGGGTGGGAGTGGAGCTTGTTTGTTTCCCTCACTGAACGTCGCAGTAGTTATGATTTATATTCAGCCAAGTCGGCGGCAATATGAGGAGTAAAAAAAAAAAAAAAAAAAAAAAAGGTAGTAAAAACTTCTGAATTACACTCAGCAAGCTGTTACGGCTCAATAACACGGGCCTGTAATTGTCTCACATTTCAGTCGCACACACAAGTGAAGTCAAACAGCCCTTGGTTAGGATTGTGTTTTACGAGGAGGCACACCGCACGAGGTGATCAGCATATGTTCTGTTGACATAAATTTAAAATTTACTGCCGCTGCCAAAAGTGACTGCTGGACAAAGTTGATTATTAACTGAGTAAATGGCCTGAAAGAGTTTTATGAGAACTTCCTTAATGGCTACAGTCAGTCTGTTTCAAATCAGTCTCCATCCCTCCCACCGTGCTGGCAAAAATATCCCCGCACACATCTTTCACCTTCTATCTAAGAAGAAAAGCATGAGTAGATGGTTTAATCTGGTTTTCAAATGTCTTTTTGAAGATCAGTAAACAAATCCAACAGGTTAATAGCAGGCAGCACCAATGAGTTATGCTGTTGTTAAAGTTTTTGATGCTTATACTCCTAATCCTAGTCCGTCATCTTTGATTTTGGAATAAAAAATGATTAGAAAAATTTGCAGAAAACAGACAATGGGAAAAAAAATCTAAATTTATGAATTTGTTTTAAAAAAATATGTATCCATTTGTCTTTTTGTGCATCCATCTGTTGATCCATGCATTTAGGACTGCAAGGCATAAAATATGACAATGGTAATAATGTTAGTAAACATTTAAAGCTACAGTGTGTAATAATTACAGGGATATACAGTCAGAAATGTAATATATTATACATAACTATGTTATTTATCATCATCTACGAGCTCAGCCTCTTAACCTTAATATTTGCGTTGCCTTAGAATTCGTTATTTATAATTACATAGGAGCGGGTCTCGCAGCCATGGAGGCAGACATCTTTGCGCTACGGCAGCGCAGAGCCAACAAACTAGCGATTGCGAGATCGCCCATTACGCTCGAAAGTAACTACGGCAAGTTGAGAGAGATGAACTGAAATCTATACCCTACACAGACTAATGAAATACTATCTGTAAAATTATCTATGTAAACAAACCTCATCACTTGAGAAGGTAGGTGATGCGGACGTCGTGGAAGACATTTTGTCCCGTAACGCTCGCCGTACTGTTGGGGGGGAGAAGCGGTGGGGGGGGGGGGGCTGTTCATGTTGCTGCAGTCTGCAGTCTGAACGCTAGATGCCGCTAAAAATTACACACTGTAGCTTTAAGTTGTGATATATAATTAACGTCTGAATATATTTCATGCTTTTCTCTCTCGCATCTATGATTCCACCATCCTGTGACCAATTTTGGCAATGACATTAATCTGTGTTGTGAGCGTTTGCTGCCATAAGACTTTGCAAACTAGCTCAGTTTTACAAGATACTAAAAATGAGATTAGCCAAAAATTATTGCACTTGAAACTAGGGGTGGGCATTGGCAAAGAAGTCATGATTCGATTCGAATCACGATTCGCATGCCACGATGCGATTCTATCACGATGCATCATGATACTTGAAATATTGCGATGCATCACGATGCATTGTGATATTTTCACTGAACACCGTAAGAAAAAGATGCACCCATTGACTGGCTGAGTATGATCTGGATCAATTGATACATAACTGAAAGCAACTGAATTCATACATAGCTGTATTTATTGAAACTACTTTTGTAAGTGTTGCCATGAAAACAATTACTGGACACAAATATTGCTATTACTGGTGTGGACACACTGACAAAAAGATCTTAGAATTCATCAAACTTAAAATAACAAAATAAGGATAATCAGTATGTTTACATGGCCTCAGTGGTCCTTTTGCAAATTATGTGCATCATATCAATTTCATTTTTACCTTCTTTGTTTTTAAAGCCAGAATGCATCCAAGCGGGACGAATTTTCTCAGTCTCCTCCATATTTTGTTAACGAATGACTCGTCGCAGTATCCCGCCGCCGGACATGCTCGTGACACAAAGCAGCGGGCGTCAACACATCCGCAGCGACATCTGCTGGACTGGAAGTTGTATTCCACTTGGTTTGGCTGATGTGCGCCAACCATTAATGTATTTTATTTGTTAATTTGTTTTTTTAGAATCGATTCTTGCCTTCAAGAATCGATGCAGTAGATCACAAAAATTAGAATCGCGATGCATCGTCATGACGATTATTTTGCACACCCTTACTTGAAACAGTCCTTGGAACACTGATGTTGTAGTGATGATATAATATATATATCACACAGTTTCCATCCGTCCGTCCATCCATCCGTCCATCCATCCATCCGTCCATTTAAGGGAACCCTATGCTTTACATATTTAGAGAAATGTTTTTCCATGTAGGGGTCCCAAACTCTAGTTTCCAAGTTATTTTAACAGGCGTTGATTTCAAACATTTAACATCATTTAAAGTGCTGTTTCTCTGACCAGTGCTAGTTGTTGCAGTTAGATTAAACACTCTCAGCTAAAGACACAACGTTTTTCTCATCAGCACTACATTTAGAGTGTTAAAAAAAAAAGCAAAGCGAAATGCTGGTTCCACTTTGAGTGGCCTTAATAAGTCTGTCCATGCCTTATCTGTGCTCTGTCTGGGGGGCACAATGGTCAGATTGAGGCACAACACAAAAGGCTTTTGAAAGTCTTGGTGCTCTCTGTGTGTTGCGGCTTGCCGCTTACGTGTGTTTCGCCTCTTATCGGTGTAAAAGTAAGTATCTCACGTATAACCAATCCTGTAGCTTTGCTAAGTTTTGCTTTATCAACTGAGGAGATGACCTATCATTTAAAACCCCCAATTTCTGATTATTTTAAACTGCTGTACCTGCATAGAAGATAAAAAGCCACAGGTTGGTAAACCCGAGAAATATGCATAAGTTTTAGTGCAGCTGTTTATTTGAACATGGTGAGGTAAGCATTCCTGAGTATGAGTCGCATTTGCCGTCTTAAGTGGAATGCAGCGTAGCTGTTAGGCAGTTGTTGTTGAGTCTTAGCTCTATGTTTGTAACTGCAGCTGTTTGTCTTGATATTGGCCTTTCTGTTTGCTCACTTTCTTGGTGTCCAATTCCTCTGCTGCTTGTATGATGGGATAAACTAAATCAAAAGGTTTGGAGGGCTGCAATTTAGCTATTAAATTGAATTTCAAATTCACTATAACTTGTTTAGGTATCTAGTTTCCTGTTAACAGGAGATGGTAGGATGGAGCAGGAGAGAAATCAAAGGATTGGTGTCTGAGTTGTATCAATTCATTTTTCAATTCAGTTTATTTATATAGCCACAAATTCACAACACATGTCATCTCAGGACACTTTACAGTTCAACCAGATCATACAGTCAAATTGATATAAAGTTTTTGTAATCTAAGGAAAACCAGTTGATTGCATTGACTCATTGACTCAAATACAATCCCTTACACTGAGCATGCTTGTAGCGACAGTGGAGAGGAAAAACTCCCTTTTAACAGGAAGAAACCTCCAGCAGAACCAGGCTCAGTGTGAGCGGCCATCTTCTGAGGCCGACTGGGGTTCAAGGAGACAGAAGCAGAGATAGAAAAAGCAGCTGCAAAAGGCGTCCCCGTCCAGGAAACACACAGCCAGGCAGACGAGCTCTGAGCCAGCTCCCATGCCAGAGGATGAAGAGAGCACATCCACCCAGTCACGGTCAGAGAAACAGGACCACACTGGAAAACAGGCCGATCTCCAGCATCTATAAATTGTTGTTGATGGAAGCAGCACAGCTGATGTTTCTCTCCAGGATGGAGTCACAGCCAAACAGGAACAGACGAGTCAAAGCTACCATGAGAAAAGCAGAGAGAGCAGAACGTTAGAGATCAATGCAAGCTTTACTCCAGTGGGTTGAGGTTAAAGAGCTGGGCCATAAAGTAAAGCTCTTGATTTACCTCTTCATCAGCATTCAGATCAGCTGCTTTGGTCATGGGATACATATAATTTTCAGAAGAGCCAGATCCTGGATCCAGGCAGCTGAAAGGTAAATATTGTGCATGGTGTATGGACTCAACCTCAGAGATGAAGTAAGGAGCTCCATCTTCAGAACAGCAGTTCAAAGTAGAGCCACTACTCCCCCCTCAGCTAAAGAATGAACTGAAGGTGGTTTATTTATCAAGTGACCCAGGAAGTAACTTGATTAGATACCCAGGAAGTCACTTGAACGCCCTTTTGACTTCCTTTTGGACCCCATTTTTTGGAAGGTGACCCACAGCAGACCTACCTCCCAATTAGTGTTGGCAGCTACAGTAACTGCTTATACTGTGCCTGGTTGTGCAGAAAGGATTTTCTCCATTACAAAGGGAGTGGTTTCTCTCTACTGTCACCAAATGCTTCCTCAAGAATAATTGCTGTGACTTGATGTAAGAAGGTCTTTGTTTGGAAACGCATTGAAACATCCCAGAATGAACGGGACATTGGGATATTTCTTGCCAGCTACAAAGTATCAGCCAGATATTATCCAAGGTCATGCAACAGGTACAAGAGGGAAAACTAGTCAGTATGTTCAACTCTATATTCCTCTTCTATAGAGATATACAATGACAATCTTTGGCCAGAAGGAAATTATAATCTATCCAAAAAGTTCTTGTAATACCCCAGGGTCTCACTCCAGTGGATGTTCATGACCATCAGACCAGTTTTTTGAGGATTCCTACAATCCTCTGTGAAAACTCTGTGTCCACCTGGAGCTAAGCCTGGGGATTTGACTCCGGGCAACTTCCCAAAATGGCCGGATGCTCCCTCCACCGGAGGAACCCAATCTCAAAATAGGTTGGGCTTGTGTGCCACGTGAGCTGGGTGGCATGGCAAGATTTCACATATAGCTGGTAGTGAACTAATGGGACTTTCTTTGCCAGGTGCGTCTATAATACCTTTCTGTGAAATTATTTCTCTGGCCGTTTTCTCTCCTGTCTACTTGCTTGGATAGCAGTCCCTCTTCATTTGATTTCCAGTTTCCCTATTTAATTTGTTACAAATTAGTTTTAATAACTTGTTCGTACATTTAACATTCAGATTTCTTTTAAGGCTTTATGCAGCAATTAGTTATGATTCTTCTGCTTGGCAGCTCAAACCTTTGCAACCATTGCAGCGGAAAGTTCTATAACCTCTGTCTTTGTCTCATCATTGCCCGTCAGATTTGAGGTGCGCAAGAAAGCTGTAAATCAATTTGGATTTGACACCTGACATCAATCAGTCATGTTTTGGGAGAGCAGCACTCCCTTCGCCTTGGAGATTACGAGAGCTGCGGTGATGGATGGTTGTCATCTCCCCCAAGTTGAGCGGATCTCTTATCAAGGGCATTGTTTCTCCAAGAACTTGCTTGGCTAATCGCTCTGTGCCAACTGATTAAACAGTGTGATTGCTGAAATCTTTGTCTTTTCTTTCACATGAATGTTGAATCATATGCTTTTCTTTCTGAGCTACAATTGCAGTCTCACCACCCGTCTAGGTTTTGAGTCAGGCTGTGTGAAACTGTGACCTGGGTGGAATATTAAACTAAAACAGCCCCGACCTGAAGAACAATCCTCCCGCTGGTGGGTGTGTGAATGCTGTCGCTCTCAAGATGAATTATTTGAAGTATTTAGGAGGCTTAAACTCTGTTGCAGTTGTTTGCAAATTCTCGTCACCTTAATTGCTTTAGAGCGCTGTTTCAAATATCTCTTAAGAATGATACGCGTTTTACTGGGCGACGGGGTCCTTGAAGGTTTCGTAACCAGGCGGTTGAAGTAATAGTCTCTCTGGTTGGTTATTTAGTTACCTGGCCTCTAAGGCCTTTACCACATAATCAAATATTGACCCTTCGTCTTGTGTGACCCCGTGAACCTAAACCCTGTCGGCCTAATGACTGTCCGTTTGGAAACAGACAGATTTATTGGCAATCAAGGCTTGAACCCTCTTATAAAACCGTTAGCTGTCCCACAACTTTGCATGTGAGAAATGCATTATTTGATATGCTGCAACTTTGCTTGATTTTTACTTTGACAGCTCCCAGTCAACCTGCACTGACCTGTAGTTGTCAATTTATCCGCTGATTAAGTTGTCCTAAAAAGAAATTAAAGCTGAAAATGTTGGTTTTGTCCAGCAAAATCTTAGACAAAAACTAAATTATATTCAATATCTAGGGTAAGTATAGTCTTATACATAAGGCGCTGCTCTTTTCGATCCAATTTGATGCTAAAAGGTTTTGCTGTTTTGATCTTTGCATATGACATTTTGTGTAATAAACTGAGCAATTTGCATTTGCATTTCAGATCCACCTTGTGTGCTTTTCATCATGAGTTCATAGTCTATAGCAAGGGTGGGCAATTCCAGTTTGCAATTTTAAGATCCACCCTTAGTCTAACACACCTGATTCAAATGGCTGAATTACCTCCTCAGTATGCAGTCAGTTCCTCTAGATTTCTCTCAATCATCTAATTACTTGATTCAGGTGTGTTGAACCAAAGGCACTTATAAAAGTTGCAGGATACCGGCCCTCAGGAACTAGAATTGCCCTCCCCAGGTCTATAGCTGCAAAAGGAGGTCATGTGATACCAGCAAGAGGTTCCTTAAAATCATTTTGGTTTGATAAGAGGTGTAATCTGTCATATTTTATAGGACCTGATTTGGGTTATCATCACAACTAATGAAAATTTTTATTATTCCTATAATATGTAATTAAAAAATTTAAGATTTTCGATTTTACAGATTTTGTTTTATTAATTATCAATCAAACCACCAAGACAAAGAAACTAATATGCATTTTTTTTCTATATTGAGTCTGTTAGCTTTTCAGAAGCTCCTCTAACTGCTGTCAATTACTTTATTATTTGCTAGATTTTAATTTCTTGAGATCTGAGCATGAAGCGTTGCTTCCTATTGCAGGCAGACTCCGTTGGAGTTTGCTAATTTGATTAAACACTTTCATTGAATTCATTAAATCATTTGAAAACATCTGTCTAAGTTTCATCATGCTACTTTGGTGTTAAACCTTAAGTTCATCTAAAAAAAAATCTAATAAAGAAGAAATATGTATTTTTGGCAAATGAAAATGTAACAAAGGACCCTGGGTTTGGGGGGACTAAACAGAAGATTTGAATATAAGGGAGACACAAACAAGGATTAAATTGATTGGTTTTCATAAAAACGGTAACCTACTCTGATTTCTTTTTTCTCATCCACAGAAAGATGCACAGTGGAATGAAGACCTACAGCTGTGAGCTTTGTGGGAAGAGCTTTCTGGACAGCCTTCGTCTACGGATGCATTTGCTCTCTCATTCAGGTAACAATAACATAAGTACTTTTGTCAATCTTGCATTGTAACCAACACCTTTAGCCTAATTAGGAGAAATAAAATTTCAACTTTTGTGGAGATAGATAGCTTCTTTTTTTTTTCATGAAAATATAAATAAAATGGTTTGTGTCCCTGTATGGGAACAGGAATCGAATATGGGTCATTCTTTGAATAAGACACCTCCTGAGCTTTTATAAGAATCTGGTTTCAGAATTCTAGCCAGAAATGACTTTACACACACTGGGTATTTGGAGTTAAGAGTTACAGGTGATGTTTAACATAAATTAAATGTAAGAATTTAATAAATCAAAGAACTCATCCAGATGCAGCAGGACTTAATTTGGCATCTGAACCTTTTCTGATCAAAGTTGATTTAAGAACCACAACGCAAGTTTATACGACTTACTCTAAGAGATCTGAGGGCTAAAACATTAGGGGATGTTTTGATGAAAATTGCTAAAGTGTTAAACTCATGTTCCAATGTGGCAAAGAAAAATAATGGATAAAATTGAATTGAATCAATAAATACATAATTTCTAGATAGTAGATTCTGTTAACCTCAGAAATGCTGCATTTGTGTGCTTGGTGTCTGACATTTTAGATTTAGATGACCAAGAATAAAAACCTAAGTATAACATCACAGCAGCCTTTCATGTTTCACAGAAATCATCAGAACCTCCATTTTTTTCAGCGCCTCTGGGTATGAAAAAATACAGAAATAAGTGTGTATTTTATCGCAGTAGTGCTGTATAATATATCAAAGTGAATATTATAGTAAAGTCCTACCCTTAGAAATAAGCATGTTCTTTTAGATTGCTGGTTCTAAAATAGCCCCCCCACCAACCCTTTCGAAGAGAAAAGTGGATAAAAGGATAAATGTAACAATATTTTATATTTATGCTTTAAGTCTAATACCTAATCCATACATTCCTGTATCGCTGTGTATAGAAACAGTGTGATATAGAAGTCTATTTCCTTATGTTTCTTTTCAAAATTAGATAATTAGAAGCAAAATATATCCTGTTGAGGCATTCGATCAACCTAGTCTATGATATGGGTAAATCGCAAAAGTTTTTTTGCAGAACTCTTATTAGAGAAATATTTATAAAGTTGAAAACACCTGAAGGTGTATGAAACTATGCTGGACGAGAGCCTGTGTTCATCATCCCACACATAGTGAAGGCAGATGATGATGAAAGCATCATCATCATTGTGGAAAAACTACAATGGAATAAAATAACTTTAAAACTATAAAACAATAAATAAATATCTGGCATTCAGCTGTACATTCGCTTATAGTGAACCAAGGGCAATCACACAAACTCTTTAGCAGACGGAAGCTCCGTTCCATTTCTTTTTAATCTTCTGGTGGATACGGAGCTCAACAAAATTTGAAATATTGCTGAAAGGAATCTTAGTCATTATGTTTCCATAACAACCATTAATGGGTATCAGTGTATTGTTGTCCTACCGTCCCAAACATAAATATGTGGATTTTTTTTTAAAAATAGAGATATTTTACCAAAGACCTTAGAAGGTTTGATCCATTTCTTCATGTCTTTCTACATTTGCCCATTTTCCGTCTTTAGGACTCTGAATAAATGCTGTTGGTAGCACTAGATATTAAACAATTAAAACAGTTAGATTACTGCAAACAGGGGCAACGTGACATAAAACAGATGTATGGAAAAGTATCCCACTCCCAGTGTTGAGCTGATTTCTCTTCTATAGAGACACACATATTTGTTGAAATTTCTTGCCCTTACACTTTCCAGCTCATAGGTGCAGTAGGGACATTCCCCAAACAGATACTGAAAACATACTGGGAGCTGAACAGTTGAACGAGAAGCGCTGACTAATTATCTCCTTGTTAAGCAGCTCTGAGGTACCTTAACTCAAGAGAGGCTTGCATAGTTTTATTCAGTCTCCCCGAGGCTTTAAATGTTAAACAGTTAGTGCCAACTTACAACAGTGAACCCATGAAGGGGTCTAGTCTGACACAAATAAACTCAAACCAAACACATCTAATTCTGATCTCCTCCTTTAAAATGAAAAATTCCCACATTCTGAACAATTTAAAAGTCTTCTGCAGCAGATCGGTTACTACATTTACATTGGAAATAAGTGTGTTATGTTGATCAGTTTGGATGATTCTTTTAAAGTTCCCTATTTATCTTGTATATGCTCCATCCAAACCGCTCTTTTAACACCCTATTTTCTCTTGCAAGCTCCATACAGTTAGCCTCGTGAGACCATCCTGATCTCATGAGCTTTCAAGGTTTCACTCGCAGATCAGTCTGGCTACTTTCCGTTAAAGAAAATTTGGAGCAGTTCACCAAACAAACGTCCAATCAGCGTTGGCTTTGAGGTGGGTTGAGGTGTGACGCAACGAGAAGCGCGACAATTCAGTCTAAAGAACATGGCGACTTCAGCCGATGAAACTAGCGTAAGCGTGGCTATTGAGCAAGTTTTATCGGAATTACAGAGTATTTCTTCACTGAAAGAAGAGCAAAACACTGCTCTGGAGGCTTTTCTCAGAGGAAAAGATGTTTTTGCTCTTCTCCCGACTGGTTTCGGCAAGAGTTTGATCTATCAATTGGCTCCTCTTCACCGTCACTCTATTAGTACGTCATATGCTTCGTTGATCTGATTGGTTTATTTGGCCCGTCTATCACCAACATAGGCCAATCAGCTAACCAGTATTTTCGTCCCTTCCCAAAATTACTTCAACAGAAGGTTTCCAGATGGATATGCGGAGCAAATCCATCTGGCAGAGTCAGGTTACAATGTTTGTACTAAAATATTATTTTTGTGATAATTTGTGTAGAGAAAGGGTGATGGAGTAAAATAATATGCACACCCAGGAGAAGGAGGGGGTCACTCCAGTGGCTGTAAGTTGGAGGGGATTTTGATGGGAGTTGCAGGGAAGTGGGCTCCCGTCTGACTGGGAAGGGCCATTTTCAATGGCTGCTTCTGTATTTGGCTTTCCCTGCCATCCCAAAGATTAAGACGGTTTAACTGTCACTGTTTTGGATACAACATCCCAAAAACCACCTGATTCACAATCCAGAATTATGGGGAGAATAATTACAGGAATAATTAGTTTGTTCATGTATCACCAGCAGTTTAACTGTTGCTGACACTGATGCTGACAGCCTTGCTATGTTTTTGACAAAGATGAATGACAAACTCATGCTGTGCCAGTGAATTGGCTCAGCACACAGCTCAGTGTGTCACAAGCAGAAGTTGCTTCGAGCAAATATTCACTGTTTATTTTTAAATTACACCCCGTTTTCACAATCCTCACTGCACAAACATGTGACAATCCCTCTCACCCACCCACTCACCAAACCCCCAACCTCCCTTCGTCTCAATCACTTGTCAGATTACAAACGATGAAGATCTGCAACAAAAAGCAAATGGTTTACAAATTACTGCGTGTCTCCAGATACTGTATATGTTACCTTTAATGTGTTTAACTTGGAGGCATCTGTTCTAAAGCTGGTATTAACTTACGCCTTTTCTTTAAACTGTATATTTAGATTTTTTTTTTTTTTTTTGAATTTGCACAAAACTCTTTAAAAACTCAAAACATTACCAATCTACTTCCAGGTAATACATATAATTTCTTAAAGCTCTGATCTGCCAATTAATTTGTTATTTATATCTGGACCAGAGCAATGTCACACTATGTGTGTAGCAGAGATTGGGTGTTATGCTACGGAAGAGGATTAGGGCCACTGGAAAAAAAAAGTTAACTGATTTTTAAAATTTATTTCAGTTTAGTGTGGGAAAAAAGTCAGAATTCTGACTTTAATCTCAGAATTCTGACTTTAATCTCAGATTTCTGACTTTAATCTCAGAATTCTGACTTTTTTCTCAGAATTCTGACTTTAATCTCAAAATTCTGAATTTAATCTCAGAATTCTGACTTTAATCTCAGAATTCTGACTTTTTTTCTCAGAATTCTGACTTTAATCTCAGATTTCTGACTTTAATCTCAGAATTCTGACTTTTTTCTCAGAATTCTGACTTTAATCTCAGAATTCTGACTTTAATCTCAGAATTCTGACTTTAATCTCAGATTTCTGACTTTAATCTCAGAATTCTGACTTTTTTCTCAGAATTCTGACTTTAATCTCAAAATTCTGACTTTAATCTCAGAATTCTGACTTTAATCTCAGATTTCTGACTTTAATCTCAGAATTCTGACTTTTTTCTCAGAATTCTGACTTTAATCTCAGAATTCTGACTTTATTCTCAGAATTCTGACAGCTAAGAAACATGTTAGCATCAAGCCATAGCCATGTCTATTTTAGAGACTAGCTCTCTTGTTTTAATGACCTTCTGCTCCTCCATTAATGAGGCGACCCCTCGGGTACGTAAAAAGTTGCCTAATTCCGTCGTTTTCCACCAATGTGTCACTGGCCACCTCAAACAACTCACATCTTTGTCAGTGAAGCTGAGTGCTCCCACATCTCTTCCTTCATGGTGCCCATCTACATTAAGATCCAAAATTCTGAGATTAAAGTTAGAAAATTGAGAAAAAAGTCAGAATTCTGAGATTAATGTCAGAATTCTGAGAAAAAAGTCTGAATTCTGAGATTAAAGTCAGAATTCTGAGAAAAAAGTCAGAATTGTGAGAAAAAAGTCAGAATTCTGAGATTAAAGTCAGAATTCTGAGAATAAAGTCAGAATTCTGAGATTAAAGTCAGAATTCTGAGAAAAAAAGTCAAGTATTATGCAGCTTTATACTTAAACAGTATTTTTAATTCATTTTATAAATATTGATCAGCAATTTTAGAAATAGCCCTTCTATATGTTGTGAGATGTATATCGTACATATTTATCGCCTAGCAGGGATATTAGTACAAGTTCATGTGCAATTCATTGTTATCCTCCTGCCTGAGAAAAATAAGGAAACTAGTTATATTATTGTGTAAGGTAAAGATGTATAATACAATACAACCTTTATTGAAATAATTTTATTAAGGTAACAATTATATCCCAATGAAAAATATGTCCTGGTACCTTACAGTATTGGTGCCCAGTTCTTGATCAGAACTACTTCTTAGTGCTGCAACTAACAATTATTTTGCAATTCGATTGATCTGTCAGTTATTCTTTTGATTAATCGATTAATAATCGGACAGCAACAGGTTAATGAAGATTTTTATGAAAATTAAGATAGATGAAACTAAAACTTCTGGATAGAGCATATTAACAGAAAAAAATATTTTTTAATCTAAAATGCAAAATGTTTATATATAATTTTGATAAAATTCCTGCTGTAAGTTGATCACTCTGTCAGATAAAGCCATATTTTACAGTCTCTATAGTCCAGTTAATGATTAATTGATTATGTTAATTAGTTGACTATTATTTCAGTTATTGATTAATCCGATTAATTGTTTCAGCCCTACTTCTTTCACATCAATAAACGCATCAGTACAGCTTATTCACCCTTTCCAGTAATTTCTTTTCTTCCACTAAACTTTCCATTAATATTCTTGAATCACTAGCTTCCTTAGCAATGCCCTTTAGTTTTATAGCCTTCTTGAGTTCAGCATGATAGACTTTTGTCAAGCTAGCAATCTCTGCTTTAATACAACTTTATGATTATTTTTATGTAATGCAATTTTTTTTTCCTAAGGAAATGATTGTGGATTAAACCACAATCATCAAAATAAGCAGAACAATAAACCAATATATGAGTTTTACTTTTTAAAACAATTTTAAATTGGAAGAAACTGTAGTGGCCAGCTTTGTGTCGCTGAACAAGGTACTTGACATCTGTTTTCTATGAATTAGATCATAATTAACAGGATTAAAGTAATATTTTCCAGTGTTCTTGTTTTGTAAATGAATAAAAAGCAGATTACAGAAGTGACCTCTCTAACCCGTGTAGCATCTTAAAGGTCAAAGACAAATGAAGTATAATCTCATCTGTTCTGCATTAGAAAATACATCCTATAAGAAATACTTTGGTTTAATCCTGTTTTTTAAACTTCAGCGTTTATCGTGGGTCTAATTTACTCTCAGCATTTACTAATTAATGATCAATACATTTACATTTGACTCCACATTAATAATTAGATCAACATGTATTGAGGTCTTTTAAAAGGACTTTTAAAATGTTCAGAATTTAAGCTGCTGTCACTGATAGAACCTCTGCTGTTAGATGATCAAATGGAAAAAGGAAGGGTGAAAACTCTAGGAAGAACCACATACTCCACCATGAGAGAGGCAACTGAGCGGAAGATGTGGGCAGTGTATTTTTAGCAACAGTGGCAGCAAGTGCACAAACTTTTTCTCTCCTTTTTGATTCTTTCTTCTTTCTTTCCTCTTTCCACGTAAGGATGTCTCGATGCGCGCGACATCAACCTGTACTGTTGCACACATCACTGTTGATTCATCGCCGCTTTGGTCTGGAGTTAAAGGCAAGCCGAGCGCTTCTGTCGAGAGGAGCGACAGTTAGGAAAGAGACAGCGCAGAGACAGGGCTTCTTTGATAGTTTTTGTTGTTTGTTTTTTTTCCTTCATTTTTTTTTTTTTTTTTAAAGCTCCTCCGCCTCCACCGTTTGACTTTCAGGGCTTATTCTCAGTCTGACACCGCATCTCGATTTTTATCCTGTCTCTTTGTAATGATGACACTTCACCAAGTCCCCAAACCTTCAGCTTGAGCCTGCCTCCAAACCCCCCCCTCCACGCTTCCTTCACTGCTGTCGCCATACTCTGTCAGCTCTCTTCACTAAAGACAGAATATTGGGGTGATGAGGCGAGAGGCTTCTTGGTATGCGTGGCGTGTTGTGGATGTGCAGCATTTCAGACGCCCCTCTCTTTCTCTGTCTGTCTCTCCCTCTCTCCCCGTCTTACTGTCCTTCCGTCGGTCTCTTCTGTGTTTGTTGTACAGAAGATTTGGCAGCTCGCCCGTCTGGGCAGCGTGCCACCTCTGAAGGTACAGTATGTACAGTCTATCCTCTGCCAGCGATTTCATTTTTGTTTTTGCCTGGCCTTGTTTTGTCTCGGGCCACGTGCTTTCTTTTTTCCGCTGTTTGTATTGTTTTTATCTCCACATGCTGTTTAATGTTTGACAGGCTTTGTTGAGTCAAGGCCTGCATGTAACAGGGTTGGGGACTGTGACTCACAAGCATTGCTTTTATATTTTTTGACAGGGCCTTACATGAGTATTCAGAACTGTTGAACTTTTCCCCATTTAGACACAAACATTTTTTTTCTTAAATGAATATTTTATGTCAAAGATTATCCCGATGTAGCTCACAATATTGACTTACTCCCCTTTCATTACCAAGTAAAACCACATAGCCTGGTGCAACCCTGTTTCGTATGGAGATGCTGATGTGTTCAGGCTAAAATGTAGTCTTGATTTTCTGCCACACATATAACTTTGTACAGTAGCAGCCCTTAAAAATGGCCCAGTCAAAATCCAGCTGAATGTCAGCCCACCTCCCAGCAAAATCCCCTCCAACTTCCAGCCACTCGCCTTCTTCTGGGCATGCATTTTTTTTTTTACTCTGACTCTACCCTTTAGATCCTAATGTCAACAAAACATGACAAAAAGAACATTTTAGTAGAAAGATTGATGTTTAAAAAAGGAATTGTAGGGGACCAGCCAAGGGCCCATTAAAGGCACACTATGCAACATTTTTCAGTTAATTAATGTGTTCCATAACGTTTTGGATGATTAAATGAGTCATTTCAGGTCGAACAAAGGTTTTCTCGGCCGCCCTGCTGGTCTGCAGGGGAAATGCCGTACTTGCAATTGCAGGAGCCCTCGGCCCGCACCCACAAGCTCAGAAGTCTCGTGCATCGCAAGAGTCGGTCTTGCTTTACGGCGAGAACTGCTACACACCCCCAGTGAAAGGCATGCTCGTTGCTAGCGCAGTGGCGATATTTGTGCAGTTATCATGGCGGAACCAGCGAGAAAACAGCGAAAGCCCATTGAGTGCTCGAGGTACAAAACCATAGAAATCAAAACCCCTTTCCCCAACGACAGTCGGATAAATGTATGGGAAACTCCAACTTGGCTAACTACAATCTTTGTTATTTAGACACATGCATAACCAATAATGTATGAAAACATGCTAAATTTTCAAACTCGAAAATTGGAACAAAATTGTCACTTACAGCAGTAGACATGGCGATTCGTTGCGTTCGCCTGTCTGCTAAGCTCAAAACAACCGCGCCTGGCTTGACGGAGAAACCAGGAGAACTGCTGAGCTTATTTACGACAGTTGCACTTTTACTTTCGCCCTCTGGGGGGAGCCTCGCTAGAAAATCAACACCGGTTGCATAGTATACCTTTAAGGAAAGTGGCGAAATGTTGAATGGCTACTAATGTATGTAGCTTTTCTTTTAGTCTTATCTGACTAGAACATTTTTATTATTTGTGCCTCTTACATAACTAGCAAAGTGGCGAACTGTGACTGTCCTCATTAATAGCTTATCAAATAAGGACAGATTTGTTTAGTGCGGAAATAATAGTAGTTCTTTACACTCCCACCTGAGCTGTACGCTTCTGCAGCTTCTCAAAATGAGGCCGTCATGATGTCGTCATTAACTGTAAAGTGTAAAGACGACAATTATTGTGAAAATTGCTCTCCTTTTCCCTGCTAAAGAGCAGCATGCACACATCATGCTGTCATCACCATATATCGGAGTGAGCAGGTATCAGATTCTGGCAACAAAGACAAAAAGATATTATTTTCCTTATGCATCTCTGTAGATGAACACCTCATATTTCCATTTACAATATTACGTCTCTGAAATATATTTAAGGTGGCACCGAATGTATTTTGATCTGTTTTCTTACTTCTGTTTTTAGTAAAATTGTCGGGGAAATATTAGATTTAGCTAAACTTTATTGCAGAGTGGGAGTATAGTAAAAGACTGGATAAGTTTCAGAAAATCTGCTAATTAGGGCATTTCCCACCAGAGGATCTGCCTTCAGTACTACTTCCAATTATATTTTCAAAGACTTTAAGGAAAGATTTTTTTTTTTTTATTCCAGCTACGCAACTTTTAAAATCAAATTTTTGGAAATATGATACAAATGAATAAACTGGCTTAACAAAAAATATTATTTTGTGGTAAAATTACATTACATTTTAGTTCTGTAATCATCTAGGCTAAAATGTAGTCAGAAAATAACATTGTAGATATTGAAGATATTTTTACACCCTGCAGAATCTGCATGCAAAATGCAATGATGTTGCATCAAGGAATCAGATGTTACATTTTAAATTTAACCCCTGCTCACCCCTGCTTTGGTTCTACAATGCTACTGTACTGTAGCTTTAATATGCAAAAAGCACATCTCCAAAGAGTACTTTTAACTCCACCCTTGCCGGCAAATATGTATGCACTCTTTTGGGTGTTCATTAAAAAGTATAATGGTATAATTGAAAGTATTTTTTCAAGCATAAATGTTTCTAAAGTAGAATGATGTTTGAATATAATTTTGAACCTAATCTGTTGCACAACACTTGGGAGAATGATGAGCCGCTCTGCTCTGTAGAATTACTTTAATTGAGGTACATTCGAGGAATGTAACTTTTTAAAGTAATGAAACAGCATCTTAATCAAATCTAACTCAGCCAGTGCCTTTTTTTGGTCACCCATTTGCAGATTTAATTGGTGATGGCTTTGGTATCAGCATTGATAAAAAGTAAATATAGTTGTTTTGTGGCCTTTCTTCTAAACTACTGTAGTGCAATAGTATTTTGAAAACTTGCATTCTTTTTGTTTTGTTTTTGTAATTTATGTACTTCTGATGATCAAAAACAAAATGAAAAACAAGACAAATACTTTTTCCCAGCACTGTACCTATATTATTATTGTCAAGGGTGTGACTTTATATGACAACAATTGGAAAAGATTTATCACTGTTGTATAAATGTCTAAAGAAATGGCATTGAACTGATAACAGAGGTTCTCAATAGGTAGTATAATTCTGGAAGACAACTGCATACTGCAAAATTAAAAAGAAACAATAATCTGTGTAGATGTTAAAGCTTAAAAACACATTTTTGTTTAAAGAACTCTACCAGAACTAATTTAGTCTTCCTTCTGCCCTTAGCCAGCTGTTTACCTTGGCTTCTTCATGCATAATCACTGCTCAGATCCAATGCCAATCAGGGTTTAGAAGCAAAACGCCTCTATAAATGAGAATATTTCAGTAAAAAAAAATGCTGTGAATTTAAAAATATGGTGAAAGAGCAGCCTTCCTATTGAGTTTTGCCTGTTTCCTTCTTCGTGGTGCTTTGCCTAGCCTATTCATCTCTCTTTGCCAGCTCTTCTCTCACAGTGATGACGACATATTTGTGCCGGCAGGTCTGGATGTTCTGCCAGCATTCCAGCATTTATGATCGCTCGCAGATGTGAGTCCAGGAACACACTGTACTGTACCCAAACCCAGAAATTAATGAAACTTGTCTGACTTCCAGGCCACAAATTCCTAAATGTGCGCGTGCGCTGGTCTGACTGTGGTGCATATGCATGACTGAGACAAGAGTCAGGGAAATCAAGGGAGGGGAGGGGGGGTGCTATTAAAAGCAAGTAGCAGGAAATGAAGTAGATCAGTAGAAAAAAAATTGTTCATTGGTTTGCAAAAACATTTTTATTTTGTTTAACTGCCAACATTCTCTACTGAATTCCAATAATCCCACTAGTCAAAAGTCTTTAGTTACAAGTAATTAATTTAGTTTCACTAAACCAAAACTTGGCAATTAAATCATTGAAGTTTTTTGTTTTTTTTTACTGTCTTTGCTCATCAAGGAACTCATAGATTTGCTTATTCTTTATTGCAAAATTGGTCAAGGTTAGTCAGATTGGATGTAAGACATCAGTAAACTATTTTAAATTCTAGAGAAGAATTCTTGATTGGGTTTAGGTCTGAACTTTGACTAGGCCATCCTAACAGAGAAATATGCTTGGATCCAAATTATAATGGCATAGAGTGTCGCAGTGCAGCAACTGACAGTTTTTTTCCCGCAGCAAAACACTGTCTCACCAGAAGGACGGTGTGTATCGAAAGTAATCTACATGTTTTTTTCCCCCACATTTTCATTTGGGAGTGGTGGCTTAGTGGTTAGGGCATACAATTTTGAATCCTGAGGTTCTGAGTTCGAGCCCCACTCCGACAGACTGCCACTCTGGGTCTCTGAGCAAGACCCTTAACTCCTGATTGCTCCCCAGACGACGCACGAAGGCAGCCCACTCCTGCGCGAGGGGATGGGTTAAAGGTAGCAGTAAATTTCTCCAATGTGAGATCAATAAAGTTCAATTATTATCTATTTTATTATTCTGCATGTTAGCCAAAAAAGTTACCAATAGATCTTTAAGGATCTAAGAAAAGCACCTTCTTCCCCATGACTTGCTGCGTCTTCAGCATAGGATCAGGAAAATTGTATCGAGGACTTCTAATAACTTTGTGTCAAAAATGACTTTCTGCTTCCAATGGTTACAAAAATGTTAGCTTTGTGGAGGGCATTGCTTATCTTTATGTCATGGCAAATTCTCCCACCTGAGGTATCAAACTCTCTAACTTCTCCAGCGTTACCATCAGCCTCTTCCCCGCTCCCATGAATAAAGCTCTCCTTGCCCAGCCTGTTGGTGTAGTGGATGTCCATGTCTTCAGGGGTTTGCAGTTGGTCCATCCTCTTTCCATGTTCAGATGATAGATTGAAAAGAGCAATGCGAGATGTTTAAAGCTTGGGATTTTGTTTTAAAATGCAATCCAATTTTGGCTTTTTCCAGAACTTCTTTCCTGACCCGCTTTGTTCTTTGGTCTCCATGATGCCATTTTCTGTCACACTTAGATTAAATTCTATCCTGGCAGAATGTATTAATCAAATGGCCTTTAATAAGATAATTGGGCTAGTTGAATTTTATTAACCGGTATTAGAAATAAATTGGGTTGCATGCAAATTATTATTTAAAATCAGTATCTCCTTTCATCCTTTTATTACTCATGTAGCAGTTTGTGTTGGTTTACCACATACAATCCAAATAAAATACATTAAAAGTTGAAAGATATAAATACTTCTAGAAACCACTGTATATCGCAGCTGTTTTTCTTACTGTTCCAAGCATAAATTTGCTTGACAGAGAAGACCAATAGTGGTAGCTCATTATTTAGAGGCCTTACATTACTCCTCTGCAACTTAAAACTGGCATTGCACCTCTTGCCGTACTTCCCCTGACCCTGTTGATTTACGGTTCCCAATAGTGGGGGACTCAGACCACTCAAGCACTCCCAGCTGTTTTGTATTACACGGCAAGGCACAAGTGAGACGTGACACAGCACAGGGGTCCACTCATAATACAGCAGCATGAGGCGTAGCTGTCAAACTAATATTTTTAGTAGCCTTCAGAGACTTTGGAGTGGGGAGGGTTCGGGGGGGGGTTGCTTGTTAGACTCGTGTCCTGAGCAAACGCGACTTCATTGCAAATATGTTACACTGGAGCGAGTGCCCTCCTTAAGCTAGAACTCTGTGTGCCTGTGCTCTGGGCTTCTGGGAAAAAAAATGAGGTTTTGAAGAAATAAAACATAAAAATAGCTGGACTGAACAGTATGTGAGGGATTATCCTCCCTGTGATAAAGTCTCTGGATGAGCAGGCTGCCAGCTGTATGTCTCGATCCACTTTCAGGTCTGATGACTTGATGCTGTATATATCGTCTTTTGCTATTGTCCCCACCTTACATCTGCTGCAGTGTTTCTTGGAAGTGATGCTGTTGGCATTAACTGTATTTCACACTCCCAAAAACTGCATTGCCTACATTCAAAGGTAGTTTGGAATCATTGATATTAACTACTTGCAGTTTAGTAATAGATTTGACCTTATTTTACTCCCAGAAATGCCTTATTTCATTATAGTGTAGCTCCAAAAAGGTGCTGGAAGGATTCCTGAGAGATTTTGGTCCATTTTCACATAATAGCATCACAGATGCTGCTGATTTCTCAACTGAACGTCTATGATGCTCATTTATTGCTCCCCTATGGTCAAAGTTTTCTAAAACTGGTTGTAGAGCAGGGAATTCACTAGCCAGTTAGGAAGATCATATTCTACTAGAAATGACCAATTACACAGGGTTACATTGCGAAGCATAAAGGGATGTGGATCAGCAACAATACTATGAAACCCATCCTTAATTGATTGTCTGGAAAGATCCCTCACACCATCAGTGTGTTCGAATCAGGCGGCTGGGTCCTCTGAAGGATCCGGCCTACCTGGACGAAGGCTATGAAAATGGGGAGAAAGTAAGAATTCAGCTATGAACAAGTCGAGCCTTTACAGCTGTCACCACCCATGAGTCATCGTAAGCTCTGTCACATAGCAACCATGAAAGTTGACGCAAAGAATGGGGGTCAAATTTCTCACTACTGTTTTGTATGCCAATGTCATTTTCGAAATTGCAGCAGTGCTGTCGTCACAGGTATCAGATTATAGTCTTCAAACTGCAGAGATGTGCTTAATCTGTGCTTAAATGTCAGGAAAACCCATTCCCCCGGGGACAGGGAAAACCTTACAATAAACTAAACATTACCCGCGACATGTCTGACTTATGGATGGAACGGTTTATGAAAACCGTCCGAACCGTTCGGTTCGACTGTCTCGGTTCGGTTCGCGTGTGTTACGTACGGTTCATGCGCTGCTCCTTTTTATCATAGGCGAAGCGTTTACACTCCAGAGCAGAAGGTGGCGGTACTGCGACCAAAGCCAACCACCAGTAGTAAACAAGAAGAAGAAGCGAAGCAGCGTAGCCGGGTGTAGCACAAAAAAATCTGTTGTTGTGGAGAATTGTGTGGGTATGGCGAGTGGGAAAGAACAGGAGTTGGAAGACACGCTTTGCATTTAGAGTGACCTACGATGACGGCGGAAAGAAAGTTGTGGATAAAAGTGCAACAGTGTGCAAGCATTGTGCAACATATTTTCTTTATGCTAACGGCAACACGACCAACATGTCAGGCTAACGATCAACATATACCGAATCGAACCGAAAACCGTGACCGACCATGAAACAGTGAACCGAACCGAACCGTGGATTTTGTGAACTGTTCCACCCCTAGTCTGACTCCCTAACCATGCAAAATAGCAATTTTAGTTAATTTAAGACGAAAGTATTCAAATATTTGTATTATATTAAAATTCACTTACTATATTCACCTTAGTTCAATAATTATTCCCTTTTTGCTCTGAGTACCAAACAGCCGGCTTGTTGGACTTGCAATGAATCATGGGATATCCAAGGCTACGTAGGATACACTGACCCATCCTTTCAAACGGGCAAAAAGAAGACTGCATGTGTTGGTCACATATGAAGGAGTCTTCAAATACATGTATATATATATATATATATATATATATATATATATATATTCTTTAAGCTAGAATGGCACAGGACACGTTCATCAATATGTCGTTATGCTAACCAGAGACAAAATTTGGCAAACCATTTTTGACCTCTCATATTGACTTTCTTACAAAAACGATACTATTTTTTTTCAAATATGAAATCCTTAACCTAATTTAAAAAGATTTAAAACATATTAAAAGTTCCTGAGAATTATAGCAGTAATAAATAAGAGGGAAAAAAATGTCCCAGAAGAAACCACTTCTTGCGAAACGAATGGCTCCAGCAGATTAGTGTACGATCCAATAACTGCTCTCCGTTTTTTCTGTAGCGTTGATAACTCCAAAGCCTGTCGATCAAAAAAGTTAGAACAAAAGCTAAAAGTTCACTTTTCCACCCTCTCTGTTTTCTAAGTATATGTGAAAAAAACCCACTAGGACTTGATCTTATTCCTTTTATTACAGGGATATTGCAGCTTTAAATCCTTTTGGTTGCTAAGTAGCGAGTGCCCCTGTGCTCCCTTAATGGGCTTGATTTGGTATTCCGCTCTGATGCCAAGTCTTATTTTTGTATGCGAGACAAAGTGTTTTGATGGAGGGTGATTGCTGAAACGTCTGTGTGTCTACCAAAGGCTGTTTTGTGCGTCTGTGTGTGGAGAGTGAGACTTTTATGGCCTCTCTGAGTACAGTACACTGTGTGCCTTCTGCTCAAAACAAGAACACAGTCGATTGAATTTTGGATTCGCTTCATCATCCCTCCCTCCTCCCAGCAGCTTTGTTGTCAGCAAGCAATGTGTGTGTGTCTGAAGGAGAGATGTGATTGCTTGCAGTGTGTACATGATGTGAGTTAGTGTGTGTGTGGTAAAAGTCAATTACTGCAAAAGGCTGCCAATTAATTTGCTCTCCTGGAAATTCGAGTGATACTGTAGAATGCACACACCCATAAACATGTGTGTGCATGGGAATCAAGCACACACACCCACACACATGAACATACACCATTAAGTCAAAAGGATATAGAGGACTCACTAGCTGCAGACGGTTGTTTGCTCCAGAAAGGGATGTTAAAAAAAGTGTCTTTTAGGGGCCTTACAGGATGAATAGTAAACTATGCTCAAAGGGGATAAAGTAGGATTAGGTGGAAATGCTCCGTCTGGTCTGGAGGTGTATTTATTTGGACCGAGGGTCCCTCAGAACATCTCAGGGTAGCAGGATGGCATTAGAGGAGAGGTTTTCACTTAAGTCATCTGTAACATTTGTGAGCCTGTTGGGTATATAGAGAGTCTCCACCATACAAGTGACTCAACTAATTGATAGAAATATTGCTGCTGAGATATATCCACAGCTTGCTGTTAATGTTAATAATTGTCATAAAGAATTGTGACCCACGAGGAATAGTATTGGTCAAATTAAAAGCAAGGATGTAATTTTATCCCTTATCTCATCTGTTAAGTTAAGTTGGAGAGGTGAATTTAAATGTTATAGAGCTAAACATGTTAGATTGGTGACCTGTTATATTATTATTGTCTTGTTGCTGCATTTATTTTGTCAGGGAAAACTAATCCTGAGTCAGTTAAAAGTCAGGGAATTCTGAAATGATGTCAGACTGTGGAAACCCTGTATAAAATAACTATGTATAATGATTCTCTAGAAAAGTCACATTATATTAATAGTATTATCTTCTATAAACATACCGTGACTCTAAAATAAAAGTTATTCATTTGTGACATTGACTTCTGTTTTGTGATTTATCTTAAGTTTTTAACCTGTCAAGTATATTTTAGATTTTTAAAATGTATATTTTTCCAAGCACACAACAGTTTAAATCAAAGTTTAGTTTGAAAAGAATGTGCAGGAAGGATTGAAAAGCATGTTAACACGGTAATGTAGGCTTGAGTTCATTATCTGACGCATGCAGATACACACCAGGAACCTGGAAACTTAAAAAATACTGAATTACAAAAAGAAACATTTAAAAAACAAACATGTTTCATTGATATATATACAAAAATGAATATTAGGAACTATATTTATCAAACATTATACTGGGCAAGTAAAAATAGTTTCTGGGCAAATGAAATGTGAAAGGGCAAGTAGTAAAAATCCTTAACGTCAACCCCTGATATGTATAGTTATTGAACTCGATAATAAATATAAAACAGGTTATTGCACAGGGTATTGAATATAAAATATAATAACTTAAGTTGGGTTACAGAAAGTGGCTGAACACCATATGCCTATTTATTCGCAAAAAATTGGCAATGTCAATTGCAATTCAGCTTATTACACACTACTAGTGACATGCAGGAACACAAGTCTAGAGGAAGTTTCTTTGGAGAAAGAGAAAAGCAGAATGCATTATGAGGCTGTTCTGGAAAGGGACATATTTGAACACACTGTGAAAAAGTGAACGACGTTCTGTGATACATGGCTGAAAACATACTGTAAGCAATGTAGCCCTTCCTTGGGAAATAAAAAACAAGTAGTGCAAACAAAATTATCTGAAAAAACTTAGCCAGTAGTGCTTTTAACAATAATTTTTTTTTTTAAAGTATAAAAACAGAATAATAGTAGCTGTGACCAAGCCTGTGGCTCCAACTTTCCAAAAAGAAATGGTTTAATCTCATGGGCAGCATCACAGAAATGCCAACAAATGCAGTAAAATTAGATGATGATGCATCTTTTTTACATATTTGCTTGTCTATATCACTCATTTCTCCTTAAGAGGTACAATATGAGGCATTATTTCCACTTTACAGGATATAGTATTGATTTTAATGATGTTCAAAATAAATAATTGAAGGTTTTTTACATTACACACACTATAAATCCCTTCCACAGTACATTTTTAAAAAGAAATGAAAATGCATTCCTATAAATCTCAAACAAAATGACTGAACATGGATCAACCTGCTTCTAGAGGTATTGCGTCTGTCTATAACCTCCTGATTGACAAAATGGGCATGAAAACAGTAAAAGCAAATAATGTTTGTGACATTAAGCTTAAAAAACCCAAATGTGATCAAAGTTTCCCAGAGAAACTCTGTGTGTACGTGGGAGTGTGTACTTGTGGTACTGGCAAGATCTATTTGTTCAGCTCTGTATTGTAATTAGTGGTATTTCCCACATCCAGAGGAGGAGGAGGACACATCATGTGTATCTGGACTGCATATTTCAATATAATCTTAGTTCCATTATTATTCTTGTTTATTTTCTTTTTATCCTCTTTACAACACAATCATTGCAGGAATGCGCATGCAGACCTGTGACTTCTCAGGTCAAGGCCTTATTTGTAGAAGGGGCAGCGAAAGGATGCCTGAACGCATCGTGAAGCCTTTTTTCAAATAAAATATGAAGGAGAAAATCAGCAATGAAAGGCAGGTTGTACAGCGGGGGGAGATAAGGTTGTGAAAGCAGAGTCTAAATTTAAATCGTAATTGGCCGACTTCCACAAGCTTGTGGGCATTTTAATGAGTCATAATAACTTCATTTAAAACCAGCTGAGCAGAAAATAGATTGGAGAGGAGCCTGTGACTAGTATGGATTTGTGTTGCTTTGTGTGGGGTGGGTACGTGTGTGTTGGGTTGGGGGTGGGGGGGTTTAACACAGGGTTTCCTGCATTGAGCCCAGACTGTAAAACTCATATGAACATGAGGAAGCATACATAGAAGCAGACAGTCCCCTGATGCAAGAGTCCCATTTTCCCCCCCTGGGTATGTGTGTTAGTGCAATCAGTACATATGTAATATGTTAGCAACTACCCTGTTTGGCTTTAATGTCACCGCTTCTCTGCTACTATTATTTAGATACTTAAAATTCTGAGGTCTAGGAGTGGAAACATATGATATTCTGGTTTTTATGTAAAGATTTAAGTCAAAAAGATGCTTTTTTAAATTTAAACTTGAATTTAATGACAGCAGCAGCCATTTAAAATGGCCCTTCCCAGTCAAATGCCAGCTGAATGGCAGCACATGACCCTGCAACTCCCAGCAAATTCCCCTCCAACTTCCAGCCACTGAAATGACGCCCTCTTGCATATTTTTTTTTGACTCTGACTCCACCCTTTCACTGAATTACAGGGTTTGACCAGGAGATGACGTTTCTCTTTAGATCAGGGGTCACCAACCTTTTTAAAGCTGAGGGCTACTTCATGGCTACCGAGTCATAGGAAGGGCTACCAATACTGACCTATGAACTGGAGGGATCAGTTTTCACATACAGTAAATCTCATCCATTAAAACTAATTTTCATTCTTATTTTATTCATTTCTAATTTTCTTTTTAATATTGTCATTTTGAAGTTAACACGATGAAATAATACATAAATGATTAAAAAAAAGAGCAACAGAATATATATATAAAAAAAAAAAACTTAACCCACTGAGTGAGTTCTTCTGTTTTCAGAAGACGAAGAGGGCCCCCCATGTGGTCCTTGAGGGCCCCTTAGTGCCCGCGGACACCGCGTTGGTGACCCCTGCTTTAGATCTTGATGTCCACAAATCATGAAGCAATATTTTAGTACAAAGATTGATGTTTAAAAAGGAATTGTAGGAGACCAGCCAAGTAAGGAAAGTGGGAACATTTTGAATGGTTACTACTGTATAGTGTTACCTGTATTCAGTATTCTTTGCTTCATAAATTATAGAACAAAATGCAGAAGACAGTAGTTTCTAATTAACCTCATTTGCAGAGGATCTTCTCTATTCTGACAAAAAAAACACAAAAAGCTGTTCCTTCCTGCTGCTTATTTGATCATTCTGAGCTTTCTGTCGGTCAGAAACGCTGCTAGTAGTTTCATAAAAGTAATGCTGTCTTGAAAAATATTTCCAAACTGTTAAACATATCTTTTCTTTAAGCTAGGGCCTACTTGAGCCAACTGTCAGTGTTCATTTACATTGTGGAAGTAGCACGACTGTGTTACTCAGCTCCAGACAGCTAGAAACGACTAATGATTTTGCTAACATCTATGGGAAGGCGAGGAATGAGAAAACTTTGGTGATTTTTCCAGTTTTTAAACTATAATTAATGCAAAAAAGGGGACAAATTATTCATATTTATTTTTTTATCCAGAGTATGGTCAGCAACTGTAATATGTAATTTGACAGCCACTCGGCTTAATGCAAACTACATGCCAATATGTAAACAAAGTGCATTCATCATTAGGTGTGAATATTTGTTCTTTCCTTTTTCTTAGTAACCTTTTTTCAAACTTTTTTTTGTTTTTTAAGTTTCATTTATTCAGGACTTTTAAGTCCTTTATAATGGAGATTTCTTTGCAAAAATATTTGGTGTTGTACTAAACGAAGCTGTTTAGAAGAAGAGTTTATGTGCATCCAGCTGCATTTATCGAGACGAGGATTCAAGGAGGAAAAAGAAGTGTCATCACATTGAATTAAGACTTTAAGCAAAATTAATATTGTGCTTTTTTTCCTCTTAATCCATCCGAAGAAAGCTGGAGACTAAGTAGGACCTCAGCAAATCTGACCTTCAGGTCGAGCTGCCAAACCTGTTGAGAAGCGATTGTTATCCTGGAGATTGACAGCGTGTGACTGTCAGGTTACTAATCTTGTTTTATACATTTCTGCAGCATTATCCCCAACAATAAAACGTTGTTGTGTCAATGACACAACAGTGTGTCATACATTTGCTCTACAGCTATTAGATTGTTTCTGTCTGCCGTCTTTTTTCCGTAACCAGCCAGTGGTATTCACTGACATGCAGAAATTGAAGTCAGCCACTCAGATTTGACAGCTTCTTCATTGTGTCATGACAGCGCGAATAATTAGGTAGGTTTTACATGAGTGTCGACAGATTTTCTTGAAAGCAGTTGCAGGCTCTGCTCATACTTTTTTTTTTTTTTAGCTGAATTGCAAAGCTTTTAAAAAAGGCTTTATTTAGTAAAATAGATGCATTATTTTACAAAGATCTTGGGCAAATCAAGTGATAGTCACATGAATTTGTCATTGGAGGGCTTCTCTATCATCTTTTCCCACTCAAATCAGCAGACAGCATATCTGCCATTTATCATGCCCTCTTTTATACCGATTATTATAATTCACTTTTAAGGTTTTTCACTTTTTTTTTTTTTGTGCATTTCTAAATTTAAACAATATTATTTTTCTTGCAAAGCATCTATGAGTGGAAGCCCAAGATGGGGCAATTGTTTGTGACACAAACCGTAATGAAAGTAAATATTCTCTCAGGCACCACACTTTATTGCATTATGTAAGTTGGCCAATAGCTCTGGGAAACTTTTTAGATCAATTTCGCAGCACAGATTAGAGAGCTATGAATCCCATTTATGGAAGAGATCCCTCATGAAATGCTCTTTGAAACTTTTATATTTTTGGATGACGAGAGAATGAACTCGGCTAAGCAAAGATCTGCCGACGGCACTTTCATGTGGGGGGAATAAAGAGAGCAAGAAAAAGTGAAAGGAGACAGAGAGGGAGTGAGGCAGAGGGAAGAGATAAAAGCACTCCCAAAGCCATCTGGAAGTAGCCAGGACACACAAGGATTGCTTTTATGCTGCTAATTCCACTGGGAGGTGCGACATAAAAGCAAAGCATGGATATTGTGTTATAACTGTTGAAAACAAGCAAGTGGCTTCAGAATACTAATAGGGCTGGTCAGAAGCAAAAGCACTTCAATCCGGGGGTAAACAGGCTTTTGGAAAGTCCCCTAGAGGATCTTTGTTGGGGGGGGGGGTTTGAGGGTACAGAACATATTGATTTGCAGCTATTGTTGAAATTCTAAAACCCTCACAATTTCAAACACCTTCTAAAATGTTAATAGAATTGAAAGGTTTCATCATCTGTGTGATTGCTTTGCAAACTTAACGTGATTCTACAGCTAGCAATTAACCCTGTAACGCCAAATGTATCGTATTTGATACATACGGTTTCTGAAATGTTTTGCGTCTGACACCTTTTGCATAATTTAATGGTAAAAACTTTGCTCAAAATCCTATTGTATACAATCAGATATACCTGATAACAGCCAGTAGAAGACTACACAAAAAATAATCTTGACTTATCGCATAGTAATAAATTATTAATATCAAAAATGCATTTCTGTTTTTTCTTTTTACATATTTTGTTAAAAGGACTTAAAACAAACAAAAAGTAATTTTCTGTTTTGTTTTATTCTGGTATCGGGCTTTAAAGGGTTAATAGGAGCTGTCATCCACAATTAAATGCTAGACATCCTAACATGGGTCCTTTTTAAGTCCCTTTTTGTAATGGGGGATAATATCTGCATTTAATAACTCTGCAATGATAATAATTTTAATTTAAAAAATTGCTTTTATTCCAAGGCTTTTATTTTGAAAAATAGTCCACAAACATGACATGCATTTATTAGAAACTAACTAATTTTTTTGAAGCAATTTAAATTCTAGCTACACTATATCCCTGAATCATTGTATTAAGGGACACCATTAGCAAGATATTTTTGATGTTGTTTAAATGTAATTGCTGTTTTTGAGACGCTATCGTATCGTATTGCGTGAATAATTAAGATTTTAGTCTATTGTTGAAACTGAATACCATGATATATTCAAGTATCAGTGATGTATCTTTTCTTTTTTTTACCATTTTTTCTGGTTTTCTGTCGGCCACTGCAACTGATTACAATCAATCCTAGTTATACATATCAAGTTGGCATTATTGACTGATTTTTTTTTAATATATTTAATTTTTTTTTTTTACAATTTTTTGTTGTAAGCCTGTAGTATTTAGCTTCTATACATTAGCTTCAGCATCCAGGAAAAAACTCACCTGCTTTTAAGACATAGGCTACTTGAAAATTCATTTTATAATCCTACTTGAATTATTCTTAACTTCCTTTTAAAAATATATTCAATATTCTTTACAGCATAATTTAACAGTCAAACAGTTTATTTTAAAATCAGGTAATACACATTAATCCTGCTTTTTAAATATTCCTTCTAAATATTAATATCCGACCATCAGATGTTGCTTTATACCAACTGCATATTAGTTTATTGCACAATTACAAGAATGTGATACAAATATCTAGAGACAGAAGTGTAAATAGGTCACAGCAGAAGAATAATAATGTTGGCAGTCAGCTCAGTGATTCCTTAAGGCAGTCTCTTTTTTGTATAACTAACTCCAAGTGTCTGTGCCTATTGAACCAAACCCACTCTGCGTGACTCAGAAAGAGGTTCTAAAAAAAACTTAAAAAAAAAAAAACTGCTTTTTCAGATGCGATATTAAAATGTAGATATGAACAGTATTTTAGGGCAAACTATTTTTGTTTTATTTCACAAATCACAGAGTTGCAACTGAAGATGGGACTACCCTCCAGTTAAGATTTCTAGCCTTGTTTCCCTTCAACTGAAATTTGAATTTTAAGCAAACTTTTAAAAGTTGGAAAATAAGGAAATGAGAATTTTCAGTGTTTTCATTTGTTTTGATGTGAATTAACCAAGCAACGCAAAGTCGATTGGCATTCTTGCACTGACCACAGATCGCTAATGCATTAAAGTTTTAATGAATGTGTTGCAATCGGGCAAGTTTCCTTACGTTAATTTGTCAGCTAGTGATGGCAAAGTTTCCTCCATGTTGGAAAGCATAATAAAAAAATCCTAGAGGATGCTGACATTGAAAACAGCTGATCAGTCATTAAAAAGCTTGATGCATCAGAACTTATTTATGGGCTGTTTTCAGCCCACAAAGACTTTTTCACAAAAAAGCCCACCTCAAGCAAGTGTAAAAACTTTTTTGCAAATTTAAGTTCAGTTAATTTGAATTTTGCCATTTCTATCAGGCTTTCCTGATGCGATACTTTAACATTTTTAAAAAGCTGATGGAAAAACACTATTGAGACAATCAGCAGTATCAAATATTGAATCCACATGAAATTAAAGCAACATCTGGATTCTAGCTATTGCTCAGTTGAACCTCTGTTGTTGACATCTATGATATAATCTGCATTCTCACTTTTTTTAGAAGAAGCATAAGCTGGTTGTGTAGCTAAAGCTATTTCATAAAGGCCAGCTTTTTATCCTTACATGCATCAAATACTCTCTTTACTGATTCATCAGGGCGTCTGATAGTTGATATTGCAGAACAGGAATAGTCCAGTAGAGCTGCAAAGCTGCTAGTCCTTAACAAGTTTTCCTATTTCACTTTAACTTTTATAATAAGTTGATAATCACATTTGACTTGCTGTTTAATATGCCAAATTTAGCAGCTGTCATCATATGAAAATAACCAGTGCAATTAATTAACATGTACTGTTAACACTAAAATGCATAGGCATTACAAAAGCATATCCTAAAATAGCTAATTTAATAAAAAAAAAAATATTTACCAGACTTATTACATATTTTATTTATTTTTTCCAACATTAATCATGCAAGAAATGTTTTACTTCTTTTAAAATACAACAGAAAATAGCTTATTAGGAAATCTGGGTAAAAAGGCCTCATAGGTTTCCAAACCAGACATCTTATAAAACACCAAACGAATATCATGCACTTCAAATAAAACAGAAGAAAGTGGATGTTCAAAAATAGATTTTCCCACGTAAGCTTACACAATAACAACAAAACCCGAAGTGGAGGGTAAAGGCCCACTTAGAGTAACGAGAGGACAGACAAACTCTTTGAACCGAAGAGTCACCGTTTGGCCTATTTCTTCCTCAGCTGATCCTATCCCACACACACCACCATCACCACCTCCACCCACACATAAACGCATTGCTTCCCAGCTTTGGCTGCCTGCCCAGAGCTGTCATTGCCTCTACAGTATGACTTCTGCTGTATCTATATCCAGAGCTATGGGGATCTCTGAACACAAAGCGGCATGTCTGCAGAAGGAAACGTGCTCATACATCCTTAACACAACACATTTTTTTATGTGTAAAATTAAAGACATAGTCTATGTCTGTTGTTTCTATGGGAAATCGTCTAAAAAGACTTTCATGTTGTATTTTGCTTAACAGAATAAAAGCAGCTGGGGAAGGCAGTCAGAAAGCTGAGTTCTTGTTCTGACAACTGATTGGATCTCAATGTCATCTGTGTTCTTGGCCTGAAAACAATACCCATGGACCCCCCCTCCCCCATACTTAACTTTGCTCAGCAATTTTAAATCTTTATTCTTGACAACCCATTTGCGGAAAAACAGATGACTTCATGGAAAAGAGATGGTAACCTCTGAAAGGTGTCATTTGGCAGATAACATAGGCTTGATGACTAAAAGTTGTGCGGTAATTTCAGGAAAGTTTATTTCCTTTAATAGCCCATGTTTGAGATTTCCCTAATTTATCCGATTTGCTTGTTTGAAGTTCGGACTTATTAGGTTTTATGTGGAAGATTTAACAATCTGGAGGGAGAGGATTTTGGAATCCAGCTAAATAACAAGTATGTAAATGAATGCACCTGTGTGCAGTAAAAAAAAAAAAAGATGTTTGGAGCATTTTTATGCTCTTTCGAGACATTTGGATTTCCTCTGATCAGCATATCAGTCATGCCTTCAGGGCCTCATCTGGATCAGTTTTGACATTTTACAACATTATTTACAAAAAACACATGGAGACTGCATATATAGAAAACATTTTAGATAATCCAACCAAATTCAATGAAAATTATTTAGAAAAATCTAACTCAACTTGATGTCATTTATCAATGAAAAAAAATTTAAATAATAATCTAACTACTTATTAAATCATTAATTATGATTATAGGATTTAGCATAGGCTCTGTTTAAGAACATGAAATTGGCAAAAATTTCTTACAAAGTAACACATCAATCCCTAATCTTAAGAAATAAAAGATGGACAATAAATTAATTAGTCTTAAAATGATTAAAAAACGATTTGTGTTGCCTAGAAACCAAAGTGAAACACAGTTAAGAGTCATTCTAACACCCAGAAGAGTCTTGAACACTCTTGGGATTGGTCAACCAACCATAATGGCTCTAAGAGTGCATAAACTTTTTCTGAGTAATGATTATAAACCTTGTTCAGAGATGATATTCTGCATAATGAAAGGTTGTTTGAGCCACTGTTTGCATTTTAAGGAAATGTCTGGTCAGCATGGAATAACCAATGGGACATTATTTATACCTAAAACTAATATGTTCACTATAATTTAATGAATTAATCAGTAAACAAATAAAAACAATAATTTATGTTGCGATCACTGAGTCTGGGAGCGGCCATTTCTGCCCAAATATAGTAACCCCTCCCTCTTCCATCTTCCAGCAGTGACGTCACGGTGCGGTAAGCATAGCGCCATTCTCCCCGCTTTCCAAGCAAAATCAATGGGAACTACTAGACACATCTAGCCTCGTGAGACCATCCTGATCTCGCGAGCTTTCAAGGATTCACTCGCAGATCAGTCTGGAGACTCTCCGTTAAAGAATATTTGGAGCCGTTCACCAAACGAACGTCCAATCAGCGTTGGTTTTAAGGCGGGTTGAGGTGTGACGCAACGAGAAGCGCGACAGTTCAGTCTAAAGAACATGGCGGCTTCAGCCGATGAAACTAGCGTTAGCGTGGCTAACGAGCAAGTTTTATCGGAATAACAGAGTATTTCTTCACTGAAAGAAGAGCAAAACACTGCTCTGGAGGCTTTTCTCAGAGGAAAAGATGTTTTTGCTCTTCTCCCGACTGGTTTCGGCAAGAGTTTGATCTATCAATTGGCTCCTCTTCGTCGTCGCTCTGTTAGTACGTCATATGCTTCGTTGATTTGATTGGTTTATTTGGCCCGTCTATCACCAACATAGGCCAATCAGCTAACCAGTATTTTCGCCCCTTCCCAAAATTACTTCAACGGAAGGTTTCCAGATGGATATGCGGAGCAAATCCATCTGGCGGAGTCAGGTTGAGACACAGCTGCAATCAATGATTATTGAAGATTTCCAGAGGACTTCACCATTGAAATTCACCAGAGCTATAGTGAAACTGACAATGCCCACATGCATGGCAGCTGGATGTTGGAATACATCGGGTAAAAGTGGAAAAGAACTTATCTATTTCACCTTTCTGATTCCTGATCCTCCACGGACGGGTTCCTTGTTGGATTGCCAAATTAAAAACGGAGAATTTGCCACCGAACTTCTGGCCAGAGAAAAAGTGCGTCATTATTCCGTTACTCTCTGCTTCGCGTAGTGCACCGATCGTCGTCATCATGGATTATAGCGCGTTGTGACAAACACCAGATACAGCACTGGGACTTGATCAACAGCCGATACCGCACCGTGACGTCACAAACCGACAGGTGGCAGTAGTCTTCTTTGACAAACGGTTGTCTCCAGTGAAGAACGCATTTCAAATGAGATTACTCTTAATCAAAAACACACATCTTTTATTTAACAGTATGTAATAATTTCATATTTAAAGTACTTTCAGAAGTTTGTAGTCTTAATATGGCCGGACTTTTCCTTTCAGTTTTTCCTCTGACATGAAGGAAAACAATTGTCCAATCATAAGCAATTAATTATTTGATCGTACCACTCTTTGTGAACCCAACCTATGGGTGTTTGTGATTGACAGCAGGGTTTTCCCAGTTTCTTCCACAGCTCTACAGGGTATAGCGTCCACAAACGGATCACCTTCACAATCCCTTGCAGTATGGAGGCTAAAGCCAATGCTGTTTGCTCTAACATTTTAACTCCCTCCACGCCTTTGTCTAAGTTTTACTGCTCAAGTGTTCACTGTATTCCCTCCTTTCTATCCTGGCCTCAGGACCTCAGCCTTAATAAACCTCAGCATGGCCTTTTGACAATGTGTGACTTGAAAGCAGGAAATAATGGGCCCTAAACACTAAATTTTTTACAAGTTATTGACCTGGGGAAAGGGAGGGGAGGGAAGGGTGTGTGTGCATGTATGGGCGGGTGCGGGTTTGATGGATTGTACATGTTGTCTTAGCTGTTTTTGGAAAGAATTATGAAGATGAGGATTGCTACTTTCTACAGAGTTGGGCTTTTAAATTGTTATATATAACAAAATTAATGCAGTTTTATATAGTTATAACAATAGTCTCAGGACGATCTTTGCTTTAAACTCTCCATTGCTGGTCATTGGTCATTGTCTTTGTCCCACTGCAGAAATTAATGAAACCAAAACAACAAGTGTTGTTTTTGTTTTTATTTGCGCCATTCCTTCAAACCTCAGCCAATTGCTAGAACCCCCCCACACCCCCAAGGCAGAAACTACATCCCAAATGAGTTTTCTGCCTCTCTCCTGCAACCGTCATTTTCTGTCCTCTCTTCAACTATAAATGCATTTACAGCTCTGTAAAGTGAATGTCAATAGCGGGATTGCCAGCAGCTGGTTAGAGTTTGTGGTGCTCATAGGGGTAAAGGTTCAATGGTTGGTCAAAGCACAGGTTGAATGAAGCTAAGGTTATATTTTATTTTATTTTAACTACTCACTTTTGTAAAGTGGTCATTCAGGCTTCATGATAATAGAAAATCAGGCCATCACAAAATAGTTTAATCTGTTTTATATACTGTCTATGTTAAAAAGAAAAAATCTAAAAACTAACTACTAATAGTATAGAAACCTATTTCTAGGTTTAGCCTTTACTGAAGGTTTTCTAATTTTACAAGAAATAATCAGAATTAAGTTGACGTAGTTAATGCTAAAATATTGCATGAGGTTTTCAATGTCAGTTTTTAGTAGGGTTGGTGATATGTCTTCAAAATAAACTCTTCAATTTTTTTGTTCGTACCAAATTTGATAGATGTATTTTTCCTCTAAATTTTAAGACAAAAAAAAAATAACAAATTGCATAAATAACTTTTAAAAACCTAGCTTTTAATTGAATCTACCCTTCTGGGGGTTGACCTTAATTTTAAAGTGCAACCAAATCCAAGCTGTGAACTATGCTCATAAAACAAGTTGGCAGGAAAATATCGGCTGCTGGTGGTATTACCCAGTGAGCTGGTTTATCAGTTAAAGCAAGGCATTATTAATTAATAATATTTTTTATTTAAATTTATTGAAACATTGCCTCTGCCTTTAATCCATCACCTTGTGCACTGGAAAAACGATCTTGAAAAAAGTAAAAATGTCTTAAATTAAGTGTATTTATCCTTAATTTGAGTTGGTAAATGAGATGGTTTGATAGATAGCTGCCAATGGAGTAAGTAAAAATAAGATAATTAGATAATATGCTCTTGTAAAAAGACAATGCAATTATGTTTTTTTTATTTTAAGTGTAAATTGTCTTGTTCCATTGGCAAAATGTATCTTTTATCTTCTCAATCCAGGAAACAAATGCACTTATTTTGGGGAAAAAATTACTTATCTGATAGGCACCAGCACCCCTCGTGACCCCAATTGGGAGAAGCGTGTCAGATAATGGATGGATGGATGAAATTACTTATCTGGATTTAGATTTTTTCAAGCTCTATGTCCTAACCACTAAGCTGCCACTCCTGCTATTCAACAAAATAAAAATCAATGTCACTCTGAGCTCATGAAGCCCAATTAATACATTGGTGGTCAAAAATCCTCATTTTCCAACAATTTCCGACATTTTCATAAATAGAAACTTTATCGATAAAATCAGTTGATGATCCAACCTTTTTGTAAGTGGATGTGTTATCTCCCTGCTGTTGCAAGATGAATTTTAAAGCATAACCTTTAGACAAACTTACTATTTCGGTCACTCTTCTAATTGACTCTTTCTCAATAACTTTGACCAGGTTATACATTAACAACCTGCTCTGCTGACCTCTCTAGTGTATGTTGGTTAACCTTGAACCAATAGTTGCACTGATTGGTTAAGAGCCCCAAACTTAATATTAGACACTGACATCAGTTATGGTTACTAAATTGTGTTGACATACATTCTTTTAGCTGAGATGCTGTTGTAAAACTCAACAATGTCTATTCAACAGTGATGGCTGTAAAGCAACAAACAGAAATTTTAGTTATTTTTGTTTAGAGTATAAACTAAAAATCCTCCTCTCTGGCACACTATTTTTTTTTTTTTATAGGTAATATATAGTTGAAACATAATCGGTGTAACTAGAGATTTAAAAAAAAGTGTATGTGTGTTTTGTTTTTTAAAGGTAGGAACATAGGTTTTTTTTTTATATTATTTCTTATAAATGTATTTTGATTGTTTGTTTTTTTTTTTATCAGATAACCAAATTACATCTTATTTTCCTCTGAAAAAAAAAAGATTTATGCATTATATATTATATTTGACTTTAAGTTCCCTTTCATTTACAGCTTTTTTTAGAAAACAAAAAACAAAACAAAAAACACATTGACCCATTTTGGGCCTTTAAAAAAAAAGTCCATCCATATTTAAACACCTGTAAACTTGGCATGGGCAAAATAGATTTTTGTACCAGGTGCAAACAAACAGAGTAAGCTTTTCTGTGTTTTATTATTGATATTCAATGTTTTCTATTTACATTTTAGTTGGACTATCTTTTTATTTGTTTGCAGCACTTTGAGTTACTTAAAAGTAAAGTGCAATATAAAGAATAATTTGCCGAGAATTGTTGTTACTTTGCAAAATAATTATAAGCATTGCTACATCCAACTCTATGGCTAAGAATTTAATCTGTTTTGTAAGGCTACTATCAAATGCTAGTGGCATATACGATTAACTCTTTTAAAAAGAGTGTGGCCCTTATAATTTCTATGGGATATTCATATTTTCTCTTGGAAAATTAAATGTTTGCATTACTGCCTTTTTTTTTTTATCAGAGTTTAGCTCATACCATGATCTTTATTCAAACCTTACCAGTTAGCAGTCATGTATTAGACTAACCGAAAGGGTTGTTGCAAAAGCCAGGCAGAATGTGGAAAAACTAATTATTGCATCACTATAAGAGTCTACTGTAATGTAGTACTGTAACAAAACAAAACGTCTTCTGTTTGTGTCATGGTTGGGTTGTTTTAACCTCATGTTCTTTTTTTATTAAACCAACATTAATTAGTTCATAGAATTTAAAGGTTTCATCACCTGTCTGATTGCTTTGCAAACTGGGTTTGATTCCAAGGCTAGCAATTAATAGGATTAATTAAATGCTAGACATCCTAACATGGGTCATTTTTAAGTCCCTTTTTGTTAGAAGGATAGTATCTGCATTTAATAACTCTGCAAGGATTTTGTTTTAAATTTAAAAATTGCTTTTATACCAAGGCTTTTATTTTGAAACAGAGCCCACAAACATTACATGCATTTATTAGAAACTACATTTTTTTTGAACAATTTAAACTTTAGCTACACTATGTCCCCCAATCATTGTATTGAAGAACACATTAGCAAGATTTTTTTTATGTAATTTTTGTTTTAGAGACGCTATCTTATATTGTATGAATAATTAAGATTGTAGTCTATTGTTATTCAAACTGAATATCATGATATATTTAAGTATCATTGATGTATCTTTTCTTTTTTACCATCTTTTCTGTGTGAGTAAAGTTTGTCTAGCTGCGACTGCAACATATTGCATTGTTCCCTTTATTCAGTTTCTCAACGTTTCAATCCTAGTTATACATATTATTGCAAACCGATGACTTCCTTACATGGTTTTAAAATATAGTTTTATTTATATTTCCAAAGCTCAACCCAAATTTGAGAAATATTTTGATTTCATGGGCAAGTTAAGGATGTCATTCCCTCCATTTCTGCCCTTCAGATCACTGTGTGGCTTTTTAATAGAAATGCTTGAAAATATTTTGTGAATAAATGAATTGAAACTTACAAGATGTGCTTAAGGAACCATCGAATTCCTTGTAAGCGTAATTGTTATACACAGTACAGGTGCTGGTCATAAAATTAGAATATCATGAAAAAGTAGAATGATTTCAGTAATTCCATTTAAAAAGTGAAACTTGTATATTATATTCATACATTACATACAAACTCATATATTTCAGATGTTTATTTTGTTTAATTTTGATGATTACAAATGACAACAAATGAAAATCTCAAATTCATCATATCAGAAAATTAGAATATTGTGAAAAGGTTCAAAATTGATGGCCCCTTGTGCCACACTCTAATCAGCTAATTAACTCAAACCACCTGCAAAAGCCTTTAAATGGTCTTTCAGTCTAGTTCTATAGGCTACACAATCATGGGGAAGACTGCTGACTTGACAGTTGTCCAAAAGACGACCATCGACACCTTGCACAAGGAGGGCAAGACACAAAAGGTCATCGTTAAAGAGGCTGGCTGTTCACAGAGCTCAGTGTCCAAGCACATTAATAGAGAGGCGAAGGGAAGGAAAAGATGTGGTCGAAAAAAGTGTACAAGCAAGAGAGATAACCGCACCCTGGAGAGGATTGTGAAACAAAACCCATTCAAAAATGTGGGGGAGATTCACAAAGAGTGGACTGCAGCTGGAGTGAGTGCTTCAAGAACCACCACACACAGACGTATGAAAGACATGGGTTTCTGCTGTCGCATTCCTTGTGTCAAGCCACTCTTGAACCACAGACAGCGTCAGAAGCGTCTTGCCTGGGCTAAAGAGAAACAGGACTGGACTGCTGGTGAGTGGTCCAAAGTCATGTTCTCTGATGAAAGTAAATTTTGCATTTCCTTTGGAAATCAAGGTCCCAGAGTCTGGAGGAAAAGAAGAGAGGCACTTCATCCACGTTGCTTGAAGTCCAGTGTAAAGTTTCCACAGTCAGTGATGGTTTGGGGTGCCATGTCATCTGCTGGTGTTGGTCCATTGTGTTTTCTGAGGTCCAGGGTCAACGCAGCCACATACCAGGAAGTTTTAGAGCACTTCATGCTTCCTGCAGCTGACCAACTTTTTGGAGATGCAGATTTCATTTTCCAACAGGACTTGGCACCTGCACACAATGCCAAAGCTACCAGTACCTGGTTGAAGGACCATGGTATCCCTGTTCTTAATTGGCCAGCAAACTCTCCTGACCTTAACCCCATAGAAAATCTATGGGGTATTGTGAAGAAGAAGATGCAATACACCAGACCCAACAATTCAGAAGAGCTAAAAGCCACTATTAGAGCAACCTGGGCTATCATAACACCTGAGCAGTGCCACAGACTGATCGACTCCATGCCACGCCGCATTGCTGCAGTAATACAGGCCAAAGGAGGCCCAACTAAATACTGAGTGCTGTACATGCTCATACTTTTCATGTTCATACTTTTCAGTTGGCCAACATTTCTATAAATCCTTTGTTTTTATTGGTCTTCAGTAATATTCTAATTTTCTGATATGATGAATTTGAGATTTTCATTTGTTGTCATTTGTAATCATCAAAATTAAACAAAATAAACATCTGAAATATATGAGTTTGTATGTAATGTATGAATATAATATACAAGTTTCACTTTTTAAATGGAATTACTGAAATCAATCTACTTTTTCATGATATTCTAATTTTATGACCAGCACCTGTATGTTCTCTAGACTGCTTAGACCAGAGTTTATAAGAGGATTCTATAAAAGGTGTTTATAAATGGCTGACTAATTAATATCTGGTTCTCAAGCTGTAGAAAAAATGGTTCCATTCAATATTTTTAGCAGCATTAACTCACTTACTTCCTCTACATACCGGAGGAACTCCAGGTGGTTCCTCTGGCCTCAAATTCAACCTGGATTTTTTTCTTTCACACCAACACTTGGAGCAACTCACAAACACACCTAATCCAGCCACACTGTGGCCCGAGCACAAGGAGACGTGTGAAAGGCTAATTTTTTCCTGTATCTCTTTGAATTGGCGTCGGATGGGGTGAGGGTTGAAGATGGAGTTAAAACATGTGATACCTTTTACCTCCAGGGGTAGCCACAGAAGAAGGGAGGCCATGGTAAGGAAAGGATAGCAGCTGCTCTTTGTTGTGCAGTGTATTTGCTCTTACTGGACAAGAAGATGTTACATAAAAGTTTAGCAGGTGATTGTGTGTTCTATCGTTCATCCAATCTCAGTCTTTTTAATTCCACCTATAACCCTTTGCAAATTTCAGCGATCACTTCACAGATGCAATAGAAGGACGGGTTTATATCCAACCATGGTCATCAGCCTAAAATGCCATTTCCCAAAAAATAAAGTTGAAAGACAGGCTTTATGAGATTTTACTGAAAACCATTAAATCTGAGCGGTAAGCTATTGAGGAACTCATTTATGTTATCTCAACATAATTGATTGAAAATCTATCTATAATCCAAAATTCTGGGTAAAATAGCCCAAAATTGCCTGGTTTAAAAGAAGGAAAAGATCTCACCAGAAGTAAGCATTATTATCAAATGAAAAACACAACGAATGGGCTCTAAAAAAACGACATAAAATCGCTCATTAAAACAAGAGGAATGAACAATTTCTTTGACATGTTTTCAGAAATGCAAACCAATTCTATCTTCTTTCATCCATGCAACTGCTAGTCTATTGACAGCAATCTGTAAGACTGACGACGTCTAGTGCCATAGAGATTCTGTAGCTCCTGATTAAGCAATTTTGGACTCAGTCTTGCTGAAAAACTAAATCGTTTATCTCTCAGGTTTTAGCAGACACTAGGCGCTTTTTTTATTAGAACTGTTACAGAAATAAGTTTACTGTATTGTGACAGAAAATCTTTAGTTGCATCTGAATTGAATTAATCGACAATCGTGTAATTGTCCACAAAATGTTACTCCCACCTTTGTACAGTTGATGTCATCAACTATTAAATGGTTATTAGCAATTATTAGTCCCATATAAGGCCTTCAGACTGTGCCTCTCTACCCTCTAGAAGGTTACTTATCGCCATAAATATGCACACCTTAATTTTCTCTTTCTTTTTACCTACTTTATACTTTTTATCTACTTTATTTACAGCCTGCCTTCTTTTTAAAAGCTGTGTTTTAAAGCTTTGCTTCAAGTTTCAGTCACAGAGATTTAATGTGGTATTTAAAAACAACTCAGTTTACATAATATTGGATTTTTTTTTGGGAGGGACTGATCGATTTGAGCGATATGCTGATTTTTTTTTAACAATTGATGAAGAACTATTAGAATCATGTTCAGATTACCCACAAATAGATTAATCTGCGGGCAAAAAGGAAATTACTTTAGGGTTAGGATTAGGATTTATTCGGTGATAACCTACTGAGCCTACTGGAGGGGAAGAGGCACAATCTGAAGCCATTCTATGGGACTGATAACCGCTAATAATGGCCATTTATTGTGACGATAACAGCCGAAGCGGATGGTTGAAACGATATTCATTCTCTTCAGTAACCTCTCTGCAAATGTTAACCCCTCGCTAGGGAATTACCTGGTAATTGTCAGAAATATCCTTCAAAGAAAGCTGAGCTTTATTTCATATTTGCTATAAAAGATGGCAGCAGTGAAGTCTGTGACACTAAACATTAAAAATGAATCTTTATAGTACTTTATAAAGGTATTACAGTAGTTTAAAGCTGTGCACTCCTATGCAACCGGGCTACTGCTGCATTCTTTCCCTTTTTATATGATCCCTGCCCTAACAGGTTTGTTTATCAGCTGCATTGTACAGCATATATGTCACATAAAGGTTGTATTTAAAAATGATTTATGACGGTCTTCATTTTTCACATGACTGTACGGGGAATTGTTATAAAAGGAGCAGAAGGACAGAAGTAACTGCAGGAAAGGAGGGAGGAGCAGGAATGACTGTGGACTCAGATGCCTTCTATCTCCTGGGGGGCAAAAACTCTGGAAATGGCTCCGTCATTGAGGGAAAGTACGACAAATGAAGGGGAGAAATAAACAGTTGGAGTGAAGGAAAGGGAAGAGTAAGGGCAGAAAAACTGTCTCCGACCTACTGGACAAACAAATTGGTTTGTTGGCAAAATGGATTAAGAGGTTAAGCTGATAAAAAAAGAGGGTGAATAATGTTTTATTGTGAGCTCATCTATTTTAAAGGAGGTTGAATTTAGAGTTTTTTTATGTGGAAGTGTCTTCTGTATTTTCCCCAGACTGTGGGTGTGCATATGTGTGTGTGTGTGCATGCATTTGAACGCTCTGCAAGTCAATATTTGTCTGCTTTGCCACGTCCCCAGACATCCCATGCGGGACACCAGACCGTAAAGCTGTCAAATGCGACCTGAATATTCTCTGTCTTCATCTGCTTCTTTTTTTTTTTAACCCTCCCTCTTCCTCGTGTTCACTCGCTTCCCTTTGATTTCTTTTTCTTTTCCGTCGATAACAATATCATTGGGAGCAAACTTGTTTCTGTGCGTTTTGATGGCTTGCACACCTCCCTGCTCCCCAACCCACCCCTCATGAAAGAGGAAGATTATCTACTCTTATCTATATCACTGTGTTTGTTCACATCATAAAATCTTTCTCTGCCTCTGAGTCGCTGATATTTCTAAAAGCAAGTGCATCTCTTGCACTTCATTTATAGAACATCGCTGGTAAAGTATCTCTATTTGTAGCTACTGTATCAACATTATATTTAATTCATCTGCAATAGGTTCTTTTCTCTGACAGCTGGCTGCATTTAGCGGATAATTGTTTATTATATAATGGAGAAATTCCTTCACCACCTGGGCTGCTGGCCTTGTCTTGGTGGCCTTTTAATTTCCGTTATTACAAACAGCTTTTTTATGTTTATGAAAGCAGCCTTTTCCTGCTGTTTTTTCTTTTCTTTCTAATGGATTACCATGAAAACATGAAAAGTAGATCCATCTGTAGTTTAAGCAGAAGAAGCTGTACTTTCATTCTTTAAAGGAGTTTTTGGGCTACAAAACCTGGAAAGGGTTTTTTTTCCCCTCGTGGCAGAATTTCATGAAACATTGAATTAAAACCAGTAACATTTTCTCTGCTTCGTATTGGTTAGGACCACCTCCTGATCAGGAATCCTTAGTGAGTCCGACATGTGATTTTTAGACGTACAGTATGAGCAGGTGGTTCGCATCAGAGCATCAGTTCGCACAGTGTGAGAACATGAATTGTGACCTGTGAACTTTCAAACCCTGCGCTTTCGTTGTACAGTTTGAGTTGTATCTTCGTGAAACGATTAAAAATATTGCACATTTTATGCCCGGCTTAAGTTGAGTGTTAAAAGTATAGAGGCTCCCCCCAGAGGGCGAAAGTAAAAGTGCACTGTCGTAAATATGGAGCCTTGCAGCCTTCTTTTTCTTTTAGCTCTCGCCAATCGGAAAAAGCTTGCCCGATGTTCACCCGTCTACGACTCCTCTCTCTGTCCAGAGCCCTTTTCCTCTTTCTTGCCTGCTCCGACATGGGCTTTCGCTGTTTTCTCGCTGGTTCCGCCATGATAACTGCACAAATATCGCCACTGCGCTAGCAACGAGCATGCCTTTCACTGGGGGGGCGTAGCAGTTCTCGCCGTAAAGCAAGACCAACTCTCGCGATGCCGAGACTTCTGAGCCTGTGGGTGCGGGCCGAGGGCTCCTGCAATTGCAAGTACGGTATTTCCCCTACAGACCACCAGGGCGGCCGAGAAAACCTTTGTTCGACCTGAAATTACTAATTTAATCATCCAAAACGTTATGGAACACATTAATTAACTGAAAAATGTTGCATAGTATGCCTTTAAAGCATAAATCAAGACCAACTGGACAAGTTTAACGACAAGAAGCTATTTCCTTCTTGATCAGCTTTGTTGAGCCTCTGCAAGTAGGAGCATCGGACTGTTTGCGAAATACTCAGTCCAGCATGTCTGGCTAAAATAATCATACATTTAACGTTGCTTGAACTTTCTTCTCCATAATAGGAAAGACTTTATCAAGTCTTCTGACATTTAGAGGCATTGAGCTGCTGCAATTTGGCCAACATTTGAGTCATAAGCAAGTTACACAGGTGTATCTGATAAACTGCCTGTCTATAAAAAGAAGACACAGGTAGTGAGTCATTAAGGAACATGTTGGATGCATTTTATAATTAACATGTTTATTGTCTGAATTTAGCGCTGATACAACAAAGCTTTCTGATATCTGGCCTTTTTTTCACTTTCTTTCTGAACGACTTTATCTCTAAAAATGTACCTACTAAGTTGCTTGCCATTATAAGGATGCGGCTGTCAGAGGATTACCTGCCTTTGCCTTCTTGAATATAAATCCCTCTAAGTTGCCACAAAGACCTGATTCACAACGTGTTCGCTACGTCTTATTTTAAACATAGCCGTTGTCTGCCTGTGTGAGTATGTCTGTTCAGGGAGGGTTTTATTATTTTGAAAGGCGGTCTGGCGCTGGCCCAGACTTGATAAATAAAAAATAGAGGAGGGAAAAAAATCATGCCGGGAGGAAGGCGGCACACACCTACTCCACCACAGGGTACAGGCAGTACCAGGGCCCTGTCCTCTCCAGTTGGCAGCCTGTGTGCTGCTGTACCGCTGATAAGAGGCTGGTGTAAATAAAACTGTACGGCAGAGCACGACATAGCGCTGAAGGTGGAGCGCAGGAGGGCAGGAGAGAGAGAGAAAAAGCATGACGTGTCTGCACTCGTTGTTCTGACGGCATACTGTGTCTGCGTTTGTTCTCAGGGGTCTGTGTTTTTTGATATCTGAATGTGGAACAGATTTACTTTTAGATGCAGTGAATGTGGATATTTCTTTGTCGTGTAGGATTTGGTTTTGGCTTATTTTGCTATGATGATTTTTTATTATTACAAAATATGTTGTTTTGATGCCTGTGAGATTTGGTCTGCGGATGTCCTCAGCACTGTTTAAGTGCTGTAGATCTGTGTGTGAGGATAGGGGGGAGGGTAGTTTGTCTGTGTGTGTTTAGGGTTTTTTTTTTTTGCTGTTTTTTGCTACTGAGAGTACTTCTTTACATAAGCCAGTTATGTAGCCTCAGTGAACAGCCAGGCTGTGTTTTCGTTGTAACTGTGCTTGTCTGCCTGAGACACACACTCACATTCTGTCTCACTAAACCGCCGATCTCTCCTCTGCCCTGTTTAAGCTGTTAAAAACCACTGAGTGTAATATTGGTCAGCCATTGACAGATGCACTGTAATTAGCCTTTTTATTTTCCCATTTAGCCCCCTTTCCTCTGACTCCCGAGGACAGATCGTTCAGCCACTTTCTGTAGAAATATGTCCTCCCTTCCAAGCATCAAGAGCCACAAATTACCTGGAAATGGATAAATTCAAAAGATTTAATTATCAATAATTATGTCAATGCTTAAACACATTTATTAAATGCACAATAGGTGAATATTGAAAGGACTAATTCGTCTGTGGTTAAAGAAGCTAAAGCTTCATATGGGAGGATTTTTTTTAGAGGCTATAGGAAAAGACAGTTGAACTTGAGGGTGGTTCAATCCAACAGTTTAATGTCTTGGAAAAGAAAAACTGGTCTATCTCTGGATGTTTGGTTTAAGGGGGAGTTCAGATATCAATATAGTCATCGTCTCCTGAACAGAGAAGGCCTAATAGGAGGACTTCAGGGTGCAATCAGGTGCATCATCATGGTGATAATCCCAAGCGGATAAAAGCTTCCTGATACCAGATCCACTGGATGCCATAGAAAATTCCACATCTCTGCAACGGCTCTAGCTACTCCAATGCTTTCTCTACATTTTGTTTAAATAACTAAATATTTTGCTTAAAAATATTAGTTTTTAAAGCACAGGTGAACTGACATAATTTATGATATATCTATCCTGTATTATTTTTGCTGACAAAATGTATTTTCTACGGAGCCCCTAAAGGGACATGGAGGGGAAAAAAAGAACTTTTGCGAGATCCCGCAATAGTTTTGCGAGATCTCGCAATAGTGTTGTGAGATCCCGCAATAGTTTTGCATAATCTCGCAGAAGTATTGCGGGATCTCGCAAAAGTATTGCGGGATCTCGCAGAAGTATTGCGGGATCTCGCAGAAGTATTGCGGGATCTCGCAGAAGTATTGCGGGATCTCGCAAAAGGTTATTTTTTGCGAGATCCCGCAATAGTTTTGCGAGATCTCGCAATAGTGTTGTGAGATCCCGCAATAGTTTTGCGAGATCTCGCAGAAGTATTGCGGGATCTCGCAAAAGTATTGCGGGATCTCGCAGAAGTATTGCGGGATCTCGCAGAAGTATTGCGGGATCTCGCAGAAGTTTATTTTTTCCCTCCATGTACCTTTAGGGGCTCCGTAATTTTCAATAAACTTTTGAAAAAAAAATCATTCAGGAAAAAAAAGACACCACTGACATATAGTGGAGGAAGTTCTTCTTCCTGGTGGATCATTAAAATAAGTGGTCCTCCTAATTGTCAATCATTCTGTTGATGTGTTTAGGTAAGGCCGTCCTACGTGCTCGTCCCCATTTTCACTTACTAGTGTTGAGTCTGACATAGTGGAAAAATTGCGAATCTTCTTTTTTGGAGAGTAAGCTTGTATGAGTGATGCAAACAGCAACTTTTAAACAGAGCGTGCACCAGGAGAAATGGGCTTATGCATGCTCTCGGTACAGAGTTATGCATGTGCATTTTTTATTATTTTTTTTAAGTCGAGGGTGGGTCTTTTGAAAAATTCGCGAAGATCCTCCACAATACCTTTAAGCTAAAAAACCCACAACCGTTACCATGACTCTCACATGAATACACAATTCCAACATGTCCAACCCTTCCATAAACATATGCACAAATGGCAACAAGGAAATAAACAATTATTTGTGTCGACCCAGTTTTTTTTTATAGGATCTATATGGATTGTTAAAAAAATTACTAAAATCACCTGATATTGTTGTTAATGGTTGTATATATCGTGCACCAATAAATGAAACTATGAACACTTGTTGCCGGGAAAGTTAGCAGAAATCCCAAAATACTGATATATCACAGCAACTGGCAATCATGCAGCCAAACTAAATCCTTGTATAGTGCAAAAGAAATTTGCTTACTTATTTTATTCTTATTAATACATTTTAGCCTCTCTTTTGATATTTAATTCTAATTAATCATACCATTGCAGACATCATACATGGGTCTAAATAGCACCAATCTTTTTTTCCTGACAGGTGATTCCTTAGATTGTCTTCCACCAGTTATGATTATGGAGGTAAATACCTTGTAGTTACCTCATGTTCAGCCACAGTATTTTTTTTTAAAGCTTGGTTACCATATTTCTCTCAGATAAATTGGATATCCTATGATGAATATATGATTTATTTTAATAAATTTCAACATTCCTTAATGTCTTCTTCTTTTGTTCATCCGTGCGTCTCCGTGGAAGCTCTAAGACGCATTTCAGTTTCTGTGCAATCAGATTCTAAACGTTGTCACACCCTCCAATGCAGCGGGGTGTTCAGGACTCTTGACTCTTTATTTTTACCCATCCTTGCAAAAGATTTTTTGCATAACTTTGTGGTTTCCGCTAAAACATTGCATGTTTAGTTCTGTTTTTGTATTTGTTATTTTGCAAGTTAAACACAGTTAATGGTGTAAATATTTTTGCAAAAAAAAAAATGGAGGGGGGGGCAAAAAAGCTTTGGTTGTTGAAGGAGAAACACATTTTCCTTAATCTGCAATGCAGGACGAAATGTTTAATTCTCATGTCAACATGGTGACCTACTTTTTGTGTGTTGCTGTGAACAAAGACTGGCTCTGTAACTCTGATGTTTAATTCTGCATCGTTTGTCTTTGATGAAAGATTCTGTTTGGACTGTGACTCCCTCGAGGGGGGGGGGGGGGGGGGGGGGCATCTGTTGCAAACTAAGCATATATTGTTGACTCTACCTATGGAAGAGATGCAACTGGGATGGAGAAGTCTGAAAGTGTCCATACAGTGACAAAAAATATTTGGTCTTTGAGAAGGGGTTCGGAAAAGCATGGCTACCCCCTTCCTCTTCCCCCGTCCGATACTAACAAGGCCTCTTTTTGTCTCTGACGTATTATTCTGAATGACAAAGCTTCTGAATGGCGGCATTATGAACTCACACTGCTGAAGAGGATGATATGAGTCTGATAACTGAGACATATACCCATGGTACCTTTTCTATTTCATCTCTTTTTTTGTCATTTTTTAATCAATTCCTTTAAATAAAATAATTTTTAATCAATAAATATATAAAATGAGGGATACGGACCGGAGATTCCACTGCATTTGAATTGAGACCCAAAGGCTACACAAAGTAAATTCATAAATTAATCAGTTTGTAAAAAGATATGAAAAAAAAAATGATGGAAAGTTTTTCTTATTCAAATATATAACTTAGGTTTTTATTGTATTGTATAAAGTTGTTAGAATTATTTTAAAATATTGTTGTAATGGCCTTATGGTTATTTGTGATGAGACCTTTGACTGGAATAAGCATGTGGACAAATAAAGCCATTGCAATGCGGTGCAGGGAAGTTACAGAATGAGCGCTTATTGTGTCAGGGGGAAATTGCAGTCAAGTGAATGCACCATCACTCGCTTGTGAGGCTTTGTGCCGCTGCTCATTCCTCCCCTTGTTCTTGTGGCAAAGTGCTGCCGCTGCCGTTAGCTTAAAATAAATCAGAGCCAACAATCTCTTTTTTTGTTGTTGTAAAGTGTGACAAAAATGAATCTACAAGGAGCATGGGTTAAAAAAAAAAAAGAGAGCAACATTCGTTTGAAACCGTTTTAGCTTAGATTTTAGGTTCGTATGCCTTTAAACAATTTTGCTTTATAGCATTTTAGGTTTCAAGGTTGTTTTTTTTACCCTGTTTAAAGAAAATCTAGCTTTTTGGAGCATAATCTGGTGTAAATTAAACTGTCGCTCCATTTTTGTCGTGGGAGTCAATTAGAAAGTACGACAAAGACAACTTTCTCATGTTTTATATATGTTTCTGTGGTTTTTTCCTATTGTTCATTGCACTTTGAGTTAGGCTACGTATGTAAAGTACACTATGAATAATATTTTGTATTACCATTATTATTTTTTTTTATAATTATTATTATTATCCAACTTCACGGCTTCATCCATCTTTGATGGCCACTCTGAACTTGTAAGTGGCAATCTGCCCATTTTATTTGGCGGATTTCAACTTATTAAATGTGCAAAATAAATAAATTGTGTACAATTTAACTTACCTTATCCCTTTAAAGCCCGATCCAAGAATAAAACAAAACAGAAAATTACTTTTTTTTGGTTTGAAGTCCTTATTTGGCCTTTTAACAAAATATGTAAAAAGAAAAAACAGAAATACATTTTTGATATTAATAATTTATTACTATGCGTTAAGTCAAGATTATTTTTTGTGTAGTCTTCTACTGACTGTTATCAGGTATATCTGATTGTGTACAATAGGATTTTGAGCAAAGTTTTTACCATTAAATTATGCAAAAGGTGTCAGACGCAAAACATTTCAGAAACCGTATGTATCAAATATGATACATTTGGCATTACAGGGTTATGTGGGGTCTTTGAAAAGATTGAAATTTGGAGCTCTTTAACCTCTTACACCCTCAGGGGGTATAAATAAATTTCTGCCTGACAAAAACACACAAAAGTAAATCACTTATAGCCTCACAGCTTTTAGATTTAAGAAGAAACTTTTGGTACGTCTGTAAAGGTAAGATGTCATAGAATGGTTTTCTGGTGTCAGCACCATTGTAGCTTTGACGCTGCCTGAAATATTAGGGACAAAAAACAAAATATTTTGCATTTTTTGAACCTCGCCAAAATTTTCTTTGAAATAAACATTGCAAAACACTACCAAAATATTATTTATAGCACAAAAAAGTAGTACAGACTTTTAAATCTAAATGTTGTGTAAAAATATACCAAATTTGGACTCAATCAGATGAATCATATTTATTTTAGAATGGTATTAGTGAGAAATTTCTTAGGCGGAGAGGCCATTTTGGCACACTTATCCAAAAATGTCACCAAACTGTGCCAAATGTGTTTTTTTACATCAATACTGGGGGTTTGTTAAAATTACGAGGTCACGTAGCAGCTGGACCCACCGGTGGGTCCGTAGGGTTCTAGGGGTTAAATTGAGGTTACCCCCCAGAGATGATAATTAAATTAAAATGTATTTCTTAAAAGTATTTTTTTTATTTTATTATATATTATGTATTTTTTTATTTTATTTTTTAAATGTAAAATTTGAGGCCGGAAAAATAAGATCAGTTAATTGAATTTGGTTGTTAAAATATAATTTTTGATTTTTAAGCATATTGACCAACTGTAGCAAATGGTGCATTTCTTTTAAAGGAATTGTAGTTTTTCATATTTTACTAAAAGGAAGTGCAAGTTTGATGAAACATGCCAGAGGTGTCGGAAGCTCTTCAGATGGGGAACCCTGTAACTGTCCATCTTTTTCACAACTTTCACATTTTTTTTCTTCATTAAAGAAATTTGTCTTGCTTTGAATTGTGGGAGAAGTATTAAAAGCCCTCTTTCAGCCAGCTGACTGGTGGCTGCAGCATTATGAAAGGAATTGGCTGTGTTATGCTTTGATCCATACATCTGGAGAAAACTCTTGTGACTTGGGGACTTCTTTGTTGCATCTTTGAAAGGACATGTTAGCAAATGTTTATCAGTTTTAACAAACTAATTTTAAAAAATTAGCTTCATGGTGTCACCCATACACGGTCTCTATACTGTAATTATAATCATGATAATAAATGACTGATAATTTGAAGTCTCTGTCTTCTATTAGATAGATAACCATCTCAGTCTGCAGCTCCAGAAACTAATCTGACTAAATAATGTCAAGAATATGGGCCTATATTTAAAAAAGGAGTTCTTTGTCATAACATGTAAGACAGTGCCAACTGTTGGAAGTTTCCTCTCTCCTTTCCCTTTGCATGTCTTTATGAAATAACTGAGTTGTGCTGCAACAGCAGTTGTGCAACATTTCAAAGGGGGAAGCGAAAAGGGAAGCGCCATCAGTTGCATGTGGCACCTGATCACCACACTATATCCCCCTCCTCCAAAAGCACACGCTAACTCAACAATAGTTGTGTAATTATTTTTTTTGTCCTATGTCAGCTAAGAGCTAAATCTGGGGGTGAGTCAGTGGTTCCTCCAGTAGCGACAAAGACCCCTTACTTTTGCTTATTGAGATACTTTCCTGTTGTTTTTTTTTCCTTTTGGAATTGTATTCTCTCAGCATTTAATCTCTTTCAGAGCATCTTTCTATGTTTTGTGTTATAAAACAGTGAAACTTAATTTGGACTCCATTTTGACTCTGCAGGCATGTATATCATTTAGACCATATATAACAAGACAAACAGCATGACTCCCCCATTACCCTGGTTGCCCTCGCTTTCCAAGCTAACAAGTTCTCCGTCTTGTGATCAAAGGGGCCTTAAGATTTATCCCTTTAATTTGGCACTGAAAATGGCTGATGGAGTCTATTACCAGGCAGAGGGGCCCCTCTGTTAGCACTTAGCCGGCTAACCGGAGCGACGGGCATCTGGCTGGGTGGCTGCCTGGCGGTGTGCACCCCAACTTCTTGAGCTCCTGCCTCTCCTCCCCTTTTTTGCCCTGCAGTGACCTCACACAGCTCCTTTCTCCTTGAAGCAAGGCACCATGCAGGCATTTCCCCCTAACCCAATAATTTATGTGCTTGTGCCACAAGCAGGGGCGTGCTCTGCACTAAAATCCCATCCCTGGCCCATTTAGCACACTTCTCTTGGCCTCCCAGAAGACTGGTTATGGTGCTCAATCACTGTCTGAAAGTCACAGTTATTACTTCTAACCATGCAAGTGTTAATCTAACTGACACTCTGTTGTTGTTACTCACTGCAGAGGGAAGTTATTAAAACATTTACTTTTTTTTTTTTCTTTAAAAAGGGGCACTAAGACAGTCCTGCAGCTATTTCAACAAAGACAACATCTTTTTGGCAACATTTGATCCAGGTCAGCAAATCCCAATATCATTGGAAAGTGTTGGCTTTACGTTTTGTGGCTTTGAAAAACAAAATATTTCAGGTGGCTTTTGTTTTCCTCTTAGTTTTGATTATTTCTCATTAATGCTAATTGCAACAAGACATTAAGACAAGTATATCATCAAAGGAACTGTGATCCTACTAGTCAGTTGGCATATAGTTTACATTGTATGCATGTGCAGTATATGCACTCATTTGGTGAAACCTTCTTTTGCATAAATTCTTGTGCAAGTTCAGTGTAGAATGGTGATAATTTGCTTTTGCTGATGTGCTTTATTTTCATTTCCCCCAACCTTTCATTAAAAACCCAGAACACACTCCTCTTACAATCAGATTCTGTGCATATAGCTCTGTATCCTCACCGTGGATGGAGCTGATGACTGTGCCAATTGTCATGTCAGCATTTTTTTAAGGATTGTGTAGCCATAACATACATTTTCAGTTAAAATTGCACAATATGCTCTATAATAGTAATCACTGCAAGATTAATGTGTGAAAGATCACACTTGCAAAGGAATGTTTTGTTGCAGTGTTTGGATTCTTGCTCTGGATCAGGGTAAGAGGTTAACTCGCAGCTTAAACTAATACCTCAGTTAACAGTTTAACTTCAACAGTCAAGGCTTTTCTGAACAAATAGGTTTTTAACTTTGACTTGAAAGAACTCAGGCTTTCAGCACTTTTAGGGAGTTTGTTCCTTTTAAATGGAGCATACGAACTAAATGCTGCTTCTCCATGTTTGGTTCTAGTTCTGGCTGGAACTAGAAGACCTGACTGGTCTGGTAGCTTGATACACTGACAACAAATCTGTTATGTATTGAGGTTCTGATCCATTCAGTGGTTCATAGACTAAAGGAAGGATTTTAAAGTCTATTCTCTGAGCTACAGGGAGCCAGTGGAAGCAATTCAGAGCCGGGCTGATGTGTTCTACTTTCTTAGTTCTAGTGAGGACACGGGCAGCAGCGTTACAGATCAGCTGCAGCTGTCTGATGGATTTTATATGCAACCTATGAAGACACTGTTTCAGTAATTAATCTGATAAAGATACATAAATTAAATACTTTTTTTAGCTCCCGCTTGAACATTAGTCCTTTAATCCTGGAGATGTTCTTCAGGTGATAAAAGGCTGACTTGGTAACAGCCTTTTTGTGCCCTTAAAGTTTCAGATCTGAGTCCATAATCACACCAAAATTTCGGCCATAATCAGTTTGATCAGCTGTGTGCTAATCTGGATCTCTCCTCTTTTCTTCCGAACATTATTTCCTCATTCTTGTTGTTTTTCAGTTGTAGAAAATGATGGAGCACCCATACGTTGATCTGCTCTACGCATCTAGCCAATGCACTGATGGGTTCATAGTCACCTGGTGACATTGTGATGTAAAGCTGTGTGTCGTCTGCATAGTTATGTTAACTGATCTGGTTGTTTACCAAGGAGAGCATATAGATATTGAATAGGAGGGGCCCCAGAAAGGGGCCTTGAGGAACACCGCATGTGACATTTCTGGTCCCTAATTTAAAGTTCCCTATTGAGACATAAAGTTACTGAAGTAAACAGATGAATCACATCCCTCTGCTCGAAATGAAAACTGAATATCTAATATTATTCAACTTTTTAATAAGTTAGTGATGAGCTGCTCTGGATACTTGCTCTCAATAACGAACGCTGATGAATAGTTGACCTACATTGTGTATTTACTTTGATGTAATCCATCAGTTTGATGGGACAGAGGTGAAGTTGCTCTCCTGTGGTCGTAAAAGTGTCCCACTTGTTTTCTACAAGGGCAGTCGATGGAATCGGATCAATATATGGAAAGAGTCCAGTGAACTTTTATCCAAGTAGCTGCAGCTCCTGGAAGATAAAAAAATAGACATACAGCAATGATGAATCAGATGCATCAGCAGCAACAAAGGCAGGTAGTGATGAAAGCAAATATGGCACTATAACGATGAAGCGATGAGGGAATCCGTGTCTATATCTGTGTTTCTTTCCTCCAAAGGTTAAGTGGATGCTTTTGCAAAGCTAATTCAACCATATGCTCATCTGTGCAGTTGACACTAGTTCACACTGCAAAGGGTCTCTTTTGAACATGCAGCCAAACCCAATTTTTCTCCACAGCTCAGCATTTAAAAAAAAAACTTTCCAAAACTGTAATGCATGCTGTGATATTGCGGATTAATCCGGGATTTTCAAGCTTTTTAGGTTGCATTACAGTGGCTCATGATCTAGTCACAATCACATGTGCACCATCCCGTCTTTTGCATAACTTGTTGCATAATGGCCGTGCCGGCTGGCACACTTTGTCATGTTACAGTGCGTGTCGTTTCTGCTTTTGGTGGAGCTTATTACAGTACAAGCCGTTCCCCAATGTCACCGTGGTTACAAAACCACACCAGTACATCTCTCTCCTACTTATTTTCTCTCTGTCATCTAAGAATTGGCTTCCTGTTTTCATTTCGTACTCTATCTCTCTTTCTCTCTCTCCCCTTTGTGGAGGTGTCGTAACCCAGGAGGCCGAGCCAAGAGCAAACCAAGGTCTAGTCGGGGGGAGATAGCTCTATGCTTGTAGTGGAAACACACACACACACAACATCCAGATGTAAAAAAAAAAAACTGTATGTATGTTTGCGTTGGTTTGATGTGTGATGTGTATGGCATGTATGGAGCTTGTTGCCAAGCCATAAAAAGTCATTTGTCTCAGTTTGATCTGATGTGCCCTTCAGCAGTGCCCTACATGGGTGTATATGTGGGCCTCCTGTTTCTTCTTTTATTGTTGTTTAGTTTATATAAAGTAAGCTGTGCGATGGCTGCGCACCCTTATATTCTTTCATAAACAGAAGCAACGGGTTGCTTCTGTTTATGAAGCAACCCGTAGTAGGAAAGTTGCCAGATATTATTTTGAACGTGCTTAGAGGTAAGCAGTGAAGATGTTACTTGAAACATTTTTGATTTACTATATGAAGGGAGATTAAAACGTCTGTATAGACCGAGTTTTTATACCATTATTATAAAGACCTTATGATGTCAAACATGGTATTAAATTTACATGCAAATTGAGACATTAGGAGATTATAAGATACCTGAAATATTGGGATCATGACATAAAGGAGATAAATATGGGGCAATGATGGAAGAAATCTTGAGATTGAGGTGGTGGTCCACCTTCTAGAACAACCCTAAATATACAACCAGAGATGCAAGATAATTAGTGATGCACTGATTAACTGGCCAGCTGGGCAATTGGCCCAGATTTCATTTTAGTTGATTGTCTTTTGGCTCAATCTTACAGCCAATCAACCAACCTTATCTACCTCTGCAAAGATCTGAAAATAAGCCACTTTCCTTGTTTTATATTTGAGTACATTACCTCCTGACATGTTAACAAGTCATTTTTTGCAAGTCCAAGTCAAGTCTCAAGTCTTGAGAGCTCAAGTCCAAGTCAAGTCTCAAGTCTTTAGAGCTCAAGTCAAGTCTCAAGTCTTGAGAGCTCAAGTCCAAGTCAAGTCTCAAGTCTTGAGAGCTCAAGTCCAAGTCAAGTCTCAAGTCTTTAGAGCTCAAGTCCAAGTCAAGTCTCAAGTCTTTAGAGCTCAAGTCCAAGTCAAGTTTCAAGTCTTTAGAGCTCAAGTCAAGTCTAAAGTCTTGAGAGCTCAAGTCCAAGTCAAGTCTCAAGTCTTTAGAGCTCAAGTCCATGTCAAGTCTCAAGTCTTTAGAGCTCAAGTCCAAGTCAAGTCTCAAGTCTTGAGAGCTCAAGTCAAGTCTCAAGTCTTTAGAGCTCAAGTCAAGTCTCAAGTCTTGAGAGCTCAAGTCCAAGTCAAGTCTCAAGTCTTTAGAGCTCAAGTCCAAGTCAAGTTTCAAGTCTTTAGAGCTCAAGTCAAGTCTAAAGTCTTGAGAGCTCAAGTCCAAGTCAAGTCTCAAGTCTTTAGAGCTCAAGTCCAAGTCAAGTTTCAAGTCTTTAGAGCTCAAGTCCAAGTCAAGTTTCAAGTCTTTAGAGCTCAAGTCAAGTCTAAAGTCTTGAGAGCTCAAGTCCAAGTCAAGTCTCAAGTCTTTAGAGCTCAAGTCCAAGTCAAGTCTCAAGTCTTGAGAGCTCAAGTCAAGTCTCAAGTCTTTAGAGCTCAAGTCAAGTCTCAAGTCTTGAGAGCTCAAGTCCAAGTCAAGTCTCAAGTCTTTAGAGCTCAAGTCCAAGTCAAGTTTCAAGTCTTTAGAGCTCAAGTCAAGTCTAAAGTCTTGAGAGCTCAAGTCCAAGTCAAGTCTCAAGTCTTTAGAGCTCAAGTCCAAGTCAAGTCTCAAGTCTTTAGAGCTCAAGTCCAAGTCAAGTTTCAAGTCTTTAGAGCTCAAGTCAAGTCTAAAGTCTTGAGAGCTCAAGTCCAAGTCAAGTCTCAAGTCTTTAGAGCTCAAGTCCAAGTCAAGTCTCAAGTCTTGAGAGCTCAAGTCAAGTCTCAAGTCTTTAGAGCTCAAGTCAAGTCTCAAGTCTTGAGAGCTCAAGTCCAAGTCAAGTCTCAAGTCTTGAGAGCTCAAGTCCAAGTCAAGTCTCAAGTCTTTAGAGCTCAAGTCTAAGTCAAGTTTCAAGTCTTTAGAGCTCAAGTCAAGTCTAAAGTCTTGAGAGCTCAAGTCCAAGTCAAGTCTCAAGTCTTTAGAGCTCAAGTCCAAGTCAAGTCTCAAGTCTTTAGAGCTCTGGTCCAAATCAAGTCTTAAGTCTAGAGTAGGCCTGTTGCAATATTAAATTAATCGCACAATAAATTCTAATCACATGATTAATAAAAATAAGTTCAATAATTTGCGTGCTTGCTTGTTTCTCCTTGTGTTTTCATCTCCTTCACTGAGACGGTATAGCTTAAAGGTCGCTATTATATCTATGGAATGATCATTATCTTGAACTGGTAAGTGAAAAATGCATGCTTATATGTCATGTAGTGTTGTCACGTAGCGTCAGTGACGTCAGTGCTACATGACTGTTTGACAGCCCCTCTGCCGTTTTTTTTTTTTAAACCTCTGCTGTGTGTGGGTAAGGCGAGCGGCGATCAGTCAAGTTAGTAAAACAAAAAACACTTACGGAAATCGCGAGTCTCGGTCGAGTCTGAAGTCCTTCAAATGCAAGTCTAAGTCGAGTCTGAAGTCATTAAATATGCCACTTAAGTGCGACTCGAGTACGAGTCACAAACTCGAGTCCCCACCTCTGCCTCCTGTGCAGTTAAAAATAATTACTGTTTCGCATAACAAGTTTGGAAATATTGAAGGTATATTGTGAGCTTATAAACATTTACCTTCAGCTATAGAAAATAAGAATAAAACGATATCTGTGAGTATCAGCAGATCATGATCATCCAGATAATTCTAATCTATGCCTGCCATAAATACTGGTTGGGATCAAATCAGAGGGGAGTATCTGTTCTACTCTACACAGCTGAGTAATATGTAAGCATGCAGAAGCGAATAGCACTCTTGTCTACATTTAGGTTAATGCTTAATCATCTTTATCAGGCTACTTCTGTTGTTGCTTTTAGAGCGTGTGTAGAAGAAACAGCTTTTCAGAACTCGTGTCTCAGGAAAGAGACGCCCACTGATAAAATGTACATATTCATGAAGTCCGAGTCTGACCAGTCTGAGGGCGGATAGAGGGATTTATCAAATTAATGACAACACATCCAATAAACAGTCAAATGTAAAATCAACTCCCTAAAAGTATACGTTTTTTAAAGCAAGTTATCAAAACAGAATGCAGATTCTCTGACAGATTAAATAGCGAGTTAACATGTAGAGCTTATGTAAAGCAAACAAGCTCTTATCCTGAATTAAGTATATTTTGTTTTTGGATTTCTTCTGCCAAACTACACATATATCAGCCTCAACAGACAGACATGGTTCCTTATTTATCCGCATCTGCTTATGCAGTTTGTTCGCATAAATTGCAAAGGTTATTATTGGTATTTTTATGTCAAAAAAAGGTGGAGAAAAAAACTGAATTTTCCTATGTATTTTTGATATTATGCTCCAGATTTTTAATTTTGAAATGCTCACTTATTTTCTGCCTTTTTCTTGCCGTCCAGCCGGAGAGAAGGCCATCGTCTGTGACCAGTGTGGTGCCCAGTTCCAGACTGAGGAATCCCTGGAGGCTCACCGGCAGATCCACACTGGTATGTAGGATATCAGACATGCTGTAAGGTAGACGTAGCATCACGGCTCCTGGACTGTGTTTCAAATAAGCAAAAAAAAAAAAGAAATCTTCATAAATTAGGATTCATGTTTACTACGTGAAGCTGTGATGTTTTTGGCTCATCCACCCTTCTGCAATCAACCTTTTTCTGACTAACCGCTGCCATGATTGACAGACAGATCGCATCATCTCGGATTAGTCCCACCCGTCCTAAGTCAAGACAGACCCAACACTAATCAACAAGCTGAGAAAACTTGGCAGGCCGACGTTGTTTATCAGCTCACGGCTCCGAACACAGGAAGACGAGAACGATCTAGGTGCCAAGATGTAAATAGGAAGAAGTAAATCCCTGTTCAGCAGATGTGTGGTTGGACCAGAGTGGTTTTTTATTACTGCTGACGAACTGCTTTAATTTTAAGAGTTGAATGTGTCAAATCTTTGCGGTAGATGTCCAGAGATTTGGGACTGTTTTAGATCATCCATGGTTTACCATGTAAAGAAGTGATAAAAACGTAGAAACACACATCATTTATATAGAAGATAATATAGTCTTATATAGACTAACTTTCCAATTTTGGCCCTATCTTTTTATACTTACTAATACCTGCAATTGGGTGTGTGGTCTTTTGTGCTTGAGGTTAGATGGGAATAATTTAGATCCTGATGAGGTCTAAGATCATTTATAGATCAAAGCTCTTTAACTGAGCTCCTTTTCAGTCTGAATATCCGCGTTTCAACATCCTTTCTCTTTATTTCTACTCTGTCACAAGAGGACTTAAAAACTGCTCGCAGCTGCAATACATCTGAAAAAAAATGTCCCCTCAGATGTACTTTACAAGAAAAATTAGGTTTTAGAATCATTTTAAAGCTTATGAAAAACGGCCTGTGCATTTGCATGTAAAGTAAGAGGAAAATTACTTACACATGACAGTTGGAGCATTAATATTCGTATATCAAAGATATGCAGACAAATGCAGCTCTCACGGAGGGAAAATATGAAACCATAAATATTTATAAGTGTCAAAAAAAAAAATCTTATTCATTAGAGGCGTTGTAATTAATTGAAACTGATCACATTTCTATCAGATAAAATATGTTGAGAGGTTTTTTTTTTCAAAATAAACACGTTTTCTATACAGCAAAATCATTAAGTAGACATTAACGTCAACAGTTATACCATGTTAGCTGTTTTGGCTCTGAATATTTTAGTGTGCCTTTTTTCTTTCTTTAGCCCTAACGTCCGCATTTGCAGTAACATGTTTTGCATTTAGGCAATGGTGATGCTTAAAGTGCTGCAGTACCCTTCATGTGGTGCACTTTTTGAAGCTGGAGTGTCAATTAGTGTTGCCAGTAGTGTAGAAATAATCTCTTATTACAGGCGCTAATTTCTGTCAACCATGTTTTCTGTCATTATAATCAGAATGAAGCAGTTAAATTTGCCATCCATCCAGCAAGAAGGTTCCGGGTTCAAATCCCGGCCCAGGATTGCATGGAGTTTGCGTGTTCTCCCTGAGCGTGCATGGGTTCCGGGTACTCCGGCTTCCTCCCTCAGTCCAAAAACATGACTATTGGGTTCTCTAATATTCTTCTTATGTATAAGTGTGTGTGTGAATGTTTGTTTGCCCTGTTCGTCTCTGTGTTGCCCTGCGATGCACTGGTGACCTGTCCAGGGTGGACCTCTCGCCCGTAGACAGCTGGAGATACTGGTGAGGGCACCCCTCGCGACCCCGCTTGAGATTATCATGATGGAAAATGGATGGATGGATGATAAATTATAAGCTTTTTCTACATAATAGAATAGGGTGACCATATTTTCATTTTGAAAAACCAGGACACCTTGGAGCGGGGGGCGGCGGTGGGGTATTTCTGTTCCCATATTAACAGTTGATTTATTAAAAATGCTTTTCAGTAAAAGTCAACAGCAATAACTCCAATAACAAATGATAATTTTATTCAAAATTTATATATTAAAAATGCTTAACAATTCCTGTAATGAATGAATAGCACAATGAAAGAAATAATGTCTCATCTAAACATCCCTCACTTAACAATAAAAGTTAACAATAACTCTCAACTCCCAATATGATGATACTCAGCCTCAGCAATGAACGAAATAATGTCTGTTCTGTAGGTTATTGGAGAAAATAAACAAATGAGCTAATTAACAAAAAATACCTCTTTTGTAGCAAAAATAACTCAAAATGTACCAAAAAACGAACAAACATATCAATAAACTATCTTTACTTCTGGTGTCCAAGTGGCTTTTCAGATCCCTTGCACCTCCATTGGACACCGAGACATATGTGCCTGCTTTGCACACTGTGCACAAGGCCTCCCGTTTGTCTCGACCCAGTCTGAAAGTGGGGAAACTCTTTTGTAAATCGTCGGTAAACATACATTTGCACTTTTGCATGTTGTTGGCGTACTGACAGCCACGCTATCTATATTCTGATTAAGAACAAGGCTGCCCGCACTGACGCGGCTCAGGGGTGACGTCACACGCAGCGTCGTGCGCAGCGCCCTAACGTCTGTAAATTTAATGGTCCAATGAAGGTAATTTAAAAAAACAGGACATTTCCTCACTTTCTAAAAAAAACCTGGGAGCCCGGGACAGGACGTGAAATACGAACATGTCCTGGGAAATACGGACGTTTGGTCACCCTATAATAGAACATAAAATGTTCCAGAGAGGTTGGCTTCCCCGGTTTTCTCTTCATGTTTTTGTTGTACATGGTGTCAACAGTAACGAAAGCTGCACTAGTCAGGCTCTCTTCAACAGCTATTCAGCTGGTTAATTTTTTTATTGATTTAAAGGTCCGCCTGGTAACTGTCAGTTAGAGCAAATCTGTGGATCTGTCAAAATGCAGATTTGAATCGTTTTTTCCGCTCTCAGTTTGGATTCAAGATATGATAAAATTTAGTCCCTTGCCATCTCCTTATATCGTTAGGTTTAATGCTCTTCTCTCTCCCTGGGCTTATGACTGAGGGGTTTCTTACTCTCTAGAAAGAAAGAACAAATCTTTTCTCTCCTGTCTCTGTTCTCTTTTCCCCGTGGAAACAATGCAGAGGTTCTTCTTCAACCTGTATCTTCTCTCAGACTTCTATTATTATGTGGCAGACAGGAAACCTGTGCTGTATAAAGTCTGGCAAAGCACCATAAAGTTCATAATCAGATATCTATTCTAGAATACTCCTTATCTAATTTAGATTATTTAAATGTAAGCAGTCTTTGTGAGATCTTGTAGAAAATTTCACATTTCACTCATCCACATGTGGACACTGTCCACTAAAGGGTACAGCAGATGAAAGGTCAGGTCATCTAACTACTCAATCAACATCCACATCTCTTAAACATGTCAAACAAAATCAGATGTGAGACAGACGCCCCTACCAGGCCAGAACCTTTCTATTGTTATTATCGTGTGTTTTAGTTCTCGGACCCTCAGGCTTCGTTTGCACATCCACACATATTCTCAAGACACTCCTCCTTATTCATTCAAAGGGGGACTCTGGTTTGTTGGAGGCAGGATTTAGGATCTACCCCTGAGGGGCTCGCCCTCAGCAAGCCAGCTTGTTGGAGGTAAAGAAGGGTTAAACGGGGCTAATGATTCAACAGCCATAACAGCGGAAAGGAGCACTCTAAATATAGGCATTTCAGTCTGGAACGAATGGCAGGGGTTGGTTTGGAGAGGAGGGGAGGGGGGGCTACAGCTTCAGCCATGTCTCCCTGCCAGACAACTACAGCAGCAGCAGTAATAGTATAGTAATCATCCGTGTGTTAAGCCCCTGCAAGGGCTCACACTTTGAGAAATGGGCCCTGGTAAAACATGACACGACGCTTTAACTGCTCTGCCTGATTCCCACTTTCAGTTCCTTGTTCTCTTAGACATTCCAGCCACTCCACTCTCTCATTCCCATGTGTTTGGCTCTGTGTCTAAATACCTGGTTCTGAAAAAACCACCTTCTCCAACATTTTCAGATGTTGTTAAAACAGATTTTGCTTTCCCAGTTACTCTGTTTCCCATCACTTCCAGCACCGCTACCAAATAGAACCCCTCTGCAGCAGGATGCTTTGTTTCCTATATTTATTTTCAAGTTACAAAGGTAAAAATAAAAAATAACTAATACAAATGTTTAATTTAGTTCTGCATAAAGTCTGTGCTATGATTTAGGCCAGGGGTCTACAACCTTTAATAACCAAAGACCAGTTTTTCCCCCCTGAGTCCAACCAAGTAAAAGTTTTTTTAGAGCCGCAAAATGAAAAATATATATATATATTTTTTTAATCTTGTATAGGAAATGAGTTGCCATTTTTAACAACAATTCATGTATTTTTTAGCTTTTAAAATAATGTTAAAACGCATAATTTCCAAGCTAATTCAAAGAAAAATGTCTCTTAAAACATATTTCTGGTTCTTTTAATCTCATTCTTTTCCATCTTATAAAAAAAGACTAAAGCTATTAACATTGGTATCTATTATAGTACATTATTTTGCTCTTTATATAAATTTTAGCCACGATTAAGAGTCACTAGAGAGGGTCCAAAGAGCCACATGTGGCTCTGGAGCCGAAGTTTGCTGACCTTTGATTTAGGGTTAGCAGACTACATGTTTTTTTTGTGAGCATGTGTTAAATATTTTATATGGTGACATTCAAGGGGTAAGTTTCATTCATCCGGTGAGCTAAACGGTGTTCTGAGGGTCGACTCCCTTTTAGCCAGCTGGCCTGTTTCCAGGATTGACACATAAAACGACTAGCGGCGTACAGCAAGCGGCCTCTCTACTGTCTTTTTTTTATTTAAAGATGCTCCAAGCCTGTTTTCTGGCAGGTGCAAAATTTATGGGGGGTTTTTTCAGTCTGACCTATTGGCTCTGATTAAATTTTATAGACTTTTGCACAAATTACACAACATAGTTGTAATTGAACCTATATTAGCTATTAAAGCTTTAAATGTGTTTCTCTATTTTCTTTAGAGCAAAACATGTCTGTTTTTGAGCTCTTTTACCCTATTTCCTGTTCTCAGACTGGTTTCTTCTGGGTGATATATCGATTCCAAATCGTCCAGCAATAATCAAGCCTGGGTGTCCTAAATATTAATATATATATTATACAAATTTATGACCTTAGGATTCGAACAGCTCAAATGCTTCATAGAATACCAGCAGAAATCTAATGTTGCCTACTGGTCATGATTGTACGGAAGAGGATTAGGGCCACTGAAAAAAAAAAAAGTGATTGATTTTTTTTTATTTTATTTCAGTAAAGTATGGGAAAAAAGTCAGAATTCTGACTTTAATCTCAGAATTCTGACTTTAATGTCTGACTTTATTATTGGACTGAATTCTGACAATAAAAAAAGTCAGAATTCTGAGATTAAAGTCAGACTTCTGAGATTAAAGTCGGAATTCTGAGAAAAAAGTCGGAATTCTGAGATTAAAGTCAGAATTCTGAGAAAAAAAGTCAGAATTCTGAGAAAAAAGTCAGAACTCTGAGAAAAAAGTCAGAGTTCTGACTTTTTTCTGATACAAAACTGAAATAAAATTTAAAAATCTGTTACCTTTTTTTTTTTCCCCACTGGCCCTAATCCTCTTCCGTACGATTGTAACCTACAGTAAATTAGTTTTTTTTTTTTTATGAATATGTTGGGTTAAAAAAGTTATTCTGTCAGCATTAATGTTCTCAGAATTATTTTGTTTTTTTTCACAAATTTCTTATAGAAGCACTCGTTACATTTTGGTACACAAAATAAGCGACTGCTTTTTGGATAAGTCAAAAAAGAATTTTACTAAATTCTCTCTAAAGGGTTAAATCGTTGCTTTTGTAGAAACCATTTTTATGTATTCTTTGCATCAAACAGAAAGAGACCTTCCCTGACAGAACATAATTCAATTTGAACAAAGCAGTTTGACTTTTTCTATTTGATGCTGTAAACAGAACAAACAGCATTCTTAGTGAAAGATTCGTACAGTGCCCAGGACACACAAGAGGAGGAGTGTGGTTGAAGGAAGAGGGTAACTGTTGGCCATCAAAGCCAGATTTGATCTCTGGCAGCGTCTTGGCAGAGCTTCAGCTGTTGGCTAACGTTCCGTGATGACAATATTTGACCTCTGCGGCTGCCCCGCTCTCTCTCTGGCTCATCTGAATAGGAACTATTGTGGTATCTCCTCCGCTGGCCTGATCAGCTGCAGGCTGAATCAAACGCTGTTCCCCTCCTATTTCCTTAGACCTTCAGACACATTTGCCTGTACTCACCTCTAAATACCATTAACCACCTATAATGTAACGCTCTTGGAGAATGTGTGTACACAAACCTCTGTCAGATGTTTTTAGGGTGTTTCTGAATTTTTTGTTTGCAGCAAATAGTTCTTGTCTCATGTTTTTCCAGCTACGTTAGCTGGAGAATGAATATAAGAACTATTGTTTACAGTTTTCATTTTAATCCGTACACTGAAAGAAAAAACATTTTCAGGTAATGCAGCTCTTTTTTTTGTGTTATTCCAGTTTTGTTTTTCCTATATATTCCATTATTTCCAAGTTTTTCTGAAAAAAAAATCAGTATTTTTTCAGCTGTTACACCAGTTCTAATGTTTACCCATTTGCCTATTATACAGTAGCACGTTGTATTTTGCTACCAAAAAAAAAGATTATTACATTTATTCCCATGATAGTGGGCTGTGTTTATTTGTTCTCTTCTTCATTATTAGAATTGATTTGAAAAACAAATGAATTTGCAGAAAAATTTGCAAACCTATGTGCCAAAATAAAAAACTAAAAAAAACTAAATGATTAACCCTTTATATTCCTTCAAATATACAGAAAGAATCACTAATTAAATTAGAAAATTTACCTGACTAGAATATAACTGCATGTGTCCTAAACAAATATGCACAAAACATTTAATTAAGTAATTAATTTTATGTTTTTATGTTGCATAATATAACCAGATATACTTTGCATACTTAATAACTTTATTGTGCCTTATTCATTTATTATATAGAGTTTTTATTATAAATAAACTTTCCATGTAAATTCTCTATATATGCAACAATCATAAGATTTTTTTTTGTTTTGTTTTTTTTAGCAGAGATCTTTAATTCTCTCAATGCGATCTACTAGTTACGAGCATCGTTTATGAAATATTACTTTCTCTGTATTTTTTTGGTAGATGCAGGCATAACTCTCTTGTTATACATAACCAGTGAGGGATGAATAGGATAATAGTTACATTTAGAGCCTGAATTTAATTTTGAAAATTAGCTGGTTTGTTTGTGTCCATCATTTCCAGTTCAATCTTGGTTACAGAAACACAAAGTACTAATTAAGAAGGCCGATTTTTAGTAGGACAACTCTCAACAGAATGGACGAAAGACAAACTCCAGTTCAAATAGTTGCTGTGAAGTAAAATTAAATATGAATCAACACTTAAGTTTAACATTGAAAAATGATTTAAGGTAAAAGATGACATGGCCCAATTTCCAGAGAGAGAAGTACTTCCTTTTTTGTAAGGTTTTACTTTTTAATTTGTGGGAAATAAGACATTAAATAAAATATTATTTCCTTTAAACTGTCAGCAAAGGCTGGAATAAAGGAAGGAACTCTAAAGAACTGGTTATTATTAATGTCGTAGTCATAAATGCATTCTGTTTTTCCTTGATCCTGAGAGACTTGATAACAAGTGTTTGAATTTTTGCAAAAAAAATGGAATGAATATCGTAGTTAAGAATCATTTCCGTCTCTTTTGTCGTCTTATTGTTTTGTGTTTCCAAAGCTGTTTGAAAGTGAATTTTGTCCCATGCCGTGCTCGTTTTTTTAACGAGGCCACATCTAACATGTCATTTTCAGGCTGCTTTTTTCCAGTAAAGCCTCTCCCAGTTGATTTTTCTCTTTACTTCTGCCTTCGTCTCCGCAGCTCTGTCGGCTTGATTCATTTCTTTCTCTCCAGTAAATCGCTTTGGTTCCCTTCTATAATTTATAGCTCTTGCATTTTATTGGTAAACCCGCTGTGCACACATTCAGCTTGATTTAAGCTTTACTTGATGCTGCAAACCAAAAGGTCAGGAAACTTGCTCACAAACAAAACTGTAAGCAAGACTTTGAAGTTGAACATTTATTTTGCAAAATGCAAAAGAAATGCACATCTCGTTGTTAAATATTGCTGTAGTTAGTATCATACATATGCATTGGAAATCATCAAAAGCTTACTGAAAACTTGCTACTTAAATTGATGCAAAAACTTAAATATGTGTCGAGATTTTCCTTCATAATAAATTTAAGTGATTATTTATGTCCCTTTATGTTAAATTGTTTTCTGTTAGGGGAAACAAAAGGTTGGATTTCAAGATAAGTCGAGTAAAAAAGATTTATAATCCAAAACTGTAATGTTATGGCCGACAAAATCAGTGGGAAGATTAGACTTTGCTGTTTTAAAAACAATAAAATCTACCAGAATCAGTCTAAGTCACACGAGGTCAGTGCTAAGAAACTGGTTGTTCAGAGGGTTGTATGCATAATAATGGAGTCTTAAGTGGAAGAAAAAGGTGAACAAGATGTTTCCTGTGGCCGGACATCACACTTGAATTGTATTCACACTCAAAAACATTGAGGACACGAGCTACAGTACAGATGTTCTCTTGTTATTCCACTCCTAACCAGAATCATTAAAGACAACTTAGCAGTGTGTTGGAGGACTATTGGCCTTAAATAATGTTTTCAAAAAGTGAATTTTAAATTTAATTTGAAAATCAAGGCCCCGGAGTCTTGGGCAGGTGTACACAGAAGAAATACCAGCAGCTTTATATCGAGTGTGACATCTCCTCAGTGTGTGAGATTTAGAGCACATTTCATATGCTGCAGTTCGTCCACTGTGTTTCCTTAGGTCATAAGTCAACTGAACGATCCACCAGGTATTAAAAAACTTAATACCTCTCTTTAACACAAGGGTTTATGGTTAAGCTGATTACATTTTCCAGAAAGACCTGACAATGTTTCACACTGCCAAAGGTACCACACTGGAAAAAATCGAAATCTAGATAAGTCATTTTTTCTTAAAATAAGTGCATTTTTTCTTGGATTGAGGAGGTAAAAGAGACATTTTGCCAATGGAACAAAACAATTTACATTTAAAATAAAAAAACACAATTGCAATGTCTTATTTCCAGTGTATATTATCTAATTATCTTACTTTAAGAGTACAAAAACTAATTCCATTGGCAAACTATCTAATTTATTACTCAAATTAAGGTTAAATACACTTAATTTAAGAAATATTTACTTATTTCTAAATCGTTTTTCCAGTGCAAAAAATGGTGTTAGTGTGCTTGACTGGCCTCCAAACTGGCTTAATCGGAACCCCATAGAGAATCTACAGTAGTAGCCATTCAAAATTTTCCCCCGATAGGAGAATATTTGTACCAAAATATGCTTTTTTATGATTTGTGGACAGTAAGATCTAAAGAGAAGCGTTGTCTCCTGGTCAGACCCTGTAATTCAGTGAAAGGGAGGAGTCAGAGTAAAAGAAATGCATGCCTAGGAGAAGAAAAGGGAGTCACTCCAGTGGCTGGAAGTTTGAGGGCATTTCGCTAGGAGTTGGAGTGAAGTGGGCTGCCATTCGGCTGGCGTTTGACTGGGAAGGGAAGCCATTTAGAATGGCTGCTGCTGTATAGATACCTGTATTGTCAAGAGGATTAAGAGACACCAGGAGCAACAATGCGGATAACTCAAAGGTCGCTAAAAAAGCTACCTGGGCTATTGTTTAGCAGGACTGCTTTTGTGTGTTAAAAGTTCTTTTTAACAGACTGACTTATGAAGAAAACTTTCCAAAAAACAGACACAAAGTCAGTTTTTGAGTAAATCCTTATATGAATTTTACTTATTAAAACTATCCAATTGAAACCAACCTTTCCATGCTCATTGTACTCATTGGAATGCACATATTAATTAGGGAGCAGAGTTGTGATTTGCAGGGAAACCTGCACGTTCAGCTGCTGAATTAAGGCCACAGTGAGCAGTTTGCAGTTATCCAGCATGAACTGTGAGTAGCACTAGAAACAACAGGGACTGCATCTCCCATGTGACTAGTGTATAAATGAGTTTGGACTCCACAAGCCTCGGAAGAATTTGTTGTCTGACTTTTGGTGTTCCTGTTTATACATGACTCATCCCTGTGAATGCTCACTTACACACACACACACACACACACACACACACACACACATAGATTAATACGCTGGAGAAAATCCAAATGTAATAGACAGAGGAAAGCTCTTTCTCTCGTCTCTTTTTCCTCCTTTTCTAACTTTATCTCTCTTCGCCCTTTTGTTATTAAAATAAAGTCTTGTAAAGTAGAAAAAAAATATGCAAACCGTGGAGTGGCAATAGCGGGTTTAGCCAGTGGGAACACAGCGTGATTCCAGCAGGCCTCAACCGCAGAGTAAACACTTTCTTTTCTGAAGCCAGAAATACTTTGGCTCGAGAGAAGAAGAGAGGGAGTTCTGAAAAAGGAGGAAAAGAAGATGGGAGGGGAGACGGAGTACAAGAAAACTGTTGCGGTTAGACATAAGGAGCTCTTTCAGCCATATTACGTCCTCATTTTGCCTTTTCCCTCTTGGAAATTGTTCACACAAATAGTCTGGCAATTAAATAGCAACACACACAGTCAGACCGGTCATGTCACTCAAGCAAATTAGGCCAATGGCAGCGCTACACAGGGGTCACGTCAGAAGTGCCGATTGTCTCAATCACATTAGTCCAGCACTGGCATCTGTTTAGCATTTAGTTAATTGTGATGTTATTAAGTTGTCAGTGAGCATTAGGGCGGCGATAAGCAAAGCAAATATTCCTGCAGCCCAGACAGGCAGTGCTGTGCATGTGTTGCATTTGTACACAAAGGCAACAAACCCTAGTCATTGCAAAACGTTGATGTTACTGCCTTCAGTAAGCTTACTGATCAGAACAAAACGAGCGTCATAAAGTGAATTTTGGTGCAATTATGAGGCACTCCGGTTCAGTGGCGCTCTTTCCAGTCGAGGGCAGATGTGCATTAGCGTTATGACTTCTGATTACCAAAACGTTAGCATGTAGAGCTTCCTGTCGGTGTCATCTGCTAAGTCAAAATGCTGATTAGTGCTGTGCTCCTGCTTGTCGCTTCAGCATCCCTCCCATAATTGAGCAAGCTGTCCTCCGTCTGGGGGAGATTATCCGTCTGTGTGTCTGCGCCCCGGCTGTCAGAGAGCATTCTGGCAGCAGAACTGGATATACAAGGCCAAGACTTGCAGAGAAAGATTAGAATTATCAGTGCTGCTCAAACTGACACTAATCAACATTAGTGGTGTAATGTTTACTGAACAATACATTAAACGCATCATGAATAGACACTGGGTATAGACATTAGTTGCATATGGAGGTATGTAGCGGTTTCAAAAGCCATAATTTTGGTTTTTATGTCAAAAGATCTTATGAATCTATTTGTGAAATTAAGTACAAATTTATGCTGCTGAGCTACCCTCTGCATAAAATTCTCCCATTTGTTGATTTCTGTCAAATTTATTGTAAGAGTGAAAAATCCTTACCCTGCTAAGGAGGTTTTTCTTGCTGCCATTCCAATTTTGGCCTGGCTTCAGTTGGACCAAATGTCTCATATTTGACTGAAAAATACTTGATGCAGAAGAAATCTCATGCATAGCAGGAAACTGAGCCCAAATCTACAGCCTTTCTCCACCGTGCTTGAGAGGTGGTATGAGGTGTTTGTTCTTATTGGCTGTATTTCCTTTTCAAACAGACCTAGGGTTGTGTATTATCTAAAAACCTTTCTTCTTGGTTATAATTTACATATGGAAAAATAAGATAGAAGATGTTATTTTTAGTTGAAACTTACAAACATAAGACATGCTGCTAAACTCTTTTTTTTCTTTAACACTTCCAAACCGGCCATACTTCTGAGAGTGTGATAAAACTACTCTAAAGGTCAATAAATAATTCCCAGGAACAGGGAACTGGGTTCTCTTCCCCAAGCCTGCAAGAACAGCGTGACATCATTTTGTTCTTGTAATCCTGGTTGGGAAGTTCTTAAGTTATTCTTGACACATTTTCTTAATAGAACAAACCTTTCTTTTGTAGGGTCCAGGAAAAATGGAGGTTAGGTTCTGCACTAGCAGTAATTCTCCACTTTACATCTTGTGAAGACTGAAATTTTCTGGCAGGAGACTTTTTTGTTCTTTATCTTGGAACCTTAAGTAATAAAACAAAGTTATCTGTTTTTAATGAGCATTTATTTCACTTCAAATGCAGCGTATTTATTCTGAGATGATGATCTCTTGGGTTTTTGAGAATTGTATCTCATTCTTGAGGAGAATGAGGGCTAAGAAGTCCGCTCAGAAGATTAGTAGCTGTCTGGAAGGATTTTTACTTAAATAAATTTATTTTTTGTTCATAGATCTTTAACTAGATTTTCCTGCAATTTACATATTTTTTTCAAGTACTAGATTATTTCCAGATAATTATCTTTCAGGAAATTAAATATGCCAAGAGTACAGACTCAGAATTTCTCTCTACATTCGCTTTAATTTATTAGATGCAACTATTCCTCTGTAAACAAACACCCTTTTCTTGTCTCTTCCCTTCATTTCTTTATCCTTGGCTCTCCTTCTCTCTCTCTCTCTCTCTCACCTTCCAAACCAAGAAGAGTACAAGTGGTGGGAGACACTATCGCCAGCTAAATTAAATCAAGCAGCACTAGCCAGACTACAGTCACTTCTGCTGCTAACCTCCCCCCTTTTCCCTCCACAAACAAATTTTTCCCCAGATAAGATCTAAATGAGTTTTCCTAGGCGGAGGGAGATCCTCGCGTTGGCTGATAGATACCCAGCACAAGGGCTACAGTGTGACCAATGCTCTGTTGTAATCATCCACAGCCACTATAAGTGTTATGCACACCAGTGTGAATAGAGGATGTGCGGCTTGTGTGTAAATGAGATAAAACGTGTGAATAAACGTTGGCACTACCACATTTCCCTGCACCCGGCGTCACTCATTGAGAAATACCCAACTGGGGCTCTGTACCTTGGTGCCTCATTGCCGGGGCTTAATGTCAGGGTGGGCACGGCTGCTTTGAGGTATCGCCACAGGAAGCTAGGAACAACAGCATGTCAGAGAGGGGAGGTGGTATTCTTATAAGCTGGGTGGGATCCAACAGCAAATTGGGATGTCCTTGCAGCACAGCAACAGTTTGGCTGCAGGAGGATCCCCACATGGACTCATCATTGTAGTCCGAAGGCATCACCCTGCACATCCAGGGAGAGCAATAAAATGATGTGGTATGGGGCACTGGGTGGGGGTGGATTATAGACTCCCAGAGGGCTCTGCGATTCACAGGCCAGAAAATGGAAGACAGCAGGACACACTGCAAATCTGGCCAGCCAATATCCTCTATCCCCCATATCCCTCCTCCGACCCTGAGGATGTGTCTTAGCCTTGTGTCACAATGCAACCCCAGTGAGCGCGTCCCGTTTTCGGACAATCTTAACTCCCTTGGATGCCGCCATTCTCTCGTAGCATTTGCATGTCGGCCGCTGTGGCTTTGTTCGAGATCTGCCTGGTTAAGGGAGAGAAAGAATAGATAAGGAAAGAGACAGAGCAGAGTGGAAATCAGCATCCAGGGAATAAAAAGGCTGCTTTTGTCCTGAGGTTCCCTACTTTCAGATATCCCATCACATTATAACCTTGGTGAGGCGAGGACTTTGAATATAAAGGGGTTCGCCCAAGAGAGCAAAGCGAGAGAAAAAGAGACATGGAACATCGGAGCTACATTGACAATAGCTGAGGTTCTTTTGTCCACAGCATTATTTGAAGTAAATCTCCCTCTGTAATTAGATTGGAACTGTTTGTAGACATCTTAGGAGAGCACATCACATTTAAAAGCAGCAACATACAAGGGGCCTTTTAATTTACAGTGCAAATACCTTTCGATTAGCGTGAAGAGAGCAGGGGGGTGGCAGAGACTGAGCAAGAGGGACAATGGGCCAGTCTCTAAAGCTCTTTCTTTTCTCCTGTTGTTGTTTGAGAGAGGGAAGAGGCTCGAGCAGCTCTCCTGTGTTCCTTAATTGTAAAGCAAGGAGATTAGTAAAAGTGCCTCCACCTTTCACCCTAAACAAAGGTACCCTCGGATCCAGATGCCTGGCGACACAAGGTTTCACACCAGTAAGCTCAGCCACAGCCTTCCCAACACAAGCTCCTCAAGATACAGGTGTACCTTCAGTCTGAATATCATTAAAAAGGTCATTTATTGAGATAGTTTAAATAAATTACTTATTTGAATATAGCAAATTAATTCAATATGTCATTCAAGATTTTGTTTTTGTTGAGATTTTTACAGCATTAGCGGCTTATTTATTGTACAGTGGGTAGACAGGAAAGGGGTATGAGTGAGGGGGAGAGATATGTGGCAAAGGACCGCAGGCCGAATTCGAACCCGCGTCGGCCACGTCAAGGACTAGAGGGCTGTGTATACTCCCACAGCAGTGTGTCACTGTTAGCTTGTCGCAGGTCTGATGCAGATATTTTCGATTTATGCACAATTTTGAAGCGAAGGGACAATCACATACTAGCTAGGATTGTAGGTGTTCGAGTGTCGGTGGGACGAGCTTGTTCGCAGTCTACAACCCGTCATCCAACGTCAGACGACACACTGTTCACCCGTGAGAGTTCCCGAAAGACTGGCCGTGGCACCACGTGTTTTGGCTTCGGGTGCAAACCAACAGAGCTACAAACTAGCGTCCTGTACGGTGTCTGGCATAGTGTCCGAGGTGTGCCAGACATTGTGTACGGCACTACTGCCATTAGGTACCAAACAGGAAATACGCATAGTATAGAGACGATATGGAATTCATCAATCAGAGGCCTCCTTTCTTTCCTCCCTGTGACGCTTTCTGCTGTCTGTCTACTGTCTGCGTCACCTACAATTTTGGGGAGGTGCACCAGAGGAAGAGCGGGGGTGGAGGTGGGCGAGGATCGTATCTGCGTTAACTGCAATACACACGCAGACAACATGGTTTCTGAGCATAAACCAGGATTAAGGGCTTCGTAGATTGGTCTTGCATGCTAACTGCTGTGCCAGGAACTACGCCCTAGACTCAGCACTTCTTTTTGCATGGATCACCTCATCAGTGTGGCATTGTATTGAGATCAGCTTGTAGTTTTGCTGGGGTTTTTAAAAAACTGAGGCTATAACCTAGTGGCGGCCTTCAGCTTCTCCACCTTGTTGTATCGGTGAGTCTCATCATCCACTTGACTACACCTCATAGATTATCCATGGGGTATAGGTCCGGGCAGTTTACCCCTGATACCATGGTCATTAAAGCAGGTACTGTTACTTTTAGAAGTGTTTGCACATGGCGGCTTAAAAATGTAATTGTCTTCTCTGTAATGTTAGTGCTTTTGTGTTTTTTTCTCCACTAAACTTTGTATTTACTGTCGTGCATGCGACACCTTGTGAACAACCGTCTACTCTACAAGTGGCTTATCATGAAAACACCTCTAAAGTCTGTTCTTAGATCTATATTTTAACTAAATGTGTTTTAATCTCTAGCAATGCTTCTACAACCCTGTCCAAGCCTTTCCATGCCCCTGTGCAACTGACAGCATTCGTAATGGCTCCGAGCAGCCTCGCTAATGAAAATGGTCATTGGTCCTTACTCCAAGTCGGTCTCTCAGACTCGTATAAAAGTTAATGTACCCATGACAATGACATTCAGACGACCGTTTAGCTTTGGACAAATGCTGCGTTTCTTGGTGGCAGGAGCAGCTGGGCACGCAGAAATGTCCTTTTACACTGCGTGCATCTCAATCAAACGGCACTTAGCAGTGTCATATTGATTATGGGAGCTTAACCCCCGTCAATCTCTAATGGCTCATTTTGGCAGCATTCCTAAATGAATCGACCAAGGCTCAACAGGAGGGGGAAAAAACTGCTTCTTCTCTTTCATTGTGCCATTCATTTCCAGGATAAGATGGGTATGTTTATTATTCAGGGGACAAATGCAGGTTTGTGTTTTATATTTGTCTTCTTATGCTCAATAACAGGAATTGAAGTGTGGGGGGGGTGACATTTAGACCTAATTATTACCTCATTTAAATGCGATCAGCTCCCAGTTGATGAGAAACCTGAATTTATTGCTGAAGGTAATGAACTATAAGTAAGAGCTCAGAGTAAAAACTAAGAGGTTTTGATATCATTTTCTTTATAGCAGATATTTGTGCTTAATATCTATAAAGGTATATACTAAGGGGTTTTTTCTGTTAATATCAGAAAATTCAGGATGCCTGTTTTTTAAGAGTTTAGAAGCTCTCATTGGATCACCGTATCCTCTCTCTTGCTTCAGTTTTGAAGAGTTATCCAATAATAAATTATTTCAAATATTTATTGGCTTATTTTGATACAGTAGCAGCCATTGAAAATGGCCCTTCCCAATCAAACACCAGCCGAACGGCAGCCCTCTTCCCTAGCCTCGTGAGATCATCCTGATCTCGCAAGCTTTCAAGGTTTCACTCGCAGATCAGTCTGGAGACTCTCCGTTAAAGAAAATTTGGAGCCGTTCACCAAACGAACGTCCAATCAGCGTTGGCTTTGAGGCGGATTGAGGTGTGACGCAACGAGAAGCGCGACAGTTCAGTCTAAAGAACATGGCAGCTTCAGCCGATGAAACTAGCGTTAGCGTGGCTATCGAGCAAGTTTTATCGGAATTGCAGAGTATTTCTTCACTGAAAGAAGAGGAAAACACTGCTCTGGAGGCTTTTCTCAGAGGAAAACATGTTTTTGCTCTTCTCCCGACTGGTTTCGGCAAGAGTTTGATCTATCAATTGGCTCCTCTTCGTCGTCGCTCTGTTACGTTGATCTGATTGGTTTATTTGGCCCGTCTATCACCAACATAGGCCAACCAGCTAACCACTATTTTCGCCCCTTCCCAAAATTACTTCAACGGAAGGTTTCCAGATGGATATGCGGAGCAAATCCATCTGGCGGAGTCAGGTTACCTCTTCCCTGCAACTCCCAGCAAAATCCCCTCCAACTTCCAGCCACTGGAGTGACCCCCCTCCTTCTCCTGGGAGTGGATGCTTTTTTTTTATCTGATTCCACCTTTTCACTGAATTACAGGGTCTGACCACTAGAAGATGCTTCTCTTTAGATCTTAATGTCCAAAGGAACTTTAGGGGACCAGCCAAGTGCCCATCAAGGAAAATGGGGAAATTTTGAATGGCTACTTCTGTAAATATTTACGTAGCATTTGTCAAATACTCTGGGTTCCTGAGCAAAACCCTTAACCCCACACTGCAGTGGGCACCCCATGATTGCAGCCCACTGCTCCCCAAAGGGATGGGTTAAATGTAGAGGTAAATTTCTCCAATGTGAGATCAATAAAGTTCAATTATTATTATTATTGGTTATTTCCAACTAAACAGAACCAGACATGAACCACTCGAGAACAGAGATCTATTAAAAGTGAAGCAGTGTAGAAAATGTTAGCCAATTCTTGTTGTCATCATCTCCAGTAACTGGCACATTAGAACATGTTAGAGGATTAAGTCACAGCTGCTGTGGTTTTCTGAATGTGTGAAAAAGGTCTTACCCAGAAACTCAAACCACTATTTCCCTATTAAATTCTGAATTGCTTAACATATTTATGAAAGAACACATTTGAATTCAGAAAGCAAGGCTGAGCCATAAAGTTTACCCACAGGAAGTATTTAAATTATCTAAAGTTTATTCTTAACTTTACAGTGGTGTCTTTTTTTCTATGTTCAGTACTGTATGTCATCATCCACTGAATATTTTAAACATTTACTTTTTATTATTCATTTTCTTTATAGTTTATGATCAGATATAAGAGAATGTGAGTGTGTATTTTTATGCACATTACTGGATTTAAACACATTTTGTTTCCCTATCTATGATTCAATTGCAACATTTCAAATTTTGTAATTTGTTGAAATAAATGCTCCAAATTAACTCTTACTAATAAGTTATTACAAACCCCACAGTTTTTTGCATACAATGCTCCGTTGCAACCCAATAAAAACATTTTGTTTTAGTAAAGCTAAATTTAAAATGCACTTTGTAACTTTAACCAACCTAATGCCAAGATTTTGTCTAAGTATCCCTGCCTTTTTCATTTTTGTATATTTACTTGCCTAGGTTTTATAAAAAAAATAATAAATTTAGAAAAAATGTTCAAATATATATTTAGTTGATGATGATGCAACTTTGGGCTTACTTTTACACACAGTTACAACTACATTTGGTATTACAATATTTTTCTTGTAGCAGCATTAATCCTATTTGAAAATGTAAATGATCATTATTCTTTTTTTTAGGTACAGTTATTTAGTTTTTTATCATTATTATGATGCTTCTTCAGAAGATTGGATACTTCAGTATTTGCTAAAAGGTCAACACCTTTTTTTTTCAGTTAACATTTCACATTCCTTTTTTTTTTCTTAAATATGCTTTGTTTTATACCAAAACCATAATGCCATCCTTTTTGCTGCGGCCTATCAAAAGTAAACTTTGGACAATTTCCACCGCCTTTCTCTTTCATTACTGTGCCAGTTGTTTAATTATAACTACTGCTCTAATTATAGATATTTGCAGTATTTTCAGAGAGTTTTTTTATATCCGTTATTTGACTTATGAAGATTTAAACACGTCTGACTTCCTTCAATGGCACTTTTTTTCTTTTTAATTTTTTTACTCTTTAAAAACAGGAAGTGGAGAGAATGTCATCAACTGACATAAAAGAATTTATGAACTTAATAGGGATTTTCTAGATATTACTTGGAATGTAGAACCTTTTTTTTTTTTTTTTAATCAGGAGTGTTTTCCAGCTCAATGAATGTAGTCAGATTACAGGTGGAACGTTTCCCCTTACGGCGATGACTGCAGAAGAATAATTTGTCAAGCTCCATCTCAGCTTCTCCTTGTGAACATTAAGATTAAGCAGTTGCACAACGCAATTGTCACAGTTTCAGGCGCAGTAGGAGTGCGACGTGGAGCTGTCACTGCATCGGGTTCGTCTTGGAGGTGGCCGGCCGAGACAATATTCCAAGAATGAACTCAAGTGGGACCCATTACACCCTTCCGAGGGCAGCGGCTTATCAGTTAATAGCAGGTTTCCCTTGGAGAGCAGATTGTTTTGATAGATGGCACCTGGTTAGGCCTTTGTAACTGATTTGCAGAAAAAATAAAAACCTTGACTGTGTAAGGGAGAAAACGACAGAGCGTTTTTGTCTTTAAGGGTTCATTTATACTTGAAGGCAGATGAAAAGGATGGGGGAGGGGCTGCTGAACTTTCTGGTTTGACTCCCTTTTTTTAAGTGAACTGTCACCTGGAGTAGTGAGTTACAACCAACGGCTTACTGTTGCACATTCCTCATGTTTTCTTAGTTTTCTTTGGAGAAAATACCGATTTTATATAAATAATTTTCAGCAAGATTGGAATATGTTCATGTTAGGTTTTAATCTAGACCTTAAAAACAAGTTTTCTTAAATCCAGAATAAAAGATGAAAATCTTTTTTTCAATTAAATTTTATTGCCTACACTGGAAAAAGTTATTTTTTCTTAAAATAAGTGCATTTGTTCTTGAATTGAGGAGGTAAAAGAGACATTTTGCGAATGGAACAGGACAATTTACATTTAAAATAAGAAAAACATAATTGCATTGTCTTATTTCCAGTGCATATTATGCAATTATCTTATTTTAAGATTAAAAATACTCATTCCATTGGCAAACTGTCTCATTTACCTACTTAAAATAATAATAAATACACTTAATTTAAGACATTTTTACTTATTTCTTGATCATTTTTGCCGTCTACTTTAAAAGTTATTAGGTATTAGTGCACTGCAAAAACGATCTGAAATTAAGTAAAAATTTCTTAAACCAAGTGTATTTAGCCTTAATTTGAGCAGGTAAATAAGATAGTTTACCAATGGAATGAGTATTTCTACACTTAAAATAAGTTAATTAGATAATATTCACTTGAAATAAGACAATGCAATTGATTTTTCTTAATTCAAATGTAAATCATCTTGTTCCATTGGCAAAGTGTTTCATTTACCTCCTCAACTTAGGATAAAATGCACTTATTTTAAGAAAAAAAATGACTTCTTTAGATTAACATTTTTTGCAGTGTGGTAGATTTTTTTTAAATGAAAAAAATTAACACATAAAGGAAGTTATGTTCTCTGACCGCAAAGAAAGTAGAGCACTACGTTGTCCACCTGTCATCTTTATTCCAGAGCAGCTTATGTGTCACAATTCAAAGGATCCGAGACCATTCTGTCTTAAACCGGTTCAGCCAGATCCAGGAGCCTCCAACAGAAAATCTTTTGTTTACCATCCTTCAGGTTTAAGATTCCTCAAGGATCAAGAAGTTTTGGGCTCTTGGGTTATTGCTTTTACACCACGGAACACAAGTCTTCTCAGGAAGGCTACTTTCCTTAGCAGACGGTGTGACAGGGGTCAGGAAAAACAGGACAGAGTCAAAATGCTACCACTGATGGTTAAAGATGAGTCGCAAAATAAAATTAAACTTAAAAATTGACTTTTTTGTTTAAAACGCTGAGAGACACTAAAAATAACACCTTAGTGAGGCGAGCTAGTGTGAGCAGAGCTGCTTTTTGTTTTACTTCATTTTTGGTTTAAATGTAAATGTGAAATTAATGTGGCATTTAATTATGTAGTTATTCAAATTCAGATCGGATTAAAGTGAACTGTGCAGCCAGCTGCTCGTTCTTTGCTGACCTTCACTAATTATTGGGTAACATCCTGTTCTGCACCAGAGAAGCATACTTAGGCAGCAAAAATAAAAGTTGAGCACCGTTCAGTTTTGTAAGTCCTTTCTGATCTTCTGATTATGTTTTATCGCCCAAAAGTAGTTTGTGTAAATTGTTTAAAAAAGTAAGAAATACCAGGAATGAAATAAAACAGGTGCAAGATTTGATTTGTTTAAATACAGCAGAAAATGAAATTTAGAAAAAATGTATCCCCATCTGTGCATCAGAGAATGTCTGTTCATGCATTTATGGACTAAAAATGTTTAAAATTTGGTTGCATTTGATAAAAAAAAAAAGAAACAAATACCAATTACCAATTCATTTGTGCATAATAATTAAAAAAATGACACCATTTCTTTTATAAAATTTTTTTTTAAAGTCAGAAAGTTCTTCACCAAAGGTCAATAAATGTAGGTTTATTTTCACAAGCATCTCACAATTTGGGTCACGAGAGTAAGGCTGCCTCACTCAGATCAAGGCTACATGTTGGCAGCTCTAAAACACTGACCCTTTTGCACTTCAGTCGCTTTTTAAATCATTTGGTGGTATGCTTATGTTAACTAGCCTTTTGCAAGAAAGCCAAGCCTAGCCCTTCTTGTCTTGATGTCTTGATGCTTATTGCTTCAGTATTTCCACATAATGCTACATCCTCATGATGTTGCAAAGTATTTTTTGAAGTGCATCAGTTCCTTGTGCAGTAGAGTTGATGCTGCACACTAGACATACAGTAGGGTGGTGTTCTTAGTCTGCAAAGCTTCTCCTTTTTTCACAGATGTAACAATCAGCTTTCATTGTACAAGGCACCAAAACATGGAACACATTACCTGCAGAACTGAAGGGAGAGTCAAACTGGGTCCTTTTTAAACATAAACTTAAAGACTTTTTATTGAGAGGTCAGTCATGTGAACATTAATAATCTAACTGACCTGATTTTATTTCTGTGATGTTTTTAATGTGTAATTTGCTCTGTTGTTCTTGTGTACAGTCACTGTGTTTTGTGTAAAAGCCTAACTGGGGACAGACATTGAAAATTAGCCTTAGCTAAAATGTTGTAGTGTGTGACATGATGCATGAAACATACTTGTCCCTATCAAATAAACGAATGAATAAATAAATAAATGCTCATTATGGACAAAGAGCTGACATGTTTAGTACCTGTGCATATCTATAGACTGTAATGCAACTCTTTTAGTTATATTTGTAGATAGATAGATAGATAGATAGATAGATAGATAGATAGATAGATAGATAGATAGATAGATAGATAGATTCAAAATCAGACAGTAAAATAAATCATGAGTAAATATGATCTTAAGGCTTAACTATAAAGTAAAAATATATATTTTTTTAAGATGCACAACTAAAATTTTGTTAATTTCCCATATTATTACTACTGACCACTGCCAGCCTTTAGACCACTAAGGAAACTTGAATACCACAAATATCATTTCATGTATTCAAACATTTCTTCTTAAATGATTTGAATAAGATCAAGTTTTAGTTCAGATTAAAATGCTGTTTTACTGTCTACTTGTGTCGTTATTAAACTTGTTAATTTTGAAATAATGTAAAGGGATACCTCAAAATTGTTAAAGCAAAGGTCCTAGATCTTTTTCCAACTTTGGTATTTTTACTCCCAATTTTCTGTTATGTAAACATACTCAGTTTATATGAAGCACAATTGAGACACCTTAGCTGCGAAAGAGAGATGCAGAAGCTTAGTTTGTTTGTTCTCAGTCTAAATTTAAAAAATGTTAAGTAGCTGAATGATTATGAAGTTAGGGATTTACATATAAAATGTGTATGTGTACATAGAAATAGTGGAGCTTTCATTTTTTAACCCCCACCATGGTTAAAATAAAGGTTTCCTGCAGAGGAATGTTTGTTGGGGGGGTTCTGCTGATCGGTGTCCTCTTACAGTCCGACTGACCAGCAGGCTGGGCTGGAGGAGGTGATTGATTGGGTGGTGCTGGGGCCACCAAGGACCCTTTTCTGCAGCTTTAGAGGTTAGGGGTCATCTCTTCTGCAAATCTGCTTCCTTTTGTACAGTCGCAATACAGGGAGGACGGTGTCACATCACCCCCCCCCCACACACACACACACACTCTTCTCTTTTTCTCCCCCGGCCCTCCGCCCTCTCATCTTCACCATGGGAAAATGGGGGAGGCATCAATTAAACCTTTTTTCCTCTTTGTCTCTATCCTCTGAAGTTGCTCTTAAAAAAAAAAAACGCAAATTCTTTAGGGTTAGATGCAAAGAAGCGCTCAAGGCCAAGCCGCAGAGCTTTTACAAAGAGTTTGTTAAGGTTTCCTGAGAATAAAACTAATGATAATGGTGTGAACAAGCTGTTGGAGAAACAGCCTCTAATGGATTACTTAAGATAGCAATTAGCTGTACACTAGTACCACATATCAAGATCTAAGTGGCCTAAAATAAGAGTCTTGCATAAGGATGTCATGTTATAATTCCACTCATTAATAAATTGAATTGGTTTAGATTAAACTCAACAGGAAGTTATGAGTAAAGCTCCAGGTTTCTCTCCTCCTTTTTGCAGAAAATAGCTGCTTTAATGACTTCAAAATATAATGCAACACAAACATAGATGTAAATTGTTGCAGTTGGTCAATGTTTAACCAGAGTTTTAAAGAGGAGTCGGGAGATATGATCCTAGTTTGTGCAAAAGGTTTGCCGAGGCAGAGCGTTGCAATTCAGAAAATGTGGCCGGTCCTTGGCCCTTGGGGGCCAAGTTTTTGTGGTCATAGGACCAGGATTACACTTTAACCCCAGCACCGCCAGCAACCAAACCCACCCACCCCCACCCCATCTCCTGGCTAAGGCCTGGGGTCAGGTGAAAGGCCAGGAATCTTAAACAGGGTGGAAAAGAAGAGGGGGGGGGGGGGGGGTAAAGGAGAAAGTCCGCCTTTCAAAGATTCCCGAACGCTTTGACGTCCTGTATTTCATTTGAATTCCACTTCGGAGGATCGTTCTATCGGGCTTTGTTCCTTTGTTGCTTGCTAATTAGAACATGCACATCACTTTTTAACATGTTTACATCCCCATCGAAGTCTGAGCTTTTGATGAAGGAATTCTGAACTGAAAAACACCACTTTAATGTATTTTAAAAAAAGAATCTAATGATTAAAGACAACAGTTGATCATGTTTATTTCAATGCTAAATCAACGGATCTTTTTTAAATCTATGTTTAAATTTTGGTTCAGTATCCTGCACAAAAAGCCAAGGTTTTCCAACAGAGGAAGGTTTTTATTCTATCAGCAAAAGAATTGGCAATAGATCTGAGGTTTACCTTGATGCCAGATGCTGTCGCTTACGACTCACGGACAAGGTTTATTCGCAAGCATTGTTGTTCGAAAGTTGTATTTTCATTTTTCCTTCCATTTTTATAAGATGAAGGTGAAGATTTACTGATTTAGGAATCAAAACACTTTCAATTCATTTCTGTGTTGTTTCATACTTCAGGTTTTAGTCCCCAAATCCGAACACATGCAAAATTTTAACAAATATTCAAAGCCAACAGAAAATAAAATGGATAAAACCTTATGCCATTTAATTGCTGTAAACAGAAAAGCGTTTAAGTTTATTTATAAGAAGAGCTGGCTTCTTGAATAACAATATATGGGTCTCGTATGTCACTGTTTTTTGAGGTTTCATAAACTAAAGAATAGATTTCTGAAAAAAAATTAAAATTTGTTACCTTCATAAACTCAGTTTTTAAATATAAAAACCATCTCCTATGATGTAGACCAAGCGCAATCACATTTTCTTCTGTAATCATCATCTGATGTTAATAAAAAATATTTTTATTACATTGAAATAACTATTGATAGATATATATAAACAGATCAATATTAGTTAGATATTAGATACATTTTGAACATGTTTCTGTGATGTAGTTTTGCCGTTATAGCTCTACTTGTGCACTTTTTTTGCACATCTATGATTTTCCTTGGTTAAAATCTGATGTCAAATAATTCATTTACGATGATTAGTCTCTTATTTTGGTTCAGCTTTCCTCTGTCCATCCCAACCTGATTACCACCAGGATTGTAGTATCAAGGAATCAATTTAATCAAAGCCAAAAGATCCTTAAAAAAATGACCTGATCCAAAGAAATGCCTATAGAAATGGTTGCAAAGTAATTTCTGAGCCTCTGGGTTTTCAGAGAACTGCTATGAGAGCTCATATTTATATTATGGAGAAAACATGGAACAGTTATGAACTTTGCAAGCAGTGGCTGGCCTAGAAAAATCTGTACCGAGAGTAAAATGTCAACTCATCTAGAAGGTTAAAAAGAACCCAGAACAACATCTGAAGCTGTTGCAGGCCCTATTTTCTCACTTAAGGTCAGAGTTTGTGAATTAGCGATGAGAGGAAATAAAATGACCAACTTCCATAGAATAGTTCCCTGTACATCTTAAAATATTTTTCTGTTATATTTTGTTTAGAATTAGCTCTAATAATGACAGGAAAACACGGTGATGGTAGAGTGATGGTCTGGGGAGCCAAGCTGACCATAAACATGTCCAAGAACTACAGGGCAAAATTAGTATTTTTTTTCTAAAACCATGCATATCTTCCATTTTTAAAAGGAAATTAAATGTATGCACTATGTTTAAAATAGAGTTTATGATCATTCCCACCATCTATAGGAGGTGGATGACATGCTGTAAATGTTGGAACTGTGGGTTTTGCTCATGATTTAGCTGAAAAATCCTAAATGAGACCATCCAAGCATCAGTTCATGAGCTTTCTTCCTCCACACTTTGGGAGGTCTGCATCTTAAAAACCAAAAATAAATTTTTAGAGTGACATAAATCAAAGTTCAGATTGAGATTGTATTAAATAATAGAAAAGAAACTTAATTTAGGCGCAACCTTCTCTACTGAAACCTAATCTATTTTAATTAGATCCTTCTTTCTCGGTTGTTGAGAAAATACTTTTGATTCTCATCTGTTAAAAAAAGAAATCATTTTTTTAAAGAATTTAATAGATACTCTTCTGGTATTGGAGTCTACGGAAGAAGATTAGGGCCACTGGAAAAAAAAAAAAAGGTTAACTGATTTTTAAATTTTATTTCAGGTTAACATGGGAAAAAAGTCAGAATTCTGACTTTAATCTCAGAATTCTGACTTTATTCTCAGAATTCTGACTTTTTTCTCAGAATTCTGACTTTTTTCTCAGAATTCTGACTTTTTTATTGTCAGAATTCAGTCAGGATTCTGAGATTAAAGTCAGAATTCTGAGATTAAAGTCAGAATTCTTAGATTCAAATCAGAATTCTCAGATTAAAGTCAGAATTCTGAGAAAAAAGTCAGAATTCTGACTTTTTTCTCAGAATTCTGACTTTTTTCCCAATACTAAACTAAAATAAAATTTAAAAATTAGTTAACTTTTTTTTTTTTCCACTGGCCCTAATCCTCTTCCATAGGAGTCTGAAAGTATGATCTGTTTGATTTTTTTTGCTGCTCTGTCCTGTTTAAGTCTGACACAATAGTTGGGTTCCCTCCTGACCACCCATGTGTCTGAGCAGAGCTTGTGTTTGCATCTGGTGTATGTTGCCGCTGAGTGCATCTGGCAGCTCGTTCTTGGGCCAGATGTACTGTGGAAACGATGGGGGTCAAGGTTTGGAGAACTCCCCGTTACATAAAAAAAAAAAAGGTGTGGATTTATAGCAGCGGCTCTGGGTCAGGGGTGCTCATGCTCCCTGCTTTCCACACCAACACTATGATTTCCGGGGATCTGACAATGGAGAAATATGGCTCGCGGAGGTAGAGGAAGAAGAGCTAAATATAGAGATGATGGGGCAGAAGTTAGGTGATGGAAAGGAGACAGAAGCAACATGAAAGCATTATTTTCTGGTTCGTTTTTTGTTTTTGTTTTTTTCTCCGAGGTGTTTTCTAGGGATCAACCACTTATTTTGAGCTTAAAGCTTCTGATTTTAGAGTTAAAGTTGTTATAAATACATCTAATCTTAACAGCCCGCCAGCCAATGACACAATTGTATAACATTACACTTAAAAGTTAAGTGTGCAAAGAATTCCACTGATGCATCCTTTAATCAGAGTCCGCTACTGTTAAAGAGACAGTCTGATGAGCGGACGCTGATGCAAACACACATCCAAACATTTACAGTCAGAATGCAATGCAATCCTAAGATTTAATGTGTTCCTGAAGAGTTTCATTTGCAGATTTGACTAATATTTACAGAAAGAAGAGAAGATCACTTGTTGCGGTATGCTGGTCTCCTTGCAGCTTTCCTCTGTATATCTGGGCGAGCACAGCAGCCAAACTGCTCGGTTAACCCTCACCCTTCACTAACAAACACATGACCCTCTAAACTATTTTCTAATCTTTATTCTGAGCCATGAACTGTATCAGTGGTGGACAGCGAGGCTTAACCTATAACTCATAAGAGGCTTTTTATCTGGAGGGTAAACTCCTGTGAACTGGGAGGTCATGTGAGGACTTTTCCCATTCCCTGTGGTTGTCTAATGGGAACCAGTGGAAACTGAGGAGCGCCCCCCGCTGGACCAACACACACACATACAAATTCTATGTCCCCACTACTGCAACCTAGAATGACACTGGTTGATGCAGCTTTATTCTCCCCCTTCCAGCCTGCTGTTTATTCAGATGGGACTTTATGAGGTTGTTTTGTTGCTATCATTACCGTTATATGATTATCCTCCACTAATCTCTCCAATGTGATATTCCTGCAGGACCAATTTCTGGAGCAGGATCGTTTCTTATCTACATGCTTTTTTTCTTGCTTTCCTCCATAGACGGAGGCTTAGGAAGATGATCTTTTAGTAATGATTTAATTTCTGCTTTCATCGAGGCCCAGTTTGACCGTAAACTAAAGGGAAACATAAAAATAAACCGATCTTTACAAACACAGAATTGAAAAAAACAATGTGCCACATAAATGATTAGTGTTTTTTATATATATATATATATATATATATATATATATATATATATATATCAAAGATGCTTCTATTACATGCTAACTGTAATAATCTCGTTTATTCCATAAAAAAATAAAAAATAAAATCTCGTTTATTCTCGGCAGATGAGTAATTATCCAGTCTGGCCTACAATTACCCAAAATGATTGTAAAGCAATACTTCTCTGCTCTTTTTTTTTCAGGCTGCTGCTCTATATGGTAAAGTTAAAAAAGAACAAAACTTTGAAAGTATATACAACAAGTTAGGCTTACAAGTAAAGTAGGTCACATGGTTAAACATAAGTAACTTACAAACATAAATGTAGTTAGTAATTAAATAAGAAGCACCAATGGAATAAAAATTAAATAGAAAATAATAAGTAAATATATAAAAAATTACATTAGAAATGAAACAGAATACAATGAATGAAAGAAAAAATAAATAAGTAAATAAAAAAAAAAGTGTTACTGCATTAAAAAGGTTCCACCTATTAATAAATATGTCTTTTTGAAGCCTCAGGCAATAAGTTATTTGTTCCATATGATAGATTTCCCAGACCTTTTCAATCCACATTTTGTATGTTGGCGGGTTTGCAGGCTTCAACCATTTAACTGTGATGCATTTAAGAGCTGCAATCAGTAATATTTGTAGAAGGTATTTTTTTCCTCTTCCAGTAACGTGTTTTGGTAATAATCCAAAAAGTACCATCTCAGGGTCTTTGTTAAAGGTTTTCTGAAATACTTTTCTGAGGGCCTCGAATATCTCGTCCCACAGTTTTCTCAATTTAGGACATTTCCAGAATATATGAGTATGGTTGCCGATGTGTGACCCACAACTTCTCCAGCATTTATCTGAGTGCATGGACCCCATTTTAGACATGACAGCTGGTGTCCTGAAGAAACGTATTATCTTCCTACTTCTCTGCTTTTAAAGTTTATTTTATTGTTTTGTGTTTATTTTTAATTAGGGATGCACGATATAATCGGCTCCCTATCGGTATCGGCCTGTATCGGCCTTAAAACTGAATATCTGTCATCGGCCACCCCACCGATATTTAACCCGATATTTGATCAGCTTCTGAGTTTCTAAAGTCTAAAAAAAAAAAAAAATAAATATATATATATATATATATATATATATATATATAATACTTCTTCTTCTTCCTGAAAAACTTCTTTTTTACAGACTTAAAAACTTCTAAAGACGAGGGAAAAAATATTGATACATTAAAATATCCCAATATCTTCATATGCTGATATATTGCCATTTAAAAACACCATATCAATCTCTTTTACTAATGAAATATTGCTATATGTCATCGTTATGCTACGAAATCCCCCGAAAATTCACAAAATTTTGCCATATTTTTATATGTTGATATATTGACGCGGTATCGATCTATTTTACTAACAAAATCTCACAAGAATTTGCAAAATATCAAAAGAGTTTGTAACAGAACGATGAAATTTCACGAGATTTTGAAAGTAAAATAGATCGATACCGCGTTTTTAAAAATCAATTTGATATCAGCATATGAAAATATATTTGAGAATATTATTTTTCAAAGTGTCAGAAATGGATAACAAAACTGCTATTTTCAATGACTACTTATTTTTGTCCAGCTTTAACATCGGTATCGATATCGGTTATCGGCTACATGAGTTTTAAAATATCGGCATATCGGATATCGGCCAAAATCCCAATATCGTGCATCCCTATTCTTAATCCAACTGCCTTTATTTTATTGTTTTTACTCTTTTCATTCTAGCTCTATAACACTTTGGAATAACAAAATTGTTTATTTAATGTGATGCAAATTAAATTAAATGTAAATTATTTCTTCTTTTATGGTCAAGATCTGCTGAGATAACTATCTTGCATACCACTAAAGTAATTTTTATCTATTATATTTATTATGCATAATTTATAATTTGATGGAAAATCTTAAGTAATATAATTTTTTTGTCATTTTTTATAAAAACCAACAAGTATAAGTCAGTCTTTCTGAGCAGGCTTGCAGCTTAATAAACCTCCTGCTCACAGCTTGCAGCTGAAGGTTGCCATGTGTGCCGCCGCTTTATTTTCCATGATTGGTCATGATTTCTAGGACCCAGATTATTACAAAACGGCTAAATTTGTCTTACTTGTAACCAAAAAAAAAAAGGAGTCTTATTTCAATCAACGCACAGGAAGTACACAACAGGTGGGGGAGGGGAGCGCTGTTTTACATTGTGCTCCTTACAGATAAAGGAAACTGATAACTGACTTTTTTTTTCTTTCATCTTGTCAAAAGAGATTTAACCTTTAAGAGTAAGCTTAAAAGTATAGCGGTAAAAATGTTTTGAAACCTTTACGCATAAAGTCCTAACTTCAAACTGTAGATGATTGAACATTTTTTTGACACTCCAGGTAACCGTTTGGAAAATAATCTTGTTATCCAAACTTTCAGCTCTTTTATCTCATAAATTATTGCTCTTTATATAAATATCAAATTTAATTTAAATATGTTTATATCTCTTGCTAAACATCTGATTACTTCAGACATGATCTCTTATCCATCCTGATTTGAAGACTGGAATAAGCAGAATTGTGCCTCATCATGTTGGTAACGCAGGGAAACGGAAGGTCAACTGCCACTTATGAACATTTCTTGAACACTCTGATTAATTTTTTCAGATGATCGAATTACAGCAAAGTGCTTTAGCTACATTGAATTTAAAGGAGTTGTTAGAGGAGCCACTAATTAGAGAACAGGGGACATTATTGTAGTGTTTTTTTTCTTATGTCGTAATATTTTTTTGTTTAATAAAGTTACTTAAATGAAATGTATATTTTTCTTTTTTTTCTCGAATCTTAAATTATGGTTCTGGAATAAAAAAAGCAAAAGGAAGGGCTTTATATATATTTAAATGTGATATTTATGCTCCTTTTTTGTTGTTTCTAATGATGCTAAGCCCCTTTTAAAGGTACAATCCCAATTTTGTTTACTATAATTTTACAACAATACTGGATGTAGCCACAAGGCCTGAATAAACAGAACAAGGTCGGGACTTGATCACATATGAAATTGAGAGAACAAACCCTGTGCTCCACCTCCCCGCCGCCCCTTCACCCCCCAAAATCAATTTCCTTTAAATGGAATTAAGTGAGATTGAGGCGCAGCACTGTATTAGTTCTTCTAAAAGCAACCCTTGCAGCAGCTGACACACATGCCGTCTGCTCCTTTAACTCCTCTCCATCAGCTGCCGCTTCCCTCAAAGCAGTTTGATCGACGCGCAGCTGATCTATAAATACAGGCTTTTAGTTTTTCTTTTAGTCCATGGAGTCAAGGCAGCCGCTTGGAGTTTGGCCTCAGGGTCACAGCTGCCTGAAGTCCTCCTTCACCTCCTTTGGTCGTTCACTCGCTCCTCGTCCAGTTCAGAAAAATTTCCTCTGAACTTCAAGCTAATGTAATTTTGAAAAGGAAAAAAAAACTGAAATAAACATTTTTAGAAAATAACTTTTAAATAATTTTACAGATCAGTTTGAACAACTTTAGTGATTAAAGAAAAATAAAAAGTATTCCAAATGAGTTATGGGACATAAAGAATCATTAAACATCCACCAGCTTAGTTTGCTGTGAATGAGAAATAAAATTTATTTTATTTAATTTAAGAAATGTTTTATTTCAATCCTTAACGTACATTAAAAAAAAACTGCAAAGCTTATTTAATGGGAACATTTCCACATGGTAAAATTATATCATTGTTATATTAAGCATGTAATTTTTTATTATTTTCTGCCTCCTTTGGTCTTTGTTTTTTACTTGTTTTCTTGTTCTTAAAAAAAAATTTATTATTACACTGGAAAAAATCAAAATCTACAGTCATTTTTTCTTAAATAAGTGAATTTTTTCTTGAATTTAGGGGGTAAGTGAGAAACTCTGCCAATGGAACAAGACAATTCACATTTAAAATAAGAAAAAACAAATTCATTGTCTTATTTCAAGTGCATATTATCTAATTATCTTATTTTAAGAGTAAATATCCTCATCCCATTGGCAATTAATCTTATTTACCTACTCAAATTAAGGGTAAATACATTTAATTTAAGACATTTTGACTCATTTCTAGATGTTGTTTGCAGTGTAATATTTAATATTAGATTATTTAATAAGATAAAGTGTTCCTATGCATGTAATTAAAGTTAAATTAATTTAAAAGATTAGACTTTTGATTCTTCTTTTCTCTATTTGAAATCAATCTTTTACAATGATATGAAGTTAGTGGATAGCGATGACAGTAATTTATACCTTAAGCAGTAAAGGAGGTGGGCAGAATATTTATATAATACTTTTAATAAACTCAGAAGTAACCCAAAGTTCTTCCTTTTTTTTACTTTTAAATTTACTCAATATTCTTCCTATCACCACTTTTTCTCTCGCTCTGTAGTTTGTCGGCCTGTTTTGCTCATGTATTACTTTCTATTTCTTTGCTTTTAGGTTTTCTGCCTTTTATTCTCCCTTTTCCATCATTTTTTTCACATAAACTAGTAGATTTTATTCTGATTACCTTATTTTTCTCTATATATATATATTTAAAGTATTTATCTCGAGGGACCTGATGAAGGCGACAAATAGGAACGACCATAGAGTCCTGGCCCAGCTGCTTGCTCTCAGGGTGTTGGCTGCTGTTTTCCAGCACAGGGCACACCTAATTTCCATGCTTTTTTTTTTCTTCTGGTATAAAAAGAGGAAAGAACTCTCCTGTTTGTACGTTAAATGCAAACACTCTGTAACAATGGAGGCTTGTAGTGCACTGTGACTTTTTTTCCTTGGACCTCCATCCCTGGACTCATCCTCTGCGACTCCCTACAAAAGGCCTGTGTTAACTACATTAAGCCGACCCAGAAGCATGCCATCCCCTTTGTACCTAATACCTTTAGAGTTCAGCAGCGATTCCGCCATGCTTTTCTCACAGCATTCATCTATGATTTGCTCTACCTTTTTTTAAATTGAGAACAACAGATGAGCCTCCAGCGCCCCCTCATTTCTGGCCCCACCCACCCTTCCTTTCCCTGCTTCTCTTAGTCTGAGAAAAGAAAACAAACACCCCATTCCTGCTTGACATGTCTGTGTGCTGCAAAGGATGATGGGTGCTGGGGATGTGAGGAGTTTAGGGACAGTAGAGTGAGGTGCTAAAAGCCTTTTGTCCAGCCAGGAAAGACGATGTCAGCAGCCAAAGTGAGGAGGGGAAACGGAGAGGGAGGGTGGGAGAGCTGGGGTCATTTGGCTTCAGCCCCTCAGTGTGTGTGGGTGTGGGTGTGTGTGGGGGGGGGGGGTACATGTGTGCAGGTTGAAGGACCTAAGAGCCTGTGACTAATGTGGGTTTGCAACCCCATCACCCCCCCACCACCCTTTAACATTGTGCGTCTACACTGTCCAGATGGCCAGTTAGAGGAATAAAACCTGGGAAGGCTGGGATTCAAAGTTGGGATTCCAGTACAGAGAAAAGAAAAACTGGGGGAAGGGGGGGCGACATTACAAAAAAAAATCTCAAAAACATGGAAATTTTACTGGACCAACAAGAATGCTGTGTGGGATTTGCAGAAAAATGACTAAATTTGACCCAGGGGGAAAAAAAGGGAGAAAAAAAATGCATGAAAATGCGAATGAGTCTGCTAGAAAAGTAAAACAGGGAATAGAGAAACTCATTACCATTATTACGTGATTAGCTTAATTGTGAAAAATTCCTGATATCAGAGTTTTTTGTTTTGTTTGTTTCATCCGGGGGAAAAAACAGATAATATCACCTAACTTTGGAGGTTTTCTAGCTAATATAAAACATATTTTATACAAGGAACTGACAATACCTTTGCTTTCCATAAAAGTATTTTAAGGCAGAAATATTAGTAAACATATTATTATTATGAGTAACTTCATTATTATTAGTTGTAGATATGGCAATTTTTTATTACTCTTAAAAATAGTAGTTGTGGTCATCATTAATGTTGTTCAATTTAATATGCTGTTATTTTTATTAATAATAGTTTGAAAAAATATGTCTCCTAAAATGATAAATATTATTACCTAAAAAAAAAATAATAAATTGTATTATTTGACAAGGACTTATCTGGAAAAGTTTTGTGTATTTAAGCCATTTTTAATTGTTTTTATGTGAAAATAGAATGTTTTTATTACTACTATTCCTACCACAACAGAAATGTTTTCAGAAATAATTATTTTCTCTTTTGATTATTTTCCTGGTATCATCAGATTTAGAATAAAATGGGAGAAAGAGCTGAGAGCATTGTGTCAAGGATTGTTGTTCCGTTTTCTATAGTTAGGTGACATTTTTCTGACTTTTTATTTGTTAGATCTCAGCATCCTCTGCAGCCTCAGTTCCTCGGCAGCCGCCTAGCATCTTTAGAACTGTAGAAGTTTAGAACTTCAGATGTTTGTCTTCTGCTCCATCACAGAGTTAGAAAGGCATCAGATCTGTCATATACGCTCAGCCGTTGCATGACAATGAGCCAAAACCTGCAGCTGGAGTTCAGTTGCACAGCTTCAAAAGTATTTTCATGCCGATTTATGCCCCGTCCCCCCAGAGACACGGTCTTTACATCAAACCTGGAGTTAAACAAAATATTGATCCGATTTAGGATGTTTTCGCTATGGATGAAGTTAACTGTTAAAAAGCAGTTCTTTTCCTGATTTTTTACAGCATTATATATTAAAATGGCATCTAAATTTAATTTGGTTTTGATTAAAAAAACTAAATTTATTTCGAGAGCTAAAATCAACATCAATTATCCACATTTTTACAACTTTAAAACGGTTTTAGCAAAAGTAGGCTTCTTTTCCTGCCGAGTTCAGCGTCATTAATCCTGGAGATGGGGATTAACATCAGCCAGATTCCCTGATATATTTGGAGTGAAAATGTCTCCATTTTCTGTTAAAGAGAAAAATAGGTCGGCGCTCGAATGCTGTGCTTCATCTGTAAACACACAATTGAGCATTTCTGTTTGGAGGAAAAAAAAAAAAAAAAAAGAATGATCAACCCATGCAGATTTCTCGGCGGGATACCCGAGCAGCTCTCTGAAAGCTGTCATTTATTTTCATTGCTTTGCCGCCGTAATGGACTTCGCTTGAACGACATCTTTGTATTTAACCTTGAGGATGAAGCATCTGAGTGCATATGCACATTTATGTGGCCGCAAATACACACAGACACACACTTTACTATCATAATGATCATCTCGAGTACCGTTTTTTTTTTTTTTTTCTCTTTCTAATACCACATTTTGGTTTAGTGCTCTCTCTTTCTCTAAAGAGCTGCAATGAAAATCCTCTCCAGCTTTTTAATTTGGGTGAGCCATTAATGCTTAATGGGCCTGCAGTTTTTTTTTTTTATATCATATGGCCACATTAAAACGAATGTTGAATGTGAAACTTGATGCAGATTTTTAGTCCCAGCAACAAGTAGCACTCTGTCCAGCAGTTGCCAGAATCCCGTATCAGAGACAATCTAGAGGCTCCAGCTTTCCAGTCTTCAAATCTACGGAAGAGGATTAGGGCCACTGAAAAAAAAAAAGAGGAAACTGATTTTTTTATTTTATTTCAGTTTAACATGGGGAAAAAAGTCAGAATTCTGACTTTAATCTCAGAATTCAGACTTTTTTATTGTCAGAATTCAGTCAGAATTCTGAGATTAAAGTCAGAATTCTGAGAAAAAGTCAGAATTCTGAGAAAAAAGTCAGAATTCTGAGATTAAAGTCAGAATTCTGAGAAAAAAGTCAGAATTCTCCGATTAAAGTAAGAATTTTGAGATTAAAGTCAGAATTCTGAGATTAAAGTCAGAATTCTGAGATTAAAGTCAGAATTCTCCGATTAAAGTAAGAATTCTGAGATTAAAGTCAGAATTCTGAGATTAAAGTCAGAATTCTGAGATTAAAGTCAGAATTCTGAGAAAAAAGTCAGAATTCTGAGATTAAAGTCAGAATTCTGAGAAAAAATTCAGAATTCTGAGATTAAAGTCAGAATTCTGAGAAAAAAGTCAGAATTCTCCGATTAAAGTAAGAATTTTGAGATTAAAGTCAGAATTCTGACTTTAATCTCAGAATTCAGACTTTTTTATTGTCAGAATTCAGTCAGAATTCTGAGATTAAAGTCAGAATTCTGAGAAAAAAGTCAGAATTCTGAGAAAAAAGTCAGAATTCTGAGATTAGTCAGAATTCTGAGAAAAAAGTCAGAATTCTCCGATTAAAGTAAGAATTTTGAGATTAAAGTCAGAATTCTGAGATTAAAGTCAGAATTCTGAGATTAAAGTCAGAATTCTGAGATTAAAGTCAGAATTCTGAGATTAAAGTCAGAATTCTGAGAAAAAAGTCAGAATTCTGAGATTAAAGTCAGAATTCTGAGAAAAAATTCAGAATTCTGAGATTAAAGTCAGAATTCTGAGAAAAAAGTCAGAATTCTCCGATTAAAGTAAGAATTTTGAGATTAAAGTCAGAATTCTGAGATTAAAGTCAGAATTCTCCGATTAAAGTAAGAATTCTGAGATTAAAGTCAGAATTCTGAGAAAAAAGTCAGAATTCTGAGAAAAAAGTCAGAATTCTCCGATTAAAGTCAGAATTCTGACTCTTTTCCCATACTAAACTAATTTTTTTTTTTTTATCAGTTAACTTTTGTTTTTGTTTTTCCAGTGGCCCTAATCCTCTTCCGTACAAATCCCATCAGACTTTGTAAAACAACTTTTTGTCAGGAAATACTGATGACATCTATATATGAAAATAATGTCAGATTTTAGTTTTTCCCAGCCTCCAGATACCACAAGTTTATTTCCACTTTTTTTTTAGGCCATTTCAGGTCACCTGTTTCTGTTAAACTTAGGAATGAAATGCTTATGACTTTACATTAAGGACTTTTCCGATTTTGGTAATACCATATTATAAGGATTTTAGCATTGAAAGTGTCCTTGACTACTATGCTATTTATAACCTTTATTTTGCATCCAACAGTCAGGAGATAGTAAATGATAACTGCTGTTATAATTTAACCACCAAAGAGTGTAAAAGGTTAAATATAGCTGTAATTTAGACTTTAGAGCTGTGCAGTGAAAGCTGTATAAATTATGTCCTGACTTCATTCAGTCGTAAATAGCAGAACTAGTTCTTTCCTTCCAGCAGCTACTATAGCATCTTAAGAAAGGTAACTTTCAGCTTTTTTTTATTTTTATTTTAGTCCGCTTTCTGTTTAACTTGTTTCCAGTTTATCGGATTATATTTGCCAGAAGTCGTTTTATAATCGCCATTAATAAAATGGGGCATTTTGCTTGATGCAGGGATGGGAGCGGTTTTAGTTTCCCAAAAAGCCTCAATTGCAGCTGAACTGAAACAGAACCTTCAACATTGGATTGCCCAGAATTTAAAATGTGCTCTGATCTGCAGAAAAACATTTTCTTTAATGATTCAAGCATCTTAAAGTTTGCTCTGTGATTGTAAAAAAAAAAAAACACATGGTTCTAACTACTGGGTGCATGGCGTCTTTCGACTGCAAGTTGTAACTTGGACCTTCTAATGAAAGGAAACTGTATGATAATAACGATATCTTCTCTGTAGCTGGTTCTGGCTCAGCACCAGTTGTACTACTGCCATCCATCCTCTCACCCCCTCCTGAAGGAGTAAGAGTAAGCCAGCTGTCATGGTCAGGGCTGGCCTCAAAGCTACCAAGGCCAGCTGTAGTGCAAGAACTGTTCCCTCTCATTTCCACATCATTTATCTGCTCCCACTCCACCCATCCACACCTTTCTCACCCTCTGCCAGTCGACCAACCAACACTGTCTGGGTTTTCTGTCTTTTCCCCTCATAAAGCCTGATTTTCTGTGCAGTTGGTTAGCTACATGTGTTCAAGCCTTCACATTTTTTAAACATGTTTAACATAAAAACGACAAAGTAGAGATTCATTTTTTCTGTAGGAAAGCCATGCAAGGCAAGGCAAGGCAAATGTATTTGTATAGCACAATTAGTAACAAAGACAATGCAAAGTGCTTTACATGATTAAAATACAGGAAGATAAAACAGAATCAAAGCAAGTAGGAAAAAATAAATAAAATAAAAAATGCAGAAACAAAAAAGAATATTAAAAACAGTTGGACTAAAGAAAATATGTTTTAGTTGAACCGTTTAACTAGAACAGTCGAAGGCAATCCTAAACAAATGTGTTTTTAGTCTTGATTTAAAGGAACTCAGGCTTTCCGCACTTTTACAGTTTTCTGGAAGTTTGTTCCAGATAAGTGGAGCATAGGAACTAAATGCTGCTTCTCCATGTTTAGTTCTGGTTCTAGGTATGCAGAGCAGGCTGGAGCCAGAAGACCTGAGTGGTCTGGAGGGTTGATACACTGATAGCAAGTCTGTGATGTATTTAGGTGCTAAGCCATTCAGAGATTTATAGACTAACAGAAGTATTTTAAAGTCTATTCTCTGAGATACAGGGAGCCAGTGTGAGGACTTTAGAACCAGGGTGATGTGCTCTACTTTCTTGGTCTTAGTGAGGACACGGGCAGCAGCGTTCTGGATCAGCTGCAGCTGTCTGATCCACTTTTTAGGCAGACCTGTGAAAACACTGTTGCAGTAATCAATTCGACTAAAAATAAACGCATGGATTAGTTTTTCCAGATCATGCTGAGACATTAGTCCTTTAATCCTGGAAATGTTCTTGAGGTGATAGAGAGCCGACCTTGTAATCGTCTTTAAATGCTTTTGGAGGTTCAAGTCTGAATCCAGCACTACACCTAGATTTCGGGCCTGATCAGTGATTACTAGCTGAAGCGACTGAAGCCGTGTTCTTACTTTAGATCTCTCCTCTATTGGTCCAAAGATTATTACCTCAGTTTTGTTTTTATTTAGTTGAAGAAAATGATGGCACATCCAGGCATTGATTTCTTCTAAGCATTTCCTCAGTGCTTGAATTGGTTGATAGTCACCTGGTGACATGGTGATGTAAAGCTGTGTGTCGTCAGCATAGTTATGGTAGCTGATGTTGTTGTTTTATTAACTGAGCGAGAGGGAGCATGTAGATGTTGAATAGGAGGGGATCCAGGATGGACCCTTGGGGAACCCCACATGTGATTTTTGTCATCTCTGATGTAAAGTTGCCTACTAACACAAAAAAGTCCCTGTCCTTTAAGTAGGATTCAAACCAGTTGAGAGCTGTACCAGAGAGTCCGACCCAGTTTTCCAGGCGTTTTATTAGGATGGAGTGTTCTACAGTATCAAATGCTACACTGAGGTCCAATAATACCAGCACTGTGGTTCTTCCGCAGTCTGTATTTATACGGATGTCATTAAACACCTTGATAAGGGCGGTCTCTGTACTGTGGTGAACCGGAAACCTAGTGGTGTAATCTTCCAATAAAGAAAATAAATGTTGTTGAGCGATTGCCAAAATGATTTCTGTATAACGTTTTCCACCTGTTATTTAGGGGAGAAGTCAGACATGTAAAAGAAGGTGGCCTACAATCACCACTACCATGGTGAAACACGGTGGTGGCAGCATCATCATGTGATGAACAGCTTCCCTAAACTGACTCCGCCAGATGGATTTGCTCCGCATATCCATCTGAAAACCTTCCGTTGAAGTAATTTTGGGAAGGGGCGAAAATACTGGTTAGCTGATTGACCTATGTTGGTGACAGACGGGCCAAATAAACCAATCAGATCAATGAAGCATATGACGTACTGACAGACCGACGACGAAAACACAACCACAAGCCAGGCAAAAACATATTTTCCTCTGAGAAAAGCCTCCAGAGCAGTGTTTTGCTCTTCTTTCAGTGAAGAAATACTCTGTAATTCCGATAAAACTTGTTCGATAGCCACACTAACGCTAGTTTCATCGGCTGATGCACTGGATCGCCCTATTCTATTTTGATAGTTGATCCTTTCTGAAATTTACATTTTGAGCAACTGTCTTATTGTTTATTTCTTTGATTATATCCTCATTTAAGATAAGTGAACAAAAACTTGTTTTAGGTTTTTGAAAGGGAGGCCGGGTTCATCCAGCACCTAAATGAAACTAATAGAAACTCGATCCTTTCTAGATTGACCCACTGTGGTGCAGAGCGAGGCCCAAACACAGCGTTCTCCCTCTGTTTCCTCTTCCCTCCCTCCTTCTCTCCTCTTCTTGGTATGAATCTGCCGTATCTCATTCCCCAGCGCTAATTCCAATTTAATTGCCAGTAGCCTGAAGCCTCCTCAATAGGAGTAACAAATGGTTTGATTCTGTAGACTTCATCAGACTGCATTTTAAATGCGACACAGTAACCCGGTGCGAATGCCAATGAAGCCTGGCGAGTAGCTCCTCTGTTTACTAATTATCCTTTTTCTTACTCCGAGCCGCACAGCACAAGTTGTCTGATTAAATCGGATTTGTGGGGATTGGTGGGGGGGGGGGAGTTGGTGGGCTGGTGGGAGCTCCTGCGGTGGTGTTGGTGGAGGTTACGGTTGGGGGGCCAGCAGGATTGGATGACAAGCATAGGCCATCTTTTTAGCTTCACTACGACAGCAGGGGGGCTGGAGGTGCAACTGTAAATCATGAAAAGCGTATTTGTCTGTGTTTTCCGTTATTTCCTGGCTTATACTGTTAATAACCTCGGCAGTCGGTGCTGCTTTGAGAAAGAATAGAAACAGAAACCGAGAAATTTTCCGTTAAATTCTTAAAACTGAAGAAATTATACGTTATAGTAGTGAAAGCTGACCTTGATCAGCATAAAATATTCAGATTAAATACAAAAGGTAGCTTTGGTGATGTCTTTATTTGAGAGAGGACTATCCAACCCAACCTGAATTAATATTAAGTATTAATTATTAATACTTAATATTAATTAATTCACCACATGTTTGAATAGTTTCATTTAAAATACAATGTGTCGATAATACAAAGTAGGCTGACAGACCTACCAACAGTTAGGCATTATTTCCAAATGGAAAAAAAATGTCTGCCTTCCGACATTGCCCCCGAAAAGCACCATTTGACGGATTGTTGGGTTCAAAAATGTAGGTTTGTAAAAGAAGAACTGAAATACACAGTAAGGGATTTTCATACAGCTCCTGCGGGAGGAGAGACGGTTTCCCCCAAGGCTCAAACACTCTGTCTCCCCCTGGACCTCCTCTGCAGAGCGTTTTATTAACAGAACATGACGCATGGTTACAAACAGAGTATTGTTCTGACAGGACAGTTGATCAGTTCATAAAGACAGGATGCTCCACCAGAATCACAAGGCAGGATGGTCTCCTGACTGAATCACAAGACAGTGGAGCATCCCCTTGCTCAAATGTTTCATAAGCATACACACATTATTTTTATAATCATCATTGAATAAACCTAACACGGATCCAGTTAGAGTAGCTGTTCACTATTCAGCAAAGAAAAAAAACAACAACAAAAAATCCACAGACTTGGCAATAATGGCCTCGTGTGGAGACTTCCAAAGCCAGAACCAATGCTAACGCAAAAGACCACAAAATATTGAATATTGACACACGTATTTCAGAAAAATAGCAAAGCATTTCAGAAAACAGGATTTAGCTTAAGGAGAAAACATGGTAGTGGTAGTGTGTTGATGTGGGGCTGCTTCATTGAACCACAACTTCTGCTCTTTTTTGACAACATCCTGATGGAGAATTGCTACTTTTCAAGTGGCCTAGTCAAAGTCCATTTTTTTATTAAACAGGCCATTGTTGCCTAAAGATTATGTTTAATTTATTCAGTTATGTTTATTGATATCAAAATTAACTTGATCTTGAAAGATTTGAGTTCCAATTTATTAGGCTTTAGCGGCTTTTTTCCAGCACTCTATTAGATATTTATCGGCTAGACTTAAAGCAACTCTTGTGTGTTAAGAAATTAAATATTTCAATATAAATATACAGAAATTTCATTTACTTTCTTTGTGTGTGAACATTCATAACAAAGTGCAGGTGATATTTATATCCCGTTATTGACATAAGCTGCTCCTCATTGTATTTTAGTTCAGTGGCATATTTACTTTTGTTAATAATGGAGTTGTGGTGTTCTGTAGTGATTTCATCCCTGCAATGCAATGTTTGTCCTTCATAACCTTCCGTAGACCCCGAACGGACACCAGAGCTTATTTAATGATGTCATAAAGAGCAGGAAATGCCACTTTACAGTAGGCAGGGAATATGGCACAGCGTCAGAGGCGCCGTGCAGATGAGGAAATCTGCATGGCTATAAAGACCTCTCCCTGTCAAACTAAATGGCCGGTTGAGCTGCCATATGGTTGTGCTGACATTATCTCTGGGTAATTAATATGGCATCTCGCCTGGCATCTGGTGGCATTAATCTAGCCGGGAGCCGTTCATCTTACAATGTCAGCGCCGCTGCAGGCCCGACGTGAATTATCGCTGCTAGGTGAAACAAGGAGGCAGGGACAAGGAGGAGAAAAAATAACATCAACAAAGGAAAGACAAACAAAACAGACAGTATTTTTTATATATATATATATGTAGCTGTCTCATTTGCTTTTTTTTTACTGAAAAATATATGACCAGATAGATATTTATTTATTTATTTATATATTGACATTTAATCAATAAAAGCTATGGACATTGCTTTGCAACAGTAGGAGGATTTTTTTCTATTATTCAAAATGTGCTTTCTAACAGCGTTACGATTATGAGACAGTATGATAACCTAGAGTAGAAATACCAACATAGAATATTTAAACAAAAATGTATAATATACTGTAATCTATTTACTTTTTTTAGCCCTAGAAAGTAGCAAATGTCTTTATAACTGATACAATTACATGGCACATCTTTTAGTTAAAAAATATTTTAGTGAAACTTGTTTATTTTTCTGCTTAAATAAATTAAATCCTCAGTTTAGTAATAATTTAATTGATAATGTAATTCTACAGAATTGATGACATCAACTCCAGGCCAAAAACCACCCACAGTCACATTAGGGAGTGACTGTATGTTAGCATCACATGATGTATTCAATAAGTAATTTCTGGGCAACCAGTGACGTCCAGGAAAGGCTGGATGGCAACTGAGGAAGATCAGTGACGCTGGAGAGACAGCTGACCTCCAGGAAAGCCTGGCATGGGTGCATGAGGCTAGCAACCTTATGTACAGCACTCGCAAGAGGGCACCAAATCAAGCTACGAATGACCACAATGAGCAATACCCCCAGAGTCTCCCGAGAGGGGGGGAGGATGAGAGACTCGCAAGGACGGACACATCGGTACAGACCAGGACTGATACACGGTTAACGAGAAGGCTCACCCAAACCACACTGACAAGGACGGCACCAGAAGTGCGATGCCAATGTGGCAAGATATGCAAGAACACCAGAGGGCTAAAGATCCATCAAGCCAAGACCAAGTGTGGAAAGGAGGCAATTTTGTTGCAGCGCAGGGTGGAGACACCTCGTCAGACGCAGGAGAACCCCAGTCAGGAGGCACCCCACAGCACTGGAGATCTCTTGGCAACAGCTTTGCCTTTGAACCACACAGTGGTCAACTCTGATGCCTCCCAGCAACCTCAACCTGCAAAGGACAGAATAAAATGGCCGAAAATGAACAGCAACAAGGAGTGGCAGCAGCTGGATGAGGACCTCTGTAAGATTCTTGAAACTGCTCTGGTAGGTGCAGCAGAACAGAAGATGGCAACGATGACAGCAATCATCTATAATGTGGCCAAGGAGCGGTTTGGTGTCGAGGATAGGAAGACCAGTACTCCTAATGTCCGGCAACCAAATCGGAGGGAAAAGGAGATGCAGAGCTTGCGGAGAGAGATAAAGGCACTATCCAGGCAGTTCAAGAATGCCACCGAAGGGGAAAAAGAGGGAATTAGAGACCTAACATCAGGGCTTCGTGAGCAGCTTCGCAGGCTAAGAAGGGCAGAGCAGACACGGAAGCAGAGAAAGAAGAAGGGGGCAAAGAGGGCACAGTTCATCAAAGACCCTTATAGGTTCACTAAAACCTTATTAGGAGAGGCAAGATCAGGATCACTCAGCAGCTCTAAGGAGGAGGTTGAAGAGGCTCTGAGGTTGACTCACTGTGACCCACAGAGGTATGAACTTCTTAGCAGCCACCCAAAGATCATCAAGGTGCCACCCCCCTCAGAACCTTTGGTGACCAGAGAACCGACCTGGAAGGAAGTGGAGGAGGTGGTGAAAAAGGCAAGGACAGCATCAGCCCCTGGACCAAGCGGAGTGCCTTACAAAGTGTACAAGAAGTGTCCACTTCTGCTACGTAGACTTTGGAAGCTCTTCCGGACAATCTGGGCAAAGGGCAGCATACCAACTACCTGGAGAGTGTCAGAGGGCTGCTTTGTGCCAAAGGAGAAGGACTCTTCTGAGATCGGCCAGTTCCGCGCCATCTCTCTGCTGAGTGTAGAAGCCAAGATCTTTTTCTCAGTCTTGGCGAGAAGAATAACTAACTACATGACAACAAATGGATACATTAACACCTCGATCCAGAAGGGGGGGATTCCAGGGTTCTCTGGATGCCTGGAACACACCACCATCCTCAGCCATCTGATCCAGGAGGCCAGGGGGAGCAAGGGCAACCTAACAGTTGTCTGGCTGGACCTCGCAAATGCATATGGTTCCATGCCCCATTCTCTCATCAACAAGGCTATGGAGCAGTACCACATCCCCGTCAAGATCAGGCAGATGATTAACAGCTACCTGGGGTCATTCAAGCTGCGGTTCCAGACTGCCAAGTTTACCACCACATGGCAGCTACTGGAGAAAGGCATTGTAACAGGATGCACAGTATCCCCCATTTTGTTCATCATGGGGATGAACCTTCTGATTACAGCAGCAGCAGCAGAGGCCAAGGGACCAGTTACAGCAGCAGGAAGCAGACAACCCCCACTGAGAGGATTCATGGATGACCTCACCATAACAACCACAACGCATGTGCAGGCAAGGTGGATCCTAAAGACTCTCGGGGCTTTAGCATCGTGGGCAAGAATGGCTTTTAAGCCCAGGAAGTCACGGAGCATGGTGATAAGGCGGGGGAGACTAACAGAGGCTTTCGAACTGCATGTCCAAGGAGAGCAGATCCCTACAATCAGGGAGAACCCCATTAAATGCCTGGGGAAGTGGTACGATGACACCCTCAGTGACAGAAACAACATCTCTGACACTGCAAATCAGGCGGACGAGTGGCTAAGGAGGATTGACAAGTCAGGCCTACCCGGCAAATTCAAGTCCTGGATATACCAGCATGGGCTCCTTCCAAGACTTATGTGGCTGTTGACAGTCTATCAAATCCCAGTGACTGCAGTGGAGGGAGTGGAGAGGAGAGTGAATAAACATCTCAGGCGATGGCTAGGTATCCCTCCCAGCTTCACTGCAGTTGGGCTCTACATTAGATCAGGACAGCTCCAACTTCCATTTTCCTCTGTGGTGGAGGAGTTCAAAGTGGCCAAGTGCAAGGTCGCAATGATGCTCAGAGACTCAAAGGATGAGCAAGTAAGCAATGCAGGAGTCACAACACGAACAGGCCGTAAGTGGGCAGCCGACACTGCAGTCAGACAAGCTGAGAGCTCCCTGGAGTTGAGAGACATCATTGGTAGTGTCTGCATTGGTCGACAAGGACTGGGAACATCTCACTTCACACGGTGGAGGAAGGCAAGCGTCCAGCAGAAGCGGGAGATGGTACAAGTGGAAGTTCGTCACCAGGAGGAGGAGAAAAGGAGGGCTAAGGCTGTGGAGCTGGCGACCCAGGGAACATGGACCAGATGGGACCTCCCAAACAGAAGGGTCACATGGACTGAGCTCTGGAGGCTGGAACCTTTCCGTGTTAGCTTCCTCCTGAGATCCGTGTATGACACGCTTCCATCACCAGCGAACTTAGCCAGGTGGGGCTTGAGGGAGGACCCGCTCTGCAAGTTGTGCAGAAAGAAGGGGACACTGGCCCACATTTTAGCAGGGTGCCAAATCGCTCTGGCCCAGGGGAGATATAGGTGGCGGCATGACCAAGTGCTTCGAGTGATGGCTGACATTTTCGAGCAGGCTAGGAGAAGACCACAGCCAATTAAGCTGCAAATACCATCAATGCAATTCATCAGGGCAGGAGAAAAGCCACTCTCTAATAAAAGAGCCAGAACCAACATCCTCCAGGGGGCACAGGGGTGGGAGATGAAAGTCGACCTGGGGAAGAAGCTCACTTTCCCACCCATCGTCCAGACCACCTTGAGGCCTGACATTGTCATCTGGTCAGAGCAAGCCAAAAAGATCATCCTGGTGGAACTGACTGTGCCTTGGGAGGAAGGCTGTGAGGAGGCCCATGAGAGGAAGAACCTAAAATACCAAGACCTCATCATGGACTGCAAAGACAAAGGCTGGCAAGCATGGCTGTTTCCAGTGGAGGTCGGATGCAGAGGATTCCCAGCACAGTCAATGTGGTCTGTGCTCACTGCACTTGGAATATCTGGCAAGGAGAGGAAGACAGCTGTGCGCAGGATTGGGGAGGCAGCAGAGAGAGCCTCATGCTGGTTGTGGTTTAAGAGGGAGGAGGGGGGCTGGAGGCCTGGAGATGATGGGCAGTGACCTGGCCACCACTGCTGACCCGCCAGCTGGAGGGTGTAGCGGTTAAGGGTCGAAACACCCTGTGAAGGTTGGGCACCGTCTGATGACATCAACTCCAGGCCAAAAACCACCCACAGTCACATTAGGGAGTGACTGTATGTTAGCATCACATGATGTATTCAATAAGTTATCATTAGTTTATTTTATTACATTTCATTTTTTCCTTGATGATTTTCATATTATGTACCTTATTCTGTTGCTTACAGCATTTCCTTTAGATTATATCAATTATTTATATGACATTTTATTCTAGTTATCTAATCATTTTTAGGAGTTAAGTATTCTGAGGGTTATTTTGCTAAATATTTACATGCTTTTTATTGCTTCAACTGCTTTAAAAGCCCTCTATATATATATATATATATATATATATATATATATATATAGATTAGATTAGTGTTTTGGTTTGTAGCTTTTTTAAGGGAATTTTTAGTAGAACATTATATAGCAAAATGATATTAGCTAGTTAATTATTCAAGCAATTTGATTTATTCTGGTATCCAGGCTGCATTCAGCTGAATGTCAAGCAGGTTCATTCTAGTTTGGAAGCTGTTGTGATTGATAGTGCCTGATGAAGTTTTACACCACAAATTTGTTATGTTTTTCGACTAAAAAGCATTTTTTTAAAGGCCAATTTTCGTCTTTGTAACCCTGAGGTAATATGCATGTAGGCCTTCATTCAGCCAGCTTCCTTGCAGTGCCCAGCTGCAGGTGCGTCTGTCAACTCCATGCCCAAGGTCAACACTAAGGCCAGAATGGAATCTCATCTGAAGATGGTTAATAATATCATTATTAGTGGTATCATTATCGTTGTTGTCGTACAGCGGTGTAGCTGTGTTGTAGGTCAAGAAGTTGTTTGTTATGACCTCACCATCCTGCAGCACTGATTTGTTTGAACAATGTTTAGCTAAATTGTTTTCATGTTTAAATGTTTGCTTCAGCCTGGATTGGACTAAATCAGTTTCTGCCTGGAAGATTAAAGTTAATGCTTTTCCTCCAAAGATGCAAATCTCTCTCCTGCTGTTACAAAAGTCAAGTTTTCTTCCCTCCCTCCATCTCTCTGATCAATACATTATGCTTATAGGATTTAGATAAACTAGGAGTAGAACAAGCGTTCTAGCCTCTTTTCTGTCTTGTATGGTTTGCTCAGTCTTAAAGACATAAGATAAATACCCAGAATGTTCTGTTTAGCTGTCCGTTGTTTCTGCTCAGTGATTTGATGTTAAAAACAAGAATGAATAACCAGATATGTTGAATAAAAGGCCTTGCTTTTTTATTAACCACAATCAGGCCCGTTTTTCTAAGCAGACCTGATGCATTTTGTGCTAAAAACAGAATAAACACTTTGGTCTTGTTTGAAAACTTCTTTAATACTGTTGTGTTCCGCACTAAAAATCGTCAAATTACCCGCTGTTCCAGAGGAGATTTATGGAAATTGAATGCAAAAGAGACTTCACGGCCTGCAGAAATCTTCAAAGTTATCCTGACTTGATCCCTGCTTTGAACCAAGATTGTTTTATTGCCAAACTGTTACCAATAAAAGCTTGCATATGACAAACAGGAAGTCATTTGCTAAGCTTGTGCAGGAGCATGATGTAATTCAAATGCAACACATGTTTTCAGAACCTTTTTTTCTCACTTTTCTGCATCAGTTTTGTTAGGTTTTATCTGTGAAGAACATTCAGTCAATGTATGGAAGTTTCTCTTTAAACATTTCAATGGTGAATTCTTGAGCCTAGGGGAAAATTTTAAGTTGTTTTTTTTTTAAGGCAAAAAAAAAAGGCTGGTGTTGTTTTCTCATAATGACAAACCAATCAATACGGCCTCAATATTTATTGCAATAATTTGGTGAAATAATTTTGTCCTTTCTGGCAAAGGTACCGGTAAGATAAGACAAAAACATATGGAAAGGGTCAATTCATTTCAGTTTATTTCTATTGCGCCAATTCACAACATGTCATCTCAAAGCACTTTACAGTTCACCAGATCATCCAGTCTAAGGAAAACCAGTTGATTGCATCGACTCCGTAACTCAAATACAATCCCTCACACTAAGCATGCTTGTAGCGACAGTGGGGAGGAAAAACTCCCTTTTAAACAGGAAGAAACCTCCAGTAGAACCAGGCTCAGTGTGAGCGGCCATCTGCTGAGGCCCACTGGGGTTCAAGGAGACAGAAGCAGAATTAGACTCAGTAATTGGCATCTTTCTTTTTGTCAGAAAAAATCCTTAGCTAATAAATATACACACATTATAAAATATCTGCCAATCTATTTGGATATGCATCCGATTTGGAAGAGCATTAAACACAAGAACGCTAAGTCCTCTAGTTTGAATCAATGCCCTTGTTGTAACAGTGTTGCTGGCAGCATGAAGATGCTGGGTTTAAATCTTTCTGCATGAAGTTACACCTTTCTCCTATAGGTTCTCTGCAGGTACTCCACCATCGTTCCATAGTCTCTCCAAGTTGACATAAGCAGTGAGTGTGTGCAGGATTGTTGGACTTAAAATGACTGCTGCTGATAAGCACTACTTCCTCTTTCCTTTGTTCCATCCTTCTATCCTTCCTTCCTTTCTCCTGTTCTTCCTTGTTTCACTCCTCTTCTCCTTCCTTTTGTCTTTTATTTTATTTTTCCTAGGGTCGCATTTCACTCTCTTCTTGTTTCTTCATTGTCTCCCATGTATCCTCCTTTGTGTCTCTTACCTCCATCCTTCTCTACGACCTTCCCCTGTAAATCTGGGTCTTGTGACCCTTTTACATAAATCTGACATGTTATTAAGCAAACTGTAATTTTCCCGTCATTCTTTTTGAATGAATATATTCCAAGGTTGGTGATTTCATATTTCATGCCCGGAGCTGTATATATGCACATAAAGAAATTAACTTTAACCTGGAACTCTTGAAGGTTGCTGCACTTTTATCTTTCATTGAGTAAATGCAAGAAAGCAGGAGGGTCCCTCCAGGTCGAAACATGCCACGATAGAAATGTCCTTATATTTGATCTGAGACCTTTTCCTGTTAATGTGAAACACTGGAAGCATTTGTTTCATGAGGACACTTGTGTCACCACTGACGGCCAATGGAAGTACTACTTAAGCCGACCTTTTTCAGAAAAAATGTGACCTGATGTGCTATGAGACCTCGTCGCCCGTTAAGAAAAATAACGGGAGCAGCAGAGCACCAGGAACTTCACCTTTTCTTGTTTCTCACACCTCAAGGTGCCGACACATGGGAGGAGGGTTATTGTGACTGGTGTTTGTAGTAACTTGCAGTTATACGGTGGCAAAAAGCAGCACTGAGCCAAAGTGGGGGGATGAAGGTTGTTGTGACTTTGGAGGTAGATTCACTGGCTGGTGAAAAGCAGAGAAGATGAGCACAACAAGTAAGGCCTGAAGAAAACAATCACTGATGTTTCTCTCAATGGGAAGTTTAAAAGGTTAATTAGGTAGATCAGTGTTATGGAAACTCCAAACCAGTAGGGAGTTCCCATCTGGTGAGACGCTGCAACTTCTCTATGTTTTGTCACATCATAATTTCTAACCTTAATGTATTTGTGAAGACCACATGCGACAAACCAAACACAGAATAGTGCATATGTGTAAAATACCAGAAAATCCCATATGGTTTTCTAAATCAAAAAGTATGGCATGCATATGTATTTACCCCATCTTTACTACTGCTAAATACCATCCAGTGGAGCCTACAGCCTTAAGAAACTGTAACTTAAAAGTATAGTGGAGGATTTTTTCGTATTTTTGAAAAGACTCTCCACTTTAAAAACCTAAAAATGCACATGCACGACCCTGTACCCGCTCATGAGAGAAAAAAGGCCATTAAATGTGTGGAATTGCGTGCATTTTCCTCGTGCACGCTCTGTTTAAAAGTCGTTATTTGCATCGTTCATACAAGCTTACTTTCCAAAAGAAGATTTGCAATATGTCAGACTCACCACCAGTAAGTGAAAATGGGGACGAGCACGTAGGACGGCCTTAGACAAACATATCTCCAGAATGATTGATTGGTGGGGGTGGCAGCCTAGTGGTTAGGTCATAGGGCTTAGAATCCTGCGAGTGTGAGTTTGAAACCCACTCCTATAGACTGCCAATCTGGGCGCTGCACAGTGGCTGCCCACTGCTCCCAAAAAAAGGATGGCAGAGAGTTAAGATCCCCATTGAAGTTACATTTATTAATCTTTATTAATCTTTTATTAATTAGGAGGACCACCTATTTTGATGATCCAACCAGAAAAAGAACATCCTCCGCTTTACCTTTAATCTCTGTTTACATGAAGCAGCTTTTTGAAAACCCTAGTAGATTAATAATGAGCAATAATGTTAGAGGGAGGTTGGAGTTAAATGTTGCACAATCCTGAAATAAAAACCAGATAGGGCTGCTAAAGACTTTCAAAGACGAAAAGTAAAGCCAGAGCCTAAGAGTGGTTTAGATAAAACCATATATGCATGTGTCATAATGGTCAAACTCCAGCGATCCATTGTGAATCTTAAGAAAAAAACTTGAACATCAACATCAGAGGTAAACACCATTTGAGAACAATAAGCAAGAATATTGGTAAATGGATGTTTGAGACCAGAAGAAATATTCTGTAAAGTAAAACCAAGCTCAGTTTTCTTCCTTTTTGCAAGTGTGTGCAAAATTAGCTTGAACCAATTTGAATTTGCATGTTTTCTAAGCCATAACAAGTTTTTGTGCTACTATATGAAACTTTTAACCTGACTCCGCCAGATGGATTTGCTCCGCATATCCATCTGGAAACCTTCCGTAGAAGTAATTTTGGGAAGGGGCGAAAATACTGGTTAGCTGATTGGCCTATGTTGGTGATAGACGGGCCAAATAAACCAATCAGATCAACGAAGTATATGACGTACTAACAGAGCGACGACGAAGAGGAGCCAATTGATAGATCAAACTCTTGCTGAAACCAGTCGGGAGAAGAGCAAAAACATCTTTTCCTCTGAGAAAAGCCTCCAGAGCAGTGTTTTGTTCTTCCTTCAGTGAAGAAATACTCTGTAATTCCGATAAAACTTGCTAGATAGCCACGCTAACACTAGTTTCATCGGCTGAAGCCGCCATGTTCTTTAGACTGAACTGTCGCGCTTCTCGTTGCGTCACACCTCAACCCGCCTCAAAGCCAACGCTGATTGGACGTTCGTTTGGTGAACGGCCACAAATTTTCTTCAACGGAGAGTCTCCAGACTGATTAGGGAATGAAACCTTGAAAACTCGCGAGATCAGGATGGTCTCTCGAGGCTATGAAGCTTTGAACTCGATGCTAATTCTGACATTTTGAATGAAATAGCTTCCTGGATGGGAAGCGGAAGGTCTTCAAATGTCTGCTTCCCATCCAAACTTTTTTTAATGTTTTTGGAATAATGATGATCTGAATGACTGAGAATCTTCACCAGCACATATGTCACAAACATCCCAATCAAAGTTTTTGATTGTACTGTGACAATTTTATTTTCGAAAAAGTCTTAGCGGTGTGAATTCTTTTGGACCACAGTGTATTTTCACTCATTAAGTAGGTAAATTTAAAAATCTGAGTTTTCCTAAATATTGCTCATATTTTTTCCAGTGTTGTTTTCTCTGCTGTTGGATTTATTTATTTTCTCTTTACTGAGTTGAAATTTAATTTAAAAAAAAAATCCAGCAACAAAACAAAAAGCTCAAAGTGGAGTGTTTTCTTTTCAAGCATTGATGTCTATTCTCATCCTCCCTTTTATTTTGCATTTATGAAATGACTTAAAAGCGAGAAAATGTTTTTTACAACAGAACTTTTTATATCAAGGTCTGCTTGGAAGGTTTTTGGAGAGGCTAAACCCTCCAGTTAAAGAGATTAATTGTTGTTTTCCTCCTGTTAGCAGTTGAGGTTTGAACACTTGTGCACAACATGAATCACGTTTAGATGAGCTGAAGGTTGTAAGTTGGAGTTTATAAGCAGCACTTGAAGGCAGGTTTGGGACTGTGTTTCAGCCTGAGAAGCTACCAAATGAATGTAGGTGTGTGAGGATACCGATGCCTACATTTAGTCACTGTTCTGCCCTCCGTGTAGATAAACTATACCGTAGAATAGATCGCTATTGACGGGAGCAGGCAGTAACAGAGGTTGAGGTCTGTTGGTAATGGCCTGTGATTGAACACCTTGTGCGGGGGTCCCGCTGCTTGCTGCCTCATTAAATCTGGCAGGTCCTCTGTTCGGCACGCTGCATTGCAGGACACCGTCAGCACACATTAAAGTGTCTCAGCTGCGGCACCATCTAAAAAACATGCATTCAAGATGGATTTCAGGCATCATAACAGCTTTAGCATGTTTATGTTTTTAATACATTTAATGTATTTATTTCTGTAATTAAAAGCATTGCTTAACGACTAGTGTCAACTTCTGCATCACTTAAGGAGTTTTAAACTTTCTTATTGACCCAATCGGCTACATTTAAATGTATGTATCTTTGTGAATTTAAGTATTATTTTCAAGACATGCCTTCAAATGTTGTGCAAGACAGTGCTTTTCCCACCAGCGGCTGCAGACTGCTTGGAAGCTGGCTTAAAAATAGGGCTTATGTTCCTATATATTGGTTCATAGATGAGAAACTGATAAACTAATTGTTTGTCAGCACATGGTAACCACCTGGTTATTAGACCAGAAACGGCTAATGTCATTTAGCTTTTATACAGAGGGAGAAAAGCTAAACCATTTTAGCAACACGGTTTAAAGCACGAGAGATTTAAGAGAAAACTGTTTGTCTAAAGAAAGAGAATTTTAGGCTAAAAAGAAACGCACAGTATAATGTGAAATTAAACAAATGCTTAATATCCACCCTTATTAGTGTAATTCTGTAATTTTAGGTTATTGGCAGTGCATCAGTAAAGCAGCCGGTGTTCTGTCAGATGAGCATACCTCATCAGACCAGCATACCCATAGCCAATACGCATGTGCAAGACGTCAGATTTGCATTTATCCCTTTAGTTTTGTATGAAAAATAGACTTTAAACTACTTTAATGGGCGTGTATCCCTGTAGTCATGTACAAAAAAAAAAATTTTAAGGTCAGATCACCATACGCTTTTAAAAACATCAAAAAGTAAGTAATTAAATATTTTTTTTGTACATTACTCAAGGGATACATGCCCGTTGAGATAGTTTAAAGGGTTTTTTTTTTTTATATAATTAAAGGGATAAACTAAATTGATGATTGGGTATTGACTAGGGGTCAGAACGGTTCAGAAAATCCACGGTTCGGTTCACGGTTTCGTGGTCACGGTTTTCAGTTCGGTATATGTTGATTGTTAGGAAAATCTATTATGTCTTGTATTGTACAACACATGTTGCACAATGCTTGCACGCTGTTGCACTTTTATCCACAACTTTCTTTCCGCCGTCATCGTAGGTCACTCTAAATGCAAAGTGGTCCCATACAGCACACCTGTAAAGTTCTGCTGGCGCGTCTTCCAACTCCTGTTCTTTCCCACTCGCCATACCCACACAATTCTCCACAACAACTGATTTTTTTCTGCTACACCCGGCTACGCTGCTTCGCTTCTTCTTCTTGTTTACTACTGGTGGTTGGCTTTGGTCGCAGTACCGCCACCTTCTGCTCTGGAGTGTAAACACTTCACCTATGAGAAAAAGGAGCAGCGCATGAACCGAACGCAACACACGCGAACCGAACCGAGACAGTCGAACCGAACGGTTCGGACGGTTTTAATAAACCGTTCCATCCCTAGTATTGACTATGCCCTACCAACTAACCAGCTAATTTTATACTTCTTGTGTTACTCTATAGGGGGCAAAGTGACAAAAAATGTATTATAACTTCACCAGGAGAACTACTAGTGAATGCTGTAGTCATGTATTTAATAATTGATTTGATAACATCACAAAATAAATTCATAACTAGTAGAAATGTTGTTCTCCTAAAAATAAATAAATAAATAAATAAATAAATACATTTAATCTGCTGTTAAAGACCACAAATATACCCCCTTGGTTATTAAAAAGAACACATTTTTACATTTTTTAATATGTAGTTGGTGGTTTTTTTGGCCAATTTTGAACATCTATAAATTTTAAGATTGTTTATGGAACAAAAAATATATAGCAGAAATAAATATTCTTAGTTTTTTTTCCCATCTCTTTATAGATGCACTTAAATATATATTTTCCTAAATTTTAGAGGAACAAAAAAAATACTTAACTCAGGTGATAGATGTATAGTATTAACTTAAGCAATAACAAAGAGGTAAATTATAAGAAGGCTGATGAAATTCTTTCTGCTATGTTTTTTTTTTCCACATATTTATTTTTTTTTTTGCACAGACTAAATAGGCTACAGTTTAATAACCAAATTTTCCGGTGCATGCTGAATGGCTTTTCTTAACCTTCTCGGTGTTGATGAGGGCGTTGTATCAGGATGCTTAACCTACTGCACATCGAAACTCATGGAAAGTGTTCAGCTCAATGACCGGCCTCTAAGCCTTGGGTCATTTCTCTGCTCCTCGCCCATCCGGCCACTGTCACCGCCCTTCAGGGAGTATTCCTCTCCATTACCTGCCTGTGTCCATCCCCCACTTAAATAACAGCAGCCCTGCCACTTCAGAGCCATTACTATGTTGCTAGTGCAGCCGCACACACCAACTAAAACAACCACACAGGCCTTTATTAATAGATGGCATGAAAGTAGTAAAGAAAGAGGCTGGTTAGATGAGATAAATAATTCCCAAACAGGACTGGGACTAAGCAACCCCCCCTCCCCCTTCTCCGGCTCCACCTATCAGGTGTCACTTTAAGCTGACTCAATTTTACACTGTAATGGACCTCCCGGTTCAACTACTTTTCTCACACCTTCTCTTCCTTTTTTTATCTCTCGTCCACTCTCTTTATCTATCAGCCACTGACAACACCTTAACTCACTTTCCTGAGACACACAATTATTCCCTATACTGACTGTATACTTGGGGCCACTTAATTTTTCTCTAAAGGTAATCGAAGTTAGCACCTTGCCACAAAACGGCTCTTTGGAGGCAGCCGGCAGAAATTAAATTAAGTTTCAAACCAGTTTCTCGCAAACAGTTCATGGATGAAATATCAAAGATAACAACTGCAGTGTTTGGCTGGGTCAATTCTTAGTCATCCAGGTCATTGCCTATAAAAAAGCCTTTTAGCTGGAGGGCTTGGGTTCCAATTCTTTGCAAAGTTTTGACACCTTTTTAGGAGTCGTGAATGTGGTGTGGGAAAAAATCGATTTGGCAATATGTCGTGATTTTTGGCGTCTCGATATAATATCGATCCTTAAGTTTCTAATATCGATTTTTTTCAAATAAATTTTTCCCTAAAACAATGGGGGTATAAGCACTGCTTCCGCACCGTCGCCTCGGTAGATGGGGCCTTGGAGCCCTTTTGTTGTGCATTTAGTTGAGGCAACCACAGTAGCAGATGCACAGTGACTCGAACCCCAAACAACATGGCTACCAAAATAACTGAATGATGTATATCTTCTACTGAATATACAGCACCTGTTTTTTGATCTCTAGATTAAATTTTCATATTAGCTGGGTAATATACCGCAATTTATCTTGATATTGCAGTTTGTGACAATATTGTATCTTGATCCAAGTATCGCGATGCGTATTGTATCCCAACACCCTCTACAGTACTCACCCCTAGTCGAGAAATGTGTTTTCTCTTACTAAATCGGACCGAATTAAGGATGTACCTCCAGGTGCTTATTAATGCTGAAACAATTAAGCGTATTAATCATGATTAATCGATTACTAAAATAATCGTCAACTAATTTAGTAATCGATTAATCGTTAAATGGAGTCATGGGCGTAGGTTTGCATAGGGACCATAGGGACATGTCCCTACCAAAATTTTGGACGGACCCATTTGTCCCTACCAATAATTGGATGTGAACAACATGTTTATAATTTACTATACAGCAGCCGCTTCTTTTCCTCTCGCAGCTTCTCTGCCTGGTAGCTGCAGCTGCTGCTCTCTCCTGTCCCTTTCACATAGCAGCGCATCAACTGTGCTGCGCGGTTTAACTCTCTGATTATTCTGCCTTAAGTTCCGCCTTCTCTCTTTCTGATTGCGTTATTTCTAGTCTGTATGTGCGCGCGCGGGTGCTTGGAGCGCGAAAAAAAAAAGACACTAAAATAAATTAATATTGGGCTACGAAACTAGTCCAAATAAAAAAAAAATATTATCTACGCTAAAACAGGCGAAAGCTTCTGACTGGAATTCTGTAAAGAAGCAGGAGAGAGTTTTTTGATTTGTGGAACTTGAGAAATGTAAGTTAACAACGTTATGATTTCTTTTATTTTATCTTTTAATCAGATAGCCAAAGGCTCCTTAAAGAAGATCTTTTAGGAAATTAAACCAGGTGAAACAGAAACGTTTAAACGTTTCCTTTGGAGGAGTTCTGGATGGAGAATATTGACAGACAAAAACTTTTTCTTTTTTTTTTACTTCTTAAACGCTAAATGTTTACATATTTTTTTACAATCTTGGTATAATTCCTGCTCTAAGTGGGTCGCTCTGCCGGCTAAAGGCACATTTTAGTGGCCCTATACTCCAGTTTACGATTAATCAATTACTAAATTAGTTCACGATTATTTAAATAATTTGTTAATATGATTAATTGTTTCAGCCATAGATAAAATACATGAAATTAGCTACACAGAGTAACTACAGCCCAGATGTACAACTTCTAATATTAATATTTTAAATGCTCAGTGTCAGTTCCTCTTCTAGTTCCAGTGCAAATGTAAATACAATACATTTATTTGCTGTCCCTTGAATGTATTATTTTGCATGATCCAGAGAGAGCATATTAGATTAAAAAAAAATAAGAGTGGGGTTTACCTCTGTTTACCTCTGCACAATTCTATATCTTCAGAAGAAAACACAGGATAAATCCACATATTATAGACTATATTTGGTTAAACAGACACTGTCTTAGTCGCAGGTAAATTTAAATGCAATCCTTTTCAAAGTGGAAAAAGTCCTAATTCCACATTCATCAGTGCCAGTTATGCTTTAAATATTGATAAACAGCATCTAGTGCATGTAGTGCTTATAAGATTTGTGTTAATGTAGCAAGAAATGCTGCTGTTCTCTTTAAACAAAATGAGCCCTGAAGCTCACATTAAGCATAAAAAAGAGCATGCATATTTTTGCAAAGGACCAATGAAACTGAAGAATAGTGTCCCTACCAAAGCTGAAATCAAACCTACGCCCTTGAATGGAGTACAGAAACTGTAAAACATGCCTTTAGCTGACAGAGCTAGCTTAGAGCAGTGATTACATTAAAATAGTTTAAGAAAAAAAAAAAATATATATATATATATATATTAACAATTTGCATTTAAGAAAAAAACTATATATATTCTCTGTCTAGAACTCCTCAAGTGGAAATGTTTTAGTTTGCCCTGGTTTATTTTAATTAAAAATCTTCTTTAACCCTTTAAAGCCCGATCCAAGAATAACACAAAACAGAAAATTACTTTTTTTTTTGGTTTGAAGTCCTTATTTGGCCTTTTAACAAAATATGTAAAAAGAAAAAACAGAAATACATTTTTGATAGTAATAATTTATTAATTTGTGATAAGTCAAGATTATTTTTTGTGTAGTCTTCTGCAGGCTGTTATCAGGTATATCTGATTGTGTACAATAGGATTTTGAGCAAAGTTTTTACCATTAAATTATGCAAAAGGTTTCAGACGCAAAACATTTCAGAAACCGTATGTATCAAATATGATACATTTGGCATTATAGGGTTAAAGGAATCTTTTGCCATCCCATTATTAATTGATTATTCAAAAAAATAATCAATAGATTTATCAATTTGCTAAATAATTGTTAGTTGCAGCCCTAGTGCTCATAAACATCAGTGCTCTGGTGGTGCAGTCCTTGGAATGATCTTTGCCGAAGCTTCCACCCATGTTAAGATTGTCAGCTGTTTTAAACCTTTTTTGCCATTTGTAAATAATCTCGTTCTTTATAGTAATGAACTTAATATAGTTGAAAACCGTAATGTAACCCTTCCTAGATTGATGGGCAGCAACAGTTGCTTGTCTAAGGTCATTGCTAAATTCTTCTTTTCGTTGTGTTTTGTGCTCTAGAGCAGCCAGATGAAAATACCTCCAGTTTTTACAGTGATGCACGCTGATAATCATTTAATCAGCTTTATTCCTCATTGACACTTTCTTGATGAAATGTTAGAGTGGCATCAATGACTAAATGTTTTTCCTATGTTGATGGTCAGGTTTTTAAATATTTTTTTGATAATAGGTCCCTTTGTTTTCCCACTCTTTATGGGGGCCTATGTAGCTCCGCCGACTTCAAAGTGGCCCTTTTTTGTTGACTGGTGCTTCCACTTTTTGTTTCCAAGCTTTGTTTTTCTGTGAGGTGTGTTTGTATCTGGGTTTCATATTTCCGCCCTGCTCAAGCCCAAAGGTCAAAGGTGTGTTGACCTTTTACATTCCACAAACCTTTTCTCCTCTAATTCCCCATATTTGGCCAGAGCCTGTGTGAGGCCAGGCTCAGTCCCTCCAACTGCTACCCCCTCTCTCTTTATTTGACTCTGAACTAATTACACAACAATAATAAACATCTTTTTTTCAGTCATACACATGAGAATTTATTTAGTTTTTTTCTTTGGTTTTCAAAAAATTATAGTAAACACAGGATTATTTATATATGTGTGCGCTAAACTGGTTTAATGGAAATAAAATTACCTCATATTTGAAGGGAAATTATTTTAAATGGACTACAGCTAGGTTAGAACTCTCCATAATTTGTCTATAATTTGGTGAAATTGATTTCAGAATAAAAAAAAAAAAGGGATAAATGTCAGATTCACAGTCAGTCACTTCACTATACAACAAAACTGGGACAGAGTTTGGATTTTTATTAGAAATCAAAACTCTTACACCTAAATATAACCAGAAACATTTTACTTACTCATTCATATTTTACTGCATCAGCTTTGATGTACTTTTTTCACCATATTTGTGATTTTTGTGTTTTACCTGCCAAAGGGTATGCACACTCCATACAATATTTTCAATCATTGTACTAAGCTACAACTGGAAATGTATGATGTAAGGTTTAAAAGTTCACAGTTCCCGATATGTGTTCTTACTGTACTGCCTGATTCTCCTAAGCTATCTGTTAGCTCAGTCTGTACATCCCTTTATGTCATAGACAGAAGGGTGTATCAGGAAGTAAAGTTTGTAGCTCTGCTTCAACAGCAGGATACGCTGGTGAAAATTCTCAGTCATCCAGGTAATAGTCAGTCCAAAAAAGTAATAAAAAAAAAGAATAAAATAAAAACAATCCACTGGACTTTGTTTCCAATTTTGCAGTTGGTTCGCTTCCCATCCAGGAAGCTTTTTCAATTCAAAATATAAGAAATAGTGTTGAGTTCGAGGCTTTTTCTTTTTTAGTAGCAAGCTTGCAGAACCCGAACAACTGCCGATTCCTAAGCGGCGGACCCGTTCGTCTGGTTCAGTTTGCATGTTTCAAAAGCTGGGCATACCGTAAATTCTCTAATATTGGCCTGTATTCCATTAGCGGCCGGGACTCTAACATTGGCCGGTCTCGCTGTCAGAGGAGGTAAATAATGGCCGGTCTCTAATACAGGCCGGGGCTATAAACGTTTTTTCTGGGCATACCTCAACATTATACTTGTGGTAGTAACATACAAGTACCACAGCCCTGCGCGGCTGGACGACAGGCCCTGACTGCTGCCCGTCTGCGCGAGGAAGAGAACAGACATGCAGCAGAACATGAGGAGGAGCGCGAGTGATGAGGAGATTAAAGGGAGAGATGAAGAGGAGGAGGAAACTGAGGAGGAGGATTAAACAGAATTGGAGGATTTTTTTTTTCTTTTTTACTTCAAACCAAGCGAGACATGGTTACTGTACTTTTTCAATAAATGAACCTAGTGTTTTATAGGTTCAAATAGACACAAAATCTCATTTTTATTCATTCCACTGGTAGTCTGTTTTGCTCAAATAGCAATAGAGGCCTGTCTCTAATTCTGGCCTCTATCCAATAAAGGCCTGGACCGCGATGCACTTGAGTGAAATAAAGGCCCGGGCCTATATTAGAGGATTTACGGTACGCTGTGCGTTTTTTCTAAATCACTGCACACAGCTACAGCTCACAGCTAACAATGTTTGTTCTCACACAGTGCAGCACGACGCTCTGATGCGATTTACCTGCTCACACTGTACGTCTAAAAACCATGTAGGACTCAGCTCCGCAGTGAGATGGCGCTGCTCGGACTCGTCTATCTGGAAGCCAAACCAGTAAAGGAGGAACATGAAGCTCACTAAAGTGAAATGTGCTGCCTTGGCAATTTTGTGCTGAAAGCCCTAAAAAGAAAAAGCGGCAACGTAATTGGACAAAGACATGGCTGAGCAAACGTGGCTACTACGGTCTGTCAATTCTACAGAAAGAACTGCATTTCATGTTTGATTTTCTCCCAACTTCACGATACCTGGTCGGGAGTTTGTAGTGAGAGGCTGATTGCCCCACGTTACCCTCTGTATACTACACGATGCACGATGTATGATTAGGCTGACGCACAACTGGAAATTCAGTCCGAAAAGGGCAAAAAAATCGCAGTGTAAGCCCGGCTTAAACCCAAACATGGCTTTATGTTTGGTCAATTCTATAAAGCCTTGAACTCAACACTATTTCTGACATTTAAATTGAAAAAGCTTCCTGGAAGGGAAGCGAAACGTCTTCAAACTTCGAAACGTCCAGTCGATTGTTTTAGCATTTTTTGGAACAGCAGGATACGTTTACGATCGCCTCACAAGGGCAGACTGAATTTCATGTTTGACTTTTATCCATCCGTATGATTCCCGATCAGGAGGTGGTCTTCACACGATGTAGGACGCACAATGAGGCTGAAACTCGACCCAAACAATTCTTGCACTACTACAAAAAGCAGGGGCAGATTTAGGAAATGTGGGGCCCTAGGCAAAGACAGGCAGGGGGCCCCCTGAGAAGAAAACCCATAAAACAGACCCATTCTACAGATAGAGAAATGTTAATAGAATAGACATCCATTATTTGTTCCCTCTCTTCTTGTCCCTTTTTCCTCTCTATTTATCAGCGTTCTGATGGCATTTTAGCCAAAGGATTTTTATCAAAAACATAATTAATGTGCACAAATAAGGATTAGTTGTATTAACCATACATGGAAACAGAGTTTTATGGGGCCCCCAGGAACTTGGGGCCCTAGGCAACTGCCGAGTATTGCCTAACTGCCTAGTATTGGTTGCCTAACTGCCTAGTATTGGTAAATCCCCCCCTGACAAAAAGGCCCGACTTAACTTGTAGGGTCAGGAAATAATTTAAATAGACCTGTCTGACAACAACACATCATGCTCTGATATGAAAAAAATAAAAACATTAAGAAAAGTCTGAAAAGAATTACTTAGTCATATGGCTGAGATGTTTAAAAAAAAAAAATTGCCTTGAGTATCGACAGAATAAACTAAAGTACCAGCTGAGGTTCTTCATTGTACTGTAAGGGAGATGGGTTCGGTTTTTAAGTTTTGCAGTATTTTAAAGGCTAACTAAGCTGACAGGCATGTCTATTCAATGAGGATCCTGAGAAAGTTTAGCTTGGCTGTCTTTATGACTGCAGATTGTAAGGATATTTGAAGTTATAAGTGTAAGATTTATTTTGATCCCCCCAGAGTATTAGGTTTTAGTCTCTCTTCATCATCTTCTAATACACGTTGAACTTACTAGATGATTCCCTGAAACTCCTCTTCACCTTTCCTCCCATCATCATCTTCCAGAAACATCTTCCCCCATCGTTCTTTGGCACATACAGCTGCCACAATGGTGATTGATCTGCTGTGGACGCTGTCATGGGCCCTCCTTTTCCTCTTCCTCCTCCTCCAGTGGTTATGAACATGAGGCGGGCTGCTCCTCATAGATTTTTAAATTAGTGTCAGCTTTGCCCCAAAGATGTGTTATTGACTGATGAAATAGAAACTGAGCTCCAAACACTCAGTCCTTCCCCAGAGTTTTCCCCAGCCTGGTAATTGAAAAAAGTGTGAAAAGAGTGTGTGTTCGAAGCAAAAAGTGCAACCCTGCGGTGTGTGTTTGTGTTGCTTGCAACTGTGGGCTCTTTATCTCTGCTGGAGAAAAATGCTCCATGCTCGCTGGAGTCGAGATTCGTTTGAAGTATTGCATAGGAGATCTTTATCAATCTGCACAATCCCTTGAAACATTAGAATTGTGTACAACTTTAATCCTATAAATACAGTATGCAGCACATAAGCCTTTGAGGGAACAGTTAATAAAATGTAATGTGTCAGAGCCCCTGTGTTGTTGTGTATACTGTCACATTATTCACTGTGAGCAGAGTGTAAGGCTTGTGTGATTTATTCATGAGCACTATTTAAAATATTCACTCTCATGTATTACATATCATATGTGCTGCAGAGATCATTACAACAGAAGATGTGGCATTAATGAACAAGTGTAAATACTCCAGGATTCACACCTATATCTGAGGTGATGAGCAGCTTGATTTATGCAGCTCTCACCTGAATACTTGTAGTAATTACCAACATAACCATCCATTTTCGTTCACGCTTTATCCTTGCTGGGTTGGCGAGGGCTGCTGGTGCCTATCTCCAGCTGTCTATGGGTGAGAGGCGGGGTCCACCCTGGACAGGTCGCCACACTCACGCCTAAGGGGAATTTAGAGCAGCCAATTACCTAACTGTCATGTTTTTGGACTGTGGGAGGAAGCCGGAGTACCCGGAGAGAACCCACGCATGTTCAGGGAGAACATGCAAACTCCATGCAGAAAGACCCTGGGACAAGAATCGAACCCAGAACCTTCTTGCTGCAAGGCAGCAGTGCTTCCCTCTGAGGCACTGCCCCATTTAACAACATACCTTTATTTCAATTGCAGTTAAACAAGCGTGCATTGGAAACGTAACTATCATAGCTAGTTTTATGCTATAAATTCTGACTTTTTCTTATGAGAAAAACACCTACCCTTTAAAAGTTGCTAAATGCTATTTAGGGCAAAATAAACGTCCTTTGTCTTTAAATTATCTGGTCATTATCAGGCTAATTTTAGAAATCATTTAATTTCACATCAGGGGCACAAAATCTAACTCAGGGATTTACTTTGTTTCTTGTAAAATAGTTAGAAAGATGAAAACAGTCTTGCAACTGGGTTCTCTTTAACATTACTGTTGTAGAAAATGGCATTTTTCTATAAATATGTAATTTTACAATTTACAACAATTTATAATGTCTGACATAATTTGAAGATGAACTGTTGAGACATTTGTTTTTCCAGGAGTTAATAAATGAATGAAATTAATCTTACAGTAACATTAAATGTGAGCATGCTAGGATTTAAAGGTTAGCATTCCAGACTGGTCTGTAGTGTAGTGCTAGCATAAACATGCTAAACTGTTAGCAGGCCTGAGCTGATAGTTTTACCGTTGCTGTACTATACCATGCTAATTGTCACTACCCGATGCGTACCATCGGCTCATTTGTGCTTGCTTTACCAGATTTACCTCCTCTAAAATAAAACGCGTACTAAAATATTTGTTAAATGGTAATAATGTCTTTCCTAAGAAAACAAATGTATTAAAATCCTTTCTGTTTTATCACTTGTCTGTTCCCGATCTGTCGGGAAATGGGGTCCTACGCTACTTTTTCGGGGAGCTAACTTTTTCGGCTTTTGGATTTAAACATAAATCTTGTCTTTTTTAGATTTACTTTTTCCTTTCGTATTAATGTTATGGTATGAAGTACGTAATCTAAATATAGAAACGACTAAAGTGCTGATAAACATGGTTTAATCATATTTTGCCGGACTACTCCTAGCATGTTTGATGACGTCAGACAAGCCGAAACCCATCACTTTTTCTCAGAAAGGAGAAAGCATTTAGTATTTAGTGAGTTAAGGATATAAATAAGTACTTTTAGTACCATGATTACATTATTTATGCAGCCTGGATGAATATCTGCTTGCACATGCGAAAGTGGTGATGTTATTGGTATCTTAATAATAGGGCATCTTGGCTATTAGTGTTAGCTATTATGCTAAAGTTAGCAGATGTATGGAGATATATCTACATTATTGCACTGTGCCATCCAGCTCTCCACACTGTTGCACCTTTTTTTTAACTCATAAATGTTCTGTTGCATCATGTAGTTGATGCTAATTAACCATTATATACCGTTAATATAAATATAATATAAATATATAATATGTAAAATGATCTGCCACCTAAAAAGCAACAGAACAGATCAGTGTTGATGGTGCAGACAAATTTGATATATCACATAATCTATAGCTTTATACAATATAAAACATATATTGTGGATATTTATGCTAAATTTGTGCAATTTGTAATTTCTACCAATTTAGGTTTCTTCTTTTGGCATGTAAAATATATTTTAAGTGAATTTACAACCAAAATCTGTAATTTATTTATTATTTATTTATTTATTTTTATATTTGGAGTTGTTTAGATTAAGTTGTTAATTGTTAGACCCTCCCATTAATTTGAGTAATCAAGAACCAACATTTTTGACACCTTTTTTAGAGCAAACATTAAGTTAACATTATTTTTTGTTTCTACTAAGTTGCAATTAATTTTTAATAAATATTTTGTCTTTGCTTTTACAATTAATAAGCCATGTTGGAAGTGCGTACAAAGCCAAAAACCACCGGTTACCTCAATTCAATTCAATTCAGTTTATTTATATAGCGCCAAATTGACAACACATGTCATCTTAAGGCACTTAAGCATGCTTGAAGCGACAGTGGAGAGGAAAAACTCCCTTTTTTCCAACCAAAAGCCTCCTAAGGCCTTTGTTGGAAATTTTGTTATCATTTTCAAAACAAGGCTGCGACAACATACTATGTACTATATACAATATATAACACATAGCTATATACTATATACACAGTAGACTGTGCGTTAATTTAACGCAGGGAGATAGTGGCAGTGTCACAGGGGTCTCTGGGTCTTGTTGATAAGGCTGGTAGCGAAGGTCACCGTCCTGGTCATTTGCATTGTTAGCATACTTTTTTTTCAGATCAACTCTGGTCATAACCTGATGTTATTCTGACCACATTTCCTTCCCCATTAATTTCCTTCAATATTAATCTAGATGCACATTGGCACACAGACTTGCAAAAAGCCAATAAAAAGATATTGAAATAATGTAATCTAATCATCTCTGATTAACCTGTGACCCTTTTTTTTTGTATTTCTTTGCAGGATCTGACATGGCCATCTTTTGCCTTCTTTGTGGGAAGCGTTTCCAGACCCAGACAGCACTGCAGCAGCACATGGAGGTGCATGCCGGCGTTCGTAGCTACATCTGCAGCGAATGCAACCGGACGTTCCCCAGCCATACTGCACTCAAACGTCACCTCCGCTCTCACACCGGTCAGTGAATCACTCGGTATCCATCGTCTGATAAGACGCTGACGACTTTAGTGCTTCTTTTTCCCGTCTTGCTGTAATGTTAGCCTTCATTTCAGCCCAAATTCTGAATCATTCAGCTTTTACTATGCAAAATAAGGGTTTTTAACATACCCTGTTTTCCAGAATTGAAACTGAGCAGTTTTTTCGGGGGGGACTTATAAAACTTAAAATATCAAAATATATGTTTATGACTGATTGTTATGATTGTTCTCCAATTAATTCCAGGTATAGGGGAAACAAAACTGCCATAAATGCTGGTTTGGTCATATTTATAATGCCTTTATGTGGTAGCCCACATGAAAATTAGACATAAACTCCCACTCCACTGAAAGGCTAAGATTATTTATAATACCAGATTCGCAGGGGTGAGGTAAACTTTAACCTTTCAACATGGCGGAGAGCAACAAAACGATTCTGTATAGCGAATATTGCATTGATAAATATTCTCTCCTGTTGTGATTTTTTGCCTAAATGATAAGAATATATATTTTTTAAATTATTCACCATTTAACATGCATTTGATGCACCTCTTCTTGCTGCAGCAGATGAATTAGGAAGTCTATTACTGTCTTGTCCAAGTAGCAGGTCAGGATAATCTTTGAATCCAACATGTTTCTCTTCTCTAGCAATTGAATACAATGCGCTTGTAATTTTCAGGATCATCTTTACCAGACCACATGAATCCAGCATAAGAGTATAGATTGTGGTTTATATTTTCTAGGATGAAGGAAGATGGGTTTCTTTCCCTTTGTCTGACAAGCCTAAATTATAGAGATAAGTTTATAATTAATACAACAGGACAGAGAAGGAGGGACCTCGTTATTGTTTCCATCCAGGCACACAAGCCATGTGTAGCATCCTCTGAGCAATGATAGAAAGAAGAGTTGCGGTTTTCCCATACATTTATATATAAATCCGTACATTAAACTTGTAAAAACTGTTTCTTCTCAGCTTTGCATTAATGGATTATGTGGTTCTGTTGAGGTCTTTAAGTCACGACCTTCAGCATGTGCTAAAGCGGTTCATAGCAGAGTGTGAATCTTCCAGGATGAGCTTCAGATCCTCTTAGTCTGAGACTTTATTATGCTACACAGCTTGCAATTTTCATGGCTAAGTCTAGACTTCTTTATGGAGAATATTATTTTTCAAGCAGAAACCGTAGCAAAAAAGTCCTACTTTATTAAAATAGACTAAACTTTAACCTTTTCTCCAAATCAAACTTTAATTGAAGATGTTTATCCACTGGAAATCCGCCTCACTTTGTAGTTTCTTTGTTTGTTTTTTGGGGTATCAGAATGCCAGACAAATTAAAATTTAATTCGCTTCAGGTTTTTGTGCAAGGACTACAAGGATTCTCATGTTTGAATATAGCCTGCAGTATGATTCCAAAGTACAAAGGCGTGTTTTTATTTTAGGAAATTTTTCTCAGTTGAATAAATATCATGAATTCAGGTCAGTGTGGATGCATTCTGCAGCACTCAAGGGGAGGTTATTTACAGCGACTGTTTTGCTTTTTCTTTCCCTTTCCATCAGTCCACTATAATTCACTCAGCGTCGGCTCCCAAGGACAGGACCAGGATTCTAATACATTTTTTCGTAGGAGCAGAGGTAGCCTGACAGATGCGGCTATTCAGAGCAGAGGAGGAGAAAAACGAAAACACGGCCATGACAGAATATGAACACATGGAAATGAATCCCATTTCAGCAGCGAGGAAAAAGGCCCTCTTTTTCTTCCCTCTTTCTCTCCGTGTCTCACCCAACCGCCTGTCTGTGACCTTAAATAACAGTCTCACTGTCAGAGCCTATTTAGCTCACCGGCTCGCGGATAAATATTTGAAACGAAAGGCAGTGAGATGAGAGCAGTCGGCTCTATTTACAAGTCAGGCAAATACACCATTTGTGTGTGATGGTGGTGGAGGCTGAGGGGATTCGTGGTGGGGCTGTTGGAGCCGCCCCATACAGTAGAGACACACACGTGTTCGGTAGAGGACACACGCAGCGTCTCTGATCCACCTGCCCACCCCGGCGATGCAAATGTCATCTTAGCTCGTCGCTGGAGCTGCAGATGAGACTCTACAGCCTTTTTCCACTTTGAACCTCATCCCACTGTGGGCGTGTGCTAAATCTCAATGAGCCAGCCGTAAAAGCAGTTGTTTGATATGATGCAGAGGCTTTTGTCGGGGGATTAAAAAGTCAGTCTCTGACACAGCCATCATATTTGCCAAAAATGGGTCCTAATATAACCTTTAAATAAAACTAGAGGGCTGTTTCTCTACAATCACTCTTTGATGCTATTAATACCTTAATGATTAATAGTGGAAAAATACTGATTTAGACAAAATACTGAAAAAGCAGGTTTGCCTAGAAGGATGAGTCCTGTGGCTGTTGACATAAAACATGTTATGTTTGGACTTCTGCAACCGCACATATCTAATGTCGCTTGGGTCTGGTTGCGAACCTGTTTTGCTGGTATGCTTCTGCACCGTCAGTCTGGATTTCTTGGGACCTCCAGCAGTTTTCTGCTAAAGTGCAAGGGAGAACTTCGGCGGATGGTCACGAGAACTTCGGAGGCACGGGCGGGAGTGTTTACCTTCCAAAACAACAATGGCGCGTCTGCAAGATATCACGATCACGGAGATGGATCTAGAGTTGCTAGACATCAAAGAGGAACAGGTTCTGTTAATGGAGTTGGAAAAAAGACCCATTAACCTTTCGTTGTAGTTTTCCATTATAGTTGATCCTTGGTTTTTAAAAATGGCGCACCCCGGCACTGAATCGAGAAGGTCGACCACTCAGACAGCCGGAAAGGCATACCGAGGACCAATCACAGCTGCTTTTTGTCTGCGTATTTATGCTTTAGGTCTGTGCGGGTCTGCGACCGTCCGATGCATAGTCAGGATTTTTTTGATGTGCGCGACGACAGTTACAGAACCTCTGTGCGGGGGGCTTGGTCGTAGCTTCGTGAGACCATCCTGATCTCGCGAGCTTTCAAGGTTTCACTCGCAGATCAGTCTGGAGACTCTCCGTTAAAGAAAATTTGGAGCAGTTCACCAAACGAACGTCCAATCAGCGTTGGCTTTGTGGCGGGTTGAGGTGTGACGCAACGACAGTTCAGTCTAAAGAACGTGGCGGCTTCAGCCGATGAAACTAGCGTTAGCGTGGCTATCGAGCAAGTCTTATCGGAATTACAAAGTATTTCTTCACTGTAAGAAGAGCAAAACACTGCTCTGGAGGCTTTTCTCAGAGGAAAATATGTTTTTGCTCTTCTCCCGACTGGTTTCGGCAGGAGTTTGATCTATCAACTGGCTCCTCTTCGTCGTCGCTCTGTTAGTACGTCATATGCTTCGTTGACCTGATTGGTTTATTTGGCCCGTCTATCACCAACATAGGCCAATCAGCTAACCAGTATTTTCGCCCCTTCCCAAAATTACTTCAACGGAAGGTTTCCAGATGGAGCAAATCCATCTGGCGGAGTCAGGTTAGTGTGGTCGTGCACCGAGACAGATTTGATGTTTGCAGAGGCTATGCGTCAGAAGCATTGCTTGGTCTTTAGTATTTTTAGATATGAACCAGAAGTTATTCTAGGTACCTTATTATTGGATCTAGATTATAACAATTAAGAGTTACAACATAAGAGGATATTGGGTCTTTGGCTCAAAATCAGTAGCAATTCTGTTTACAAATGAACTAGAATGGTAGTAAGGTTGCCCTCATCCTCATTTAGGTGATATTCCTTACATTTTCTATAGGTAAAGTTTGCTGAGCAATAACTTGCAGTGTTAGCAGGTCTTTAATTTAAGCACTGGTACCTTTTACAAGCAAGGTCTAAATGGTCTAAAATGCTGACTCTGAACTTGACCACCCAACAGCATGGCTTCTTTTCCCCCCAAAATCTTCCCTTTATTTGTAATTCTTATTCCATTACAATTATAATTCTTAAACTTATCCATAAAGCTTGACACCTGCATAGTAATTTATTCTCGCATGAGATCACTTGTGTTAGACTTCCAGGCACAAAGACATAAAGCAAATCTCTGCTTTCTATGTGTGTTTTCGTATTTATTTTTTTTTGGTAAAATTGGTCTCAGTTTTGACAAGAATCCCTTGTAAATACCAAAATCTCAGTATTCAACCCCTAATTTTAATGTATAAATAGTGGCAGCTCGTCTTTGCGTGGAAGCTTTTTAGATGCAGCTCGGTAGTTAGGCGAATCAGTATTCAGTCGTATCAGCTGACAACAGAAAGCACTTTTAGGGACGTTCATTGCGTCTGCTTCATTTTACCTGTCTGCAGCCTTATCTTTTGAAAGCAGTCTTGCAGCCACCGGCTCTGACACTGGATCCCCATTTAAAGACTAGAAGTGGGAAAAAAAACTGATTTAATGGTGTTTATTTCAGCCTCTTAATCTCTCCATCACGGCTGCTGTCCCTTACAGAGTTGCTTATTTCTCCGTCTCCACCTGCAGTTTCATCGCCTCCTCTGGACATACTATCACCACCCTCCTTCCTCTTTATGTAATTCATCTTTATAGCATGTGTACAGTACAGTTTAGAGTCAAGCACTTGTGAACAAACACACAATGCTGGCTCACAGAAGTGTAGACATGGCAGCTGTGCTCTTCCCTTCCCTAAGCTTCACAGACACACAGAGGGCAGACACTCTTTACAGATCAGGCCTTCATTAATATTCTGTTGTTGTGCACTGTCTGTGTGTAAGTGTGTGTGTTTTTTTACATTCTGAGCCAATTTGCTGTCTGCCATGGCGGGGTTGTTTTGTGTTCGCAGCTGTATTTGATAGCGCTGCAGCCAGACAGAGGGAGAAAGAAAGAGAGAGGGGACTAAAGCCAGTTCTGTCTTGGCAGAAACGTGGCCCGGTAATTTACAGCCTCTTACCGTGTATAATGGACACACTCCGTGTGCCCATGGGCACCCTCAGCGGCCCTTTGGGGTGTCAAAAGAGGTGTTTGAGTCAGGGGGGGGAGAAGACGCAGGTGGTGATGCTTGGGGGCACCCCTGGGTTCACATGGCGCGTCCTCGGTTCCACCTCACTGTGCTGGGTCCTCATCTGTGGCGTCCCCCTCCGCCATGCGGTCACACTAGAGAGAAAGAGAAATGAAACAGAAATGGAGTGGAAAGAAACGGGGATGGTGGCAGTTATATCGGACGGACAGACTAGGTGTAACCATCTGAAACGGTGGTGAGAAGATCTTGAGAACATCTAGTCTGTAATTTCACATCATCTCATAAAATCACAGAAACGTGTCTGATTTACATAAAGCTCCATATTACGTCTCTGTACTGTAGCGTTCCCAAGGGCAGTGAGAGGAGACGGAAACAAGGCTTCACCTTGGCTTATTTTGTCTATTTCAATAAAACGCACGATGCCCTAATGTCACTTTTATTCATGGTGATATCATAATCTAAAACAGAGAATGCATAAAACAACTATAGTTTCCTTATATCTAATAGAGAAATTATGATCTGGTTCTACGGAAGAGGATTAGGGTCACTGAAAAAAAATGAACTGATTTTTAAATTTTATTTCAGTTTAACATGGGAATTCTGAGATTAAAGTCGGAATTCTGACTTTTTTTTCTCAGAATTCTGAGATTAAAGTCAGAATTCTGACTTTTTTCTCAGAATTCTGACTTTAATCTCAGAATTCTGACTTTTATATCAGAATTCTGACTGAATTCTGACAATAAAAAAAGTCAGAATTCTGACTTTTTCCCCATACTATACTGAAATAAAATAAAAAAAATCAGTTAACTTTTTTTTTTTTTTTCAGTGGCCCTAATCCTCTTCCGTATGGTTCAAATGAATTACCTTTAAAGGAAAAGTCCGGTCAGCAAGGAATAATCAATGGATCATTATTATACCTAAAACTAATACATTTGCGATCACTGCGGCTGGGAGCGGCCATATTTGCCCAAACATAGTAACCCCTCCCTCCTGCCATCTTCCAGCAGTGACGTCACGGTGCGGTAAGCCTAGCGCCGTTCTCCCCGCCTTACAAGCAAAATCAATGGGAATATTTTATTTGGAATTATAGAATATAGAAAAGAACTCCATTTCTTTTTATGTAATCTTTTGCTTCTGTTGGCCAAATTTTATATCCATAAAAGTAAAATTACCATAACTCATCATGGATCTCTTTCTTAAAGAAGGCAACAATTTATTTCTCTACATTATCCTTTTCCAATAACAAAAAGGCTTTAAATTCAAAATATTTATGTAATCCCCTTACATGCTTTTATGTCTTCTATGTCTAGCTTTACTCAATCAGTCTACTATTTTTACGTTTATTCAGTTATCTTTTATTTATTATTAATATTTTTGTTCAAAAGCCTAGCCTAGAGCCATTCTCCCCGCTTTACAAGCTAAATCAATGGGAACTACTAGACACATCTGCAATCAACAACAACTATTGAAGATTTCCAGAGGACTTCACCATTGAAATTCACCAGAGCTATAGTGAAACTGACAATGCCCACGTGCATGGCAGCTGGATGTTGGAATACATCGGGTAAAAGTTTTTAAAAATTAGTTATTTCACCTTTCTGATTCCTGATCCTCCACGGGTTCGTCGTTCGATCGCCAACTTGAAGAGGGAGGATTTGCCATCGAACTTCTGGCCAGAGAAAAAAAAAATGTGTCATTAATCCGTTGCTCTCTGCTATGCATAGTGCACTGGTCGTCGCCATCTTGGATAATAGCGCGTTGTGAAAAAACACCAGATACAGCACTGGGACTTGATCAACAGCCGATACCGCACCGTGACGTCACAAACCAGTAGGTGGCAGTAGTGTTCTTTAACAAACATGGTTGCCTCCAGCAAAGCACATTCACATGAAAATTACTCTGAATTAAAAACACTTAACATTTAAAGTATTGAAAAGTATGTAGTAATTTCCTACTTAAAGTACTTTCAGAAGTTTGTATTCTGAATGTGACCGAACTTTTCCTATAATAAATCATCAATGCTTCTCCCTACAAATCCTGTACAATAAAAGGAACTTAAAATTATTTTTATTTTTTTTTTTGCTTAATGTGTGACTAGAAACATGATGATTACATGGTGTGCCGCTTTTGCCTTACAAAAAGGCCAAGCTCTTCTAGTCACTCAGCAATTTAGGGAAAAAAAAAAGGGAAACGTGTTATTAAAAGAAGGGAGGAGATTGTCACATGAAACTTTCTTAAGTAGCTTTTTTTTTTACTTTAACAAAATAAAAGAATTGCTTTGGTGTTTTCTCTGAAAAATCTGATGCACGAAAGACTTTGACTTGGATTTGGGCCCACAAAAAAATAAAAAATCTTAATACTAATCAAAACATCTTCAACATTTTTATTTTGTATTGATTTCACCCTCAAGTACTTTGTTGACTTTTAAACTCAGCAGGATCTATATCATAAAATCTATTATTACAAGCAGTGCAAAAAAAAACAGAATGTCACTCTTAAATTGTACATGGTGTTCAAGTAGGATAATCTGTTCCAAGCAAGTAGTCTGTTTAAATAAGAAAATACATCTCTTTAGCAAGATTTAGCTTCTTTTTTAAACCAGTACTAGACATTTGCAAAGCAAAAGACATTAAACATAAATAACCCTCCATAGACCTCCTTTGTGCATTAGCATTGCATTCACTGGACTGATAGGAGGTCCCTAATTAAAGGCAGGTGAATCTGAACTCAATTATTATTCTTGCAGCATCGTGCAAGCCCACCGAGCTCTGTGATGGATTGTGATCTCTGCTGTGGATGAGACGCTAGAAAGAGCACAATGTCTTACAGCGGGAGCCACTGATAACTTCATGCAGACAAATAAAGACTGTCACTTTTATTGATTTTTACCCAGCCCCCACTGCCAAAGCCATATACACCCACATCTCCTGCTCTATCCCTGTCTGAGTTTTATTCCTATCCCTTCATCCCCATCGCTCCCCTTTAATGGAAGTGCATCCAACATCATCCCTAAGGCATCTGAAAACGTTTTCCACCATAAATGTATAACATTCCCATAATGTGATCAGACTGGAGGAGGTGTGCATTTTATATTCCACTTTACTTCCATTTTTCTCTCTTGACCTTAAATAAACCAGCTACGGCCATACATACTGTATGTACTTACATAAAATTGTAAATAAAATATGTGGATGGCAGCGAAATTGTCAGGGCAGCGGTGGAGGCACATAACGAGAAATGCAATTTATTCCCCGGCACGTTGCTGCTTGGACAGGCAGATAATGAAAGGCATAGGTCATTGGTTGTGACTTAAACCTGCAGCAGTGAAGCAAAATACTTTAATAAATATCTGCAAAATCACTCGGATGGAGAGGATAACACGTAAGGTGGCAAATGATGCAAGGAGCGGGTCCTCATCAAACACGGGAATACAATTAGTCTTTGGGCTGCCGTGGAGAGACTCCCCGCAAATCATAATATCTCCGGACGCTGACATGTGAATATCCATTAGAGCTTCCCATTAGAAGCATGTGCCGTGACAGCCTGATGACATAAATGCAATGGCTTTTTTTAGAATTTTCATTTTAAAATGTAAACGTATAGCACATCCCCCAATACCCAGGTTTCTAAAATAGTTTAGTTATAGTAGGAAATTTTTTCTTTTTCAAAGATGGACAGATGTTTTTTCTCCCATCACAAAAAAAAAAAAAAACAGAATTCACAGTAAGATAGTGATCATCCATCAGTTTTTATTTTTTTAATCTCCATTTGAGCTCTGGACGCATCCTCTGTTCTGTTCTCAAGCTTTTTAGAGAAAGTGACATCTTTGTTTTTTGTTGAATTAGGAGCTGAATAAACTACCTGATGACAACCCATCTCTCTAGAATTACCACATTTATCAGTGGTGTTTTCTATTAGTGTATTGTAAATAGTCTGTCTGTATGCTCTATTATACATCTGATGGCTGCTGAATAGCCAAGGCAGGCTATAATTATAAAGGCTTAAAACAAAGCACAGCAGCAGTGTGGGTAAATTGTAGAAAAAGACAAAGGATGCTATTTGTCTGCTAGAACTGAAATGGATATCCATTAAAGCATGCCTGTTGTTTGTGTATAACTGCATCCACATAGTAAGGATGCTTTTTAAGCCATAAGCTCAGCTGTCATATTATTCGGTATGCGTATTAGGGCAGGGTTTGCAATTTATCTCTTCTTATTGAAAAATAGCTTCATTTTTATCGTATACATCTAAAGATGGTAAGGAGTTCTAGTAAATGTGTCTTTCTGTCTCTGCACTACAGCAGGGGACCACCCGTTCGAGTGTGAATTCTGCGGGAGCTGCTTCCGGGACGAGAGTACACTGAAGGGCCACAAGCGCATCCACACCGGGGAGAAGCCCTATGAATGTAACGGCTGTGGGAAGAAGTTCAGCCTAAAACACCAGCTGGAAACCCACTACCGTGTGCACACAGGTACTGCATCCAAAATGAGTGCAGAGGGAAAAACAGAAACTCTGTTAGGAGGAGGACTAGGTTCATTCAGACTGACATCTAGTGAATACTGTCTGAAAAAACAGCCACATTATGTATTGATCAATTAACTGTAACTCAAAGACTTGAGATTAAATCCGAACTTGGAAGGCATCAGAAAGCCAAATCAGATCTCAAACTCCAGTAAGGCTTCAACGTGTATATAAACCTAATGGATATATATATTTTTTTCTTCTGATTAAGTCACTGACATAGTAACATTAATACTTAAATACTTTAAAGTCCAAAGCATAATATAAAATCATGGTCTGACTTTAGAAAGACAAGTTATTCCTAGCTTTAGTGAGCTATAAACAAATAAAATATGGTGTTTTTCAAAGGTTACAAAAAGTTTTTTTAATTCAAAAGATTTAAAATATAATATAGTTTCATAGAGAGCAATTCTGTCTTCTTAGAGTGCGTTGGACTTTTTTAAAAATTGCACTATAATAATGCAAAAGAAAAGAAAAAAAAAAGAATCAATGTAAGTTTGCAAAGTTTATTTTGCCTCTTTGTATTTTTCAGAAATTAGTATTTTTGTATGTTTTAAGGGAAGAAAAAATAAAACAAACAACCTGACCCTGTGTAGAAAAGTAATTGCCACCTAAACCTAGTGGCTTTGGATGTTCCAGGTTGGCTGCAACTCTGGTTGGACTACTTTTTTTTTTTATTCCTTTATTTAACCAGGAAAAGTCCCATTGAGATTAGTCCTGGCCAAGACAGCGGCAAAAGATTACATTACAAATTACATTACAGTTTACAATTACATCTATCTATAATTAGAAATTCATAAAACAGTTAAAAACCATAGTTCTCATTTCCAAACCTTTGAGGAATCGTTTAAAATGTCCGATTGGAATCAAATCCTTCAACTTCCAGTCTTTCTGAAGATTGTTCCATGCTGTGGGGGCAGAGTACTGAAAAGCTGTCTTTCCAGCTTCAGTGCGGACACTAGGTACAGACAGAAGCAAAGACTCTTGAACGTAGAGAATACAGTCCAGCCACTCTTGGTTGAATGTACTCACAGAGGTATGAGGGGAGCAGACGCAGAATACCCTTATACAGGTGCTGGTCATAAAATAAGAATATCATGAAAAAGTAGATTGATTTCAGTAATTCCATTTAAAAAGTGAAACTTGTATATTATATTAATACATTACATACAAACTCATATATTTCAGATGTTTATTTTGTTTAATTTTGATGATTACAAATGACAACAAATGAAAATCTCAAATTCATCATATCAGAAAATTAGAATATTCAAAATTGATGGCCCCTGGTGCCACACTCTAATCAGCTAATTAACTCAAACCACCTGCAAAAGCCTTTAAATGGTCTTTCAGTCTAGTTCTATAGGCTACACAATCATGGGGAAGACTGCTGACTTGACAGTTGTCCAAAAGACGACCATCGACACCTTGCACAAGGAGGGCAAGACACAAAAGGTCATCGCTAAAGAGGCTGGCTGTTCACAGAGCTCAGTGTCCAAGCACATTAATAGAGAGGCGAAGGGAAGGAAAAGATGTGGTCGAAAAAAGTGTACAAGCAAGAGAGATAACCGCACCCTTGAGAGGATTGTGAAACAAAACCCATTCAAAAATGTGGGGGAGATTCACAAAGAGTGGACTGCAGCTGGAGTGAGTGCTTCAAGAACCACCACACACAGACGTATGAAAGACATGGGTTTCTGCTGTCGCATTCCTTGTGTCAAGCCACTCTTGAACCACAGACAGCGTCAGAAGCGTCTTGCCTGGGCTAAAGAGAAACAGGACTGGACTGCTGGTGAGTGGTCCAAAGTCATGTTCTCTGATGAAAGTAAATTTTGCATTTCCTTTGGAAATCAAGGTCCCAGAGTCTGGAGGAAAAGAAGAGAGGCACTTCATCCACGTTGCTTGAAGTCCAGTGTAAAGTTTCCACAGTCAGTGATGGTTTGGGGTGCCATGTCATCTGCTGGTGTTGGTCCATTGTGTTTTCTGAGGTCCAGGGTCAACGCAGCCACATACCAGGAAGTTTTAGAGCACTTCATGCTTCCTGCAGCTGACCAACTTTTTGGAGATGCAGATTTCATTTTCCAACAGGACTTGGCACCTGCACACAGTGCCAAAGCTACCAGTACCTGGTTGAAGGACCATGGTATCCCTGTTCTTAATTGGCCAGCAAACTCTCCTGACCTTAACCCCATAGAAAATCTATGGGGTATTGTGAAGAAGAAGATGCAATACACCAGACCCAACAATTCAGAAGAGCTAAAAGCCACTATTAGAGCAACCTGGGCTATCATAACACCTGAGCAGTGCCACAGACTGGTCGACTCCATGCCACGCCGCATTGCTGCAGTAATACAGGCCAAAGGAGGCCCAACTAAATACTGAGTGCTGTACATGCTCATACTTTTCATGTTCATACTTTTCAGTTGGCCAACATTTCTATAAATCCTTTGTTTTTATTGGTCTTCAGTAATATTCTAATTTTCTGATATGATGAATTTGAGATTTTCATTTGTTGTCATTTGTAATCATCAAAATTAAACAAAATAAACATCTGAAATATATGAGTTTGTATGTAATGTATTAATATAATATACAAGTTTCACTTTTTAAATGGAATTACTGAAATCAATCTACTTTTTCATGATATTCTAATTTTATGACCAGCACCTGTAAATGATCATATACCAGTGAGTGAGTGTACGAGTCTCTAATGCTGGCCAGCCCACACGTATGTAAAGTTCACAGTGGTGTCTGCCAGGCTTACAATTTGTGATAAATCATAGGGAGGCATGGTAAACTGAGTCTAACATTTTTAGAACTTGATCTGGGGCATTGATATAGATTGGGTCACCATAGACCAGAATGGGTAAAAACGTTGCAGATACCAGTCTCTTCTTCGAATTAAAAGAGAAATAAAGCCTATTCCTGAAGTAGAAGCCAAGTTTCTTAATCAATTGTTCAACATGAGTTTTAAAATTTAGACTTTCATCAATTAAAATTCCTAAATATTTAAAAGATTGAACCCTTTCTATCTCTGACCCATGCAAGGTGACAAGAGGATAGCTATTTTGCAATTTTGTCTTTGTTTTTGAAAATAATACCATTTTAGTTTTATTTGCATTTAAAGAAAGATCTAGTTTTAAAAGCCTGTTCTGAACCGAATTAAAAGCAATTTGTAAAGTAGACTACTGTTCTGCTGCCTAATCTATTGGTCACAAACTGATGGCAATTTATTCTCCTTCTGATTTTTATAAAGTAGTAGAATGCACCATTTGTAATTCCATCAGTTAATGTCTTAAAACTGCAAAGGAGCTCCAGAGTCCATCACTGTGTGTCACTGACACGTTTGAAATGTTACCTCCGTGTCAAACCTTTATTAAAGTTATTTGTCCACAAAACATATTTCCAAAAGTCTTGTCGAAATAACTTTTGGTAGAAACGAGAGGCCTGATTGTTCTCTATAGTCTGAAGTTGTTCTTGCAAGGATAATATTTTGCCCAGCTTTCTAACTTATAAATGAATCTTGCACTCTAACCTAAAGGTTCTTTATCCTTATTTTAGACCTTCCAAAGTCAACTTAAGGCATATATGATATGTGCCTTTGGCACAAAATGGTATTATTATTTTTTTTATAATATATTAGTTGTTTTTTGGTGCTTTTAGCTAGCCTGGGTGCCATTCCAAACTTAGTCCCGCCCACAACGTTGGAGGTCGGGAAGTTCGGTCTGGCATTGCTCAATAGTAGAGCGAGTATGCTCGCACAATATCTGGTGGGCCAATCAAATTGTCAGGGCGGGCTTTATACGTTGATGGACAGATGATCAACAGTAACGTAATCAACCACGTCACCAAAGCACGCTTGGGTGACAACAACAATGGCTGCCGCTGGAGAGTTGAGGTGTGTAGATTCTGCTATTAGGTCTGTTCTAGAAGATATCAACAGCAAATTAATTTTAAAAGAGGAACAGAGAAACGCGATCAAGGCTCATCTTCTTATTTTAGGCGTGCAATTGCACGCTTTGATTTTTTGTTGACAACAACTATGCGTCGCTTAACATACGTCACGCACTCCGTTGCTCTTATTGGTTGTAGGTCTATCCAATTGAGTGCAGAGCCATTTTTTTTCCTAGTTCGTTCGAAACACGCCCCATAATCACAGCTCTATGGAGCAGCATCAGACTCATTCTGACTAGAATTGAGTAGTACTACGTCAGGCTAGCTTTTAACCACCCCAAAAAAGAAAATATAATCTCCTAGATTGTGACGCCACCTCTTCTGGTGTGAGAGGTTTAATCTAATAATATATTGATGATGGATACCTTTGAAATAGACTCCAAAAGTTAAGATGAAAAGAAAACTCCATTTTTAATTGCTGGTCTCTGAGAAAACCTTCCTGCTATCATTACTCAAACTGTTGGTCAGTCTTTAATGGTCATTTTTAAGCAGCTCCTATGATATAAAATTTGTGTGCTACTGAGAAACTTCAGGATATCAAAGTTCTGAGGTCGAGACAAGACAGATGAATATCAGTATTACTGTGATACAGTGGACGAATGTCTCAGAAGACTTGGTATTGATCGCAGTATATTTAGAGCCCCATAAAGATGTTGACACAGTGATAGGCTAGGTGCCCTGGAGAATGAGTGCATGCTGCAAACTCGATTGAGTGAGTATAGTCTACCACGAGCGCTCAACAGGGTGGCACACAGCCAAGGGTTTATGCTCTCTCGCCATCTTTTTTTTTTCTCCTCTCCAACACACACGCACAAACTCCCAGCAGCACCCTCCCATCTCCCATTCAATAAACCAGCTGTTAAGCCACACTATCAAGGCAGCCTGTCCAATAATTGGCTCCCCTCCGTCCACCCTTTCGCCTTTTGTATGAGGGAGGGGGGGCCTTGCGTTAAGCCGGGGAGCAACAGCAGATAACAAGAGCGAGTGACAAGCTCACAGTCAAAGGCCACCTCACACAAAAGCAGCTGCTTGATGAATCATCGACATTGGCAACCTAACCCCTACCCACCCCACGCCTCTCTACATATCCCAAATGCCAATGGCTGATCAATACCAAGGCACCATTTGCAATTCATTATTAGCTGATTATTTGAAGGGACTGTGTTTACAGTCTGGTTATCAATATTAACATCCTGCATGTGCTCACACCGATATAGAATAGGTTTGCAGCACTGTAACGGTCAAAATGACACCATTTATCAGGCCCCAACCCCGAGGTCAAGGTTAACCTGGGGATTCTCCGGAACTGAGCAGCAGAGGCGAGTTTGTTGTCGCACACATGTGGGTACTGCGAAAAAGGTGACGGCAAGCGCCGGACCAGATCACTTCTGATCAGCCTTTTTCAAATGCCATTGGTAAAGGTCAGCATTTACATGTCTAATTTGAGTCTGTCAGCTTGAGCGCTGGTGGATTATTCCCTGCCATCACTCAAATCATTAGCACGTTTAGGACGGCCGCTGCTGCCAAATTGAAATGTGCCCGTTAAACATACCAGCCCCCACAGCGAGAGGCACACTGATTTATAACACCTCCAGGAATTTAAAGTGGCGGGAGCTTGTATGTGATATATCATAGATAATTTGGTGTTATTACTTTTTTTTTATTAGTCTGATATACACTTTTGCAATAAATTTGTTGGATTTGAATATTATATTGGAAAGGATTTGGTCATTGTTGGGGTGTGGTGATGGCTCAAGGGTAGAGCACTTGGCTCATTTTTGTAAGCCTTATTCCAAGATGCAGCCATTTGGTTTGAATCCTTAACTGCAGACCTTTGCCCACTCTTCTCACCATCCCTCTCTTTCCTGTCTAGCAACTGTTTAAATCAGGGGTCACCAACCTTTTTAAGGGTACCGAGACGTAGGTAGGGCGACCAATAATGAGCCATGAGCTGCAAGGGTTAGCATTAGCCTAAACTTTGTTCATTATCAACATATTTTTAATGTTTCTGTTAATTTCTAAGCTTATTTAGACATTGTCATTTTGAAATCTCTATAAATGATTAAAAAGAAGAGCAACAGAATAAAATAACATTTCAAACTTAGCCCACTGGTGGGTTGTTCTTTATTTAGAAGACTCTGAGGGCACTCCATGTGGTCCTTGAGGGCACTGCGTCGGTGACCCCTGGTTTAAATGAAAGACGCTAAAGTCAAGAAAATAGCTTCAAACATGAGGATAAGAAGTAGAACTACTGTTGTACTTTTTTCACACCTTTAAGGTGTACAGATCTTTTCCATTTTTTTCCATTCCATATTCTCCCACTTAGTCCTTGTCAGGGTTGTGGTGGGGCCGGTGCCTACTACAAGCAAGAGGCGGGGTACACCCTGAACAGGTCGCCAGTCTGTCGCAGGGCAACACAGAGAAACTCAAAGACACACAACTATCCAAGCACACACTCACACCTAAGGAGAATTTAGACAAGCCAAATATGAATCCCATGTATGAATCGCATAAGATCGAACATTTCCATGCCTATTGTTTGTGTAGACAGGGATGCAGTAATATGAAAATGTGGCCAATATCCGATATTAATATTGCTTTAATGCCCAATAACTGATATTTATCAATATTATAAATCTTTTCCAAGATTTCTACACCATGACAAATAACCAAACCACTAATATTTGTTAAACAGCACTCAATCCTGCTGCGTTACTCATCCGTGACCAAGCAAATACCACATGGCCGACCACATCCCCTCCATCTTCATCCACATTATCAGCAGCATTTGAATAACACTAAGTATTATAATGAATGTCTTCAACCATCTTCCCAACATCTTTAGGTGAGAAGCCATTCGAGTGCAAGCTGTGCCACCAGCGATCCAGGGACTACTCGGCCATGATCAAGCACCTGCGCACCCATAACGGCGCCTCGCCCTATCAATGCACCATCTGCCTGGAGTACTGCCCCAGCCTGTCAGCCATGCAGAAGCACATGAAAGGTCACAAGCCTGAAGATATCCCCCCAGACTGGCGCATAGAGAAGACCTACCTGTACCTCTGCTACGTCTGATACGGGATCGGGGTGAAAGGAGCGAGGAGGGAGGGAATGGGGGTAGAGAGGTAAGGGGGAATGTAACAGAGCAGGTAGGAGGTCCTGAAGAGTAAGGAATGTTAACTAGAAGATGCGTGAAAAAAGGAGGGCTTGTGTTTTTTGTTTTGTTTAGGGGTTTTTTTACATGTAAAGGTGGTGATGGGGAGCTGGGTATAGGGGCAAAGACCAGGGAGGGGCTAAGAGACTTGAATGTGGAGTTGTTCTCCGCTATGTGTCGGATTCACCGGGTCATTCACTACACCTGGAACTGTGTTACTGGTTCAGGTCATTTCTTGCAAAAACACAAAGCAAGTAGGCTACAAAGAAGTGACTCTATGGGTGCCGCACTGATAAGAAAGCTGATTCTCGAGGGCTGTCTGCCTGCACATCCTTCCCTTAGTTCCTTTTTCTTTTTCTGATGCACCTAATTTGTAAAAGAAAAAAATACGACCCCAGATTTTCAAAGATTTGAATCGTCTATTATTGTCCTTGATTTTTGTTTCCTTTCCCATGCCTAGAATTTGAAAGTTTTTTGTGTCCATTCCCGAATCCCTCCAGAAGCGATGGCGGCTCTGAGACAGCCCCTGAGAATCAGTACGAGAGCCTGCAGGCTTATGCAGTAGATGAACCGGACGTGTGGGACTATTAAAAATGCTGCAAACCAAGCACTCATTTGGTTATGAGCAGGGAAGACGCTCTCGCTGCTTCCCCCAGGAGGTCTCCCCAGTTTCTTCATCAGTCTTCCTGGGTCTGCATCTCTTTTTCGAGTGCGGGTTAAAGACGCTCGAGTCACCACTGGCCTCTCAGGGCCAACGACTTTTATGTCATTTTTTTTTTTTTTTTTTTTTGTTTAGCTCTGCATCATAGTTTATCATGGCTTGATTGCACAGGTAAAGCAAACTACGACAACAGTCTCTGTTCGACGTCAGCAAAGTGTATAAACCCTTCGATGAAATATAACTCGCTATCATAATATCGCACAATAAAAACCCAGACATATTCAGCAAATGATAACTGGAATGCTTTTACCCATGCGCATTTATCCCGATGTATCTCACACTAACAATATCCGACATAAACTGACTCATAACAGTAACGCTTTGACTGCCAACGATCTGTCAACTCACCACGGTCGGGGGAAATTAATCATAAGGGGAGAAGGGTTGTCGTCTGCATGAGTCCTGTGACTCTGACTGTTTGTAGTGAATGTGGAGGAAGTGTTGAGGATGCCTTAGCTGCACAAACTCTGACATTTGTCAGTTTTAAGGACTTGATATGGCAAAAATCCTGAATGTGAACGTCTGAAAGCAAGGTGCGCATAAGGCTCTGTGGAAATGCAGGTTTATTCTGTCTGTTTCGTGTCAGAAACCTAAAATTGCCACTTTTAGACTTTTTTTGTTTGTACTTTTTTTGCCTAGAAGTCATAAAGACAGGAAACCGGAAGCATCTTTACCATTTGAAATGTGCCCTTCTGCTCAGTCCTTCAAGGGAAAAGATTGCTGAAATAGTCACGGTTGACATCTCCCAACTTTCTGCCGTTTTTAAACTGTGGCATGTCCAGTCACACGAGTGATTGTCATGACATCTTCTTGGGAATTACATATCCAAATGGCAGGTGTGGAGGGGGAGATCAGAAATCACTGATTGAATGAGACACGGCCAGGCAGTGAAAGAAATGACAGAGTAAATGGGCTCTTTCTGTGGTTCCATCTGTGCGCTTTGTCCCTCTTTGTCTCTTATTGTGTTTCTTTTTTATTGACCTTGAGTTTGGGCTCAACACGTTGTACTTGAATTACCTCTCGCTCTTTTTTTTTTTCATGTGACCTCATGTTTCTTGTGTATTTTATAATTTTTCCCTTGTGTTTGGCGTGTATATTTTGTTTTGGTTGATGCGTGTCAGAGAATGCGTCGCAAAAAATGTGATAAGGTGGAGAGGTCTGCAGAGAAATTAAGTGCCACAGAGAAGAGATTCTGTTTCTTTTTTTTTTATTTTATGTTTTCTTTGTTACCAAACCTGGTATTATTAATTCTGTTTAAGGAGCCGGATGGTTCATTTGTTATAAAAGCTACCTCTAAGTTGTTTTCACATTAGTATTATTTTTTTTTTTTTTGCAAAAAAGAAGACAAAAAACATTTTTTTGTCGTGTTTTTGTTCTGCATTATTTGTCAAAGCTAGTTCATCTCACGCTTTCTTTCAAGTTGATTTATGATTGTCTCTGTTTTCAAGTAAAGTATATTAAAGGGTAAAGCAGATGTGGGGCAGGATGAGAAAAGTCATTCGAATGGATGTTTATTCTTCTCTAACGTTCTCCCCTGCGCCTCCGACAACAGGAGAGCAGAGAAAAAATTTTTTTTGAAGCCTTAAAGTGACGAGTAGGACAGAAGAGTTGTGTTACTTTTTGAGAGTGTTTAAAAACAAGAATTTAAACTTGAACATATGTGAATAGAGTTGTAGTTTTGTAATGTGAAATAATGAGAAAAAAAACCCCAACATACTGATCATGACGTTAGTTGAAAACGCTGCAGCGCACAGGGCAGGTCATATTTGAAGCAGAGCGCGTTGGACAATTTGGAAGTGCAAAGCGTAATCGAAAAAAACAAGAAAAGATTAAAAAACCAGAAGGTTAAAAATAGAGCTTCTCCCTTTGATAGAAGCAAGAGTGTTTGTTTCTGAACAAGAGCCAACAGAGGCAATTTGATATATGAAAAAAAATTGTGATATTTTTGTATTCCGTGTCGGTCCTTTTTTCCATTTTTGTGGAGGGTTAAAGCAGGGCACAAATAATATTTGTATTTCTTTCTTTTTTTTACAGTTTTTTTCCCTCTTTCTGGGTGTGAATCATTTTTGCCTTGCTCCTCTTTGATATTGTTGGACAAAAACAAAACAACAACAAAAAAAAAACGGTGTGAACATGTTGTAATAAGTGTCGCTTTCTGGATGTCAGTTGCATTGTCGGTGAAGGACTAAATCTATCCACCACCAGTTTTACGAGTGTGTGTAAAAGTTACGGTTAAAAAAAAATAAAAGAAACAAGACGATACAAAAAGAGAAAAAAAAAAAATATCGGAACGGTAGACAGGGGGCGCTGCCAAACCGACCAATTAGTACTTCGACTTTTTTAATTTACTTTATTATTTTTGTACTTGAAAAAAAAAAAAAGAAGGGATGGCATGTCCCATTGTGTCTTGCCATTTTATTCTTAAGCACTGTGAGCTGAGGGGAGGGGGGGGCCCTTCAGATAACATCCACCTACTATAATAATAATCAAAAAAAGCAGTCACAGTTCAGTCTAACCTCCACAATGCAAGACCTGTTCAGTCACATTATCTTTTTCATCGTCCTCTGAATGTTTTCTACATGTTTGTGTGTATGAAAAGAATGGTAACTGTGTGAGTGAGTGTGTTAGTGAGAAAATGCACTAATCAGATACAAGATAAAATGATATTCTATGCCACTTTTTTTTCTGTTGGGGAAAAAAAATTATATATATAAATATATACATATACATTGGCATTGATATAGTTCTTCCCTCAGTGTTCCTCGGGTGTTTCTGTACTATCTTTGTGCCTAAAAATGGAAATTGTTCGACAAAAATAATCCATCTGTATCTGCTTTTGTTCTGTATTTCCAGAAGAATATAAAAATGTTGTCTCCAGCACCCTAGGGATGTCATGAAGCTCAATTTATGACTTCTTTTTTTTTTTTTTTTTAGAGCAAATTATGCTATAAAATCTCTGGATTTACTTCTTTAAGCTGTACCCTGTTATTGGCATCCGGAAGCACTTTCTCTGCCGCCAGATATAAAAAGAACATTTGGAAGTTCATGCAATTATTTGTCTACAAACAGCAGATTTTTTTTTTTTTTTTGAGAAAATGACTAAAAAACCTTCATAGGTGTAGGTTGGCACTAGGGTTTTTTTTCCCTTCTGCTTGGTTATGTTTATAAAAGTACTTTTTTTTAATCCCCTTGTTTTACAAAATGCATTTATCAGACGGGGATGTAAAATTTGGTCCGAGAGGAATCATGGCATCCCTGGAAGCTGGCGCTCTGTGTTTTTGGTGTGGTGTTTTCTAGAACAAAGTAGCCATTTTCATGCAGTGTTGCAGTGCATGTGCCATTGAGGTCTAGACTAAAACTGTTTTGAGTAACAAAGCACCAAGACATTGTATTTTTTTATATTAGCACTGAGGACCAATTGCCCTGTCGGACCAAGCGTGACAAAGCTTTTTTTTATGTTGTTTTCTTTCTTTTTTTTTTTTTTACCCCCTCGTCTTTCCCTGGCTTTGTCTGTGCTGCTTCTCTCCATTGTTGTGACAGCACAAGTGCCAGTCGAGTTGCTCTGTATTAAGAAAATAGTGTTTTTATTATGATTTGAATTGTTTTAGTTTTTGTCTACCTCAGCACCTAATCTTAGCCTAATGTTAGAAGGTGCCCAATTATTTTTTATTTTCTTTCTGTTGTTCTCGTATTGTTGTCACTTGTACAAAAAAATGAAATTAAAAAAATTGTTTTTGACATTTTTTTTTTTTTTTTGCATTAGAGCTTTGCAAAGGTCCTTTGTCTTTTCTTCTGACAATGTGCTATTTTATTTTATTTTTTTTCGGTTTTGTTTTCCCGTGGCAGTACGTTTCCTGTTTAAGTCGTGGCACCAATCTACAGCCACCGTCTGTTGATATAGAGGTTGTTTTCTTTATTTTGTTTCTTTTTTTTTTCTCCTTTTTGGTTTTTTTTCCATGTAGATTCAGACACATCTTTGTAACATTTCAGTGTTCTCTGATGGAGTGTTGAAAAAAAAAATAAAATAAAAACGAAACTTAAAAGATTTCATGCTGCAGGTTCTCTTCTCCATGTTGTCAATAAAGTCAACGTTGTACCTTTTGATGGGAAAATATATTAAAACTTTTTTTCAAATCCTACTAACTGTACATTGTTGATTTAAGCTGTTTTTTTTTAATTTTCTGTGATCCCATAGTACAAACCAAAGTTAGAAAGCTAATCAAACAAATACATTTCATGTTATAGCTCTACCTCTATTTGCTTCTTTAAATGCAACAGATGCGGAGAGAAAAATGGTCATTCCCCATCTTTTCTCGTTGTGTAAGATCAAGACTCAGGATTATAAGCTGTTGGAAAAACAATCAAATCGTAATCCATCCAACCATCTTCTCGCACTTAATCCTTGTCAGGGTCGCAGTGGGGGCCTATCTACCCATCTCCAGTAGGAGTGTAAATAATAGTGTTGCCCCGATGCCATTTTTTGGCCCTGATACCTGGCTGTGCAGTATCGGCTGATACCGATACCATAATAATGTAAAATAATTGCCATCATGGCTTTGTCAAGCTGTTGCCTATCTTTGTGAAGCAGGAAAAAATCTAATACAAAGTGAATCCAGTAGAATTTTTTTATTGCCTACCAGGAGTGGGTGACAATAGTTGAATAAACGTATGGCTCTCAAAATGGTATCGGTGCCCTATTTGTTGATACTCGCCGATACCGATACCACCATTTTAGGGCAGAATCGGGGCCCCGCCCTATACTGGTATCGGTATCGGTGCAACACTAGTAAATAATAATCGTTTTGTATCGATGCATCAATCCAACAGCTGACGATCTGATACATCGACACGTCCGCAATAGTATCGATTCAGGTTTTTTTTTTTCCTCCAGTCTAACTTTATCTATTTGGTCCTGGGCATAATTCTGTCTTCCATGCTGCGGTGCCACTAAACCTTTTTTGCCGTCCTATCTCACTTCCTTTAGCTACTACCCTTTTTCCACTTGCGCACACACACTTGCGTAAACTGTAGGTTTAAACTGTAGGTTTAGTGAAAGAAGAGGTAAGGGGGAAAAAAAAGGTAGGCAAGACAGTTGTGGTGGAGGAAAAAGATGATGAAGTACTCTTGAGTATCGAAAATTATCGAATCGTAGGGTCAGGTAATTGATTCACTCTACTGAATCGAATGGCCGTGATGGATGTGATTTACACCCCTGATCTCTGCAGTATATGGGCGAGAGACCATGGTCGCCAGTCTGTAGCAGGGCAACACAGAGACACACAACCATACACACACGCACTGAAGGCCGATTTATACTCAGAAACCAGGTTGTCTGCCTGTGTTTCCAAAATTGTAGGTGACCGCAGACAGGAGGCCTCTGATTGGTCAACTCTACACTATGCATATTTCCTGTTTGGTACCTACCCGCTTTTGTTTGTATGGCCACCATTGTGGAAAATGACTTGTGAAGATGGACCAGCTAGAAGAGCGAGGTGCGTAAAAATGCTGGGACCCTTTGTTCACCTGGATCCCCGCTCTTTTTCACCCTCATGTCCCTCTATTGTTGCACAAACTTGCCCCTACTTCCTCACCGCCTCTGCCGTATCTAGACCCACAGCTAGTTCCTGATTGTCCCTCTTGCGTTGTGGTGTGAAATAATATGGCTCAGACCACGCTTAAATATTGGGCATAAATAAAATGTATCCGCGACAAGCTCACTGCAACACACTGCTGCGGGAGGATAACCAGCCCCTTTACGCCTAAAGACAATATAGAGAAGCCAATTAACCAAACGGTCATGTCTTTTGACTGTGGGAGGAAGCTGGAGTACCCGGAGAGAACCGACACATGCATAGGGAGTACATGCAAACTCCATGCAGAAAAACCTTGGATCAGGAATCTAACCTGGAACCTTCTTTCTGCAAGGCAGCAGTACTACCCACTGCTCCCACTGTGCAACCCAAAATTGGCCTTTTAAAACTGCTTTTTAATACAAAAACAAAAAATATTCATGGTGTAAAACTTGAACAGGCACTATCGATCACTACAGCTGCCAAACTAGAATAAACCTGTTTGACATTCAGCTGAATGCAGCCTGGATATCAGAACAAATTGCTTGAATAATCAACTAGCTTATATCAGTTTGCTATTTAATGTTCTACTCTTACCTCACTTAAAGAAAAAAAACTACAAACGAAACACTTATCTGTAAATATTATAAAATTAATCCAACAATTGCATGTAATTTATGTAATTGTTTTTGTATAAAGTGATTATGAATATTAACATTTTTCTTCTAGCCATTTTCTCAGAGACTTGGAGAGTAGGACTGAAATCTAGCAACCAAACAGAATGCAGAGGCACATCTCTATTAATCATGCATGCTTGGAAGATGTAAAACCTTTTTGAAGTGGATCCCCTCATGACATTTCCTCTTGCAATGTTCTCATAAAACGTGTTTTTGTTGAGTTTTTTTTCTAGATCAGTGTGTCCTATTGCACCACCTTTAATGGCATGCTTAGAGGTGCTGTTTCCATGTGATATCAACACTGCAAAAAATAAGTCAAATAAGTGAAATTTTTCTTGAATTGAGGAAGTAATTGAGACACTTTGCCAATGGAACAAGACAATTTACATTTAAAATAAGAAAACACAATTGCATTGTCTTATTTCAAGTACATATTATCTAATTATCTTATTTTAAGACTAAAAATACTCATTCCATTGGCCAATTATCTTATTTAAGTATTCAAATTAACGGTAAATACACTTAATTTAAGACATTTTTTCTAATTTTTAGATGGTTTTTGCAGTGAAGAGACTGAACACCAAAGAGCATTTCTCAAAATGTTTCAGACAAATATTCACACCCACTGAACTTCTTTTTTTTTTTTGCATAATATAACCACAAGATTGCAAGTGTTTAATTATAGTTGATCTGATGGACTAAAACAGATAACAATGAAAGTAATGAAAGTAAAAGGAAAAGGATCCATGTTTTTCAGAATTTTCCAAATGTAAAAATTTATTTGCAGATGCAATAACAGGTGTTTTAAGTTGTCAGCAGTAATATGATCACATAACCAGAGAAATTAAGGTAAAACAGAGCAGAACTTCTCTAATGTGCTTGTATGGAAAAGTGACGGCTGTGCTGAAAGAAGCATTTAGACTGCAGACATTTTAAAAACTATCAGATATGTATCTGATTTAGTACCAGACAGACAGTGGCTAGGGGGGCCAGCGTGGGGCCAACATGTTTTTATGGGGGCACAGAAAAGTATGAAAGAATAAAACAGGGCAAGAGGTTAATAATATAATTGAAAGTATATAATGAGAGCAGCAGAACCAAAGAGCTACTTGTGTTTTAATTCAAATGTTATATTGTATTCAGTTGAAAATGTGTATTTTTGGATTGAACATGTTTATGTTATTTATCTAAAATTTAAAAAAATAATTTCATAAAAGAAACCCTGAAAGAATTAGTTGCTAAACAGATATATCTACTGAAAGATAAATAAAATATATTCTTTGGAAAATTGTATCAATATACAGTCATAATTCAGAAATATTACATATTTTTAGGGCATTAGAATTAAATTAGAGTGAACATTTTAAAATAGGAATTAAGTGCAACTGATACATTTAGCTGTAACAAATTAGACAATTTTTTTTGTATTTGGTGCAAAATAACATTACACAGATGGAAACTGTGAGCTTATTTCCTTCATACAGAAGCCTAGATCACCTAGGTTTTTAAATTAGTATTAAAACAAAATGGGTCTAAGGGACCATGTCTGTTCCAGGCAATATCATCATTACATTTGTTTTTTTGTTTTTGTAGCCTTATGTACGGAAGAGGATTAGGGCCACTGAAAAAAAAATAAGTAAACTGATTTTTAAATTTTATTTCAACATGGGAAAAAAGTCAGAATTCTGAGATTAAAGTCAGAATTCTGAGATTAAAGACAGAATTCTGACTTTTTTCTCAGAATTCTGAGATTAAAGTCAGAATTCTGACTTTTTTCTCAGAATTCTGACTTTAATCTCAGAATTCTGACTTTTTTTCTCAGAATTCTGACTTTTTTTATTGTCAGAATTCAGTCAGAATTCTGAGAAAAAAATCAGAATTCTGACTTTAATCTCGGAATTCTGACTTTTTTCTCAGAATTCTGAGATAAAAGTCAGAATTCTGAGAAAAAAGTCAGAATTCTGAGATTAAAGTCAGAATTCTGACATTAAAGTCAGAATTCTGACTTTTTTTCCCATACTATACTGAAATAAAATAAAAAAAATCAGTTAACTTTTTTTTTTTTTTTTCCAGTGGCCCTAATCCTCTTCCGTACTTATGTCTTCATTACAGGGGCTAGGACTGTTTCTACAGGGGCACTGGCCCCTTTAGCCCCTGTCTGGAACCAACCATGGTACCACATACACTGATGAAAATAATCTGCTTGATTTACTTAAAAAGTATAATGAATTTTTTTGCATAGTTTTATTACGTAGATACAACAAGATTATTCTTTGTAGAAACGACTTATTTTCTCAGTTTGTTAAAATAAAATTTTCACATAAAGTTAACTTAATTTTAGCTTTGCTCTAGTAATTTCTTTGTGTGTTGGATCTACATAACTTTTAAGAGTTCTAAATGTGTACTTTTGTCTGAATCCAACTGAATTTTTTACATTCCCAAATCACAAATTTAAGTTGGATCTACTTTGTTTAAAAACATTTAGTGTATTTTAAAGTTACATGTACTCAAATTTTCTAATTAGCAACTTAGTATTTCTACTGAAAGTATACATACATATAGTTCTTTTTTTTTTTTTTTTTACTACTATTTACTAGTTCAACAGTGGTACTAGTAAACAGAATGCCAGTAGTATGTGCTCATCAAATATGAAATTGTAGTTATTACATTACATAAAGCTGACATTTTGGTCATTTGATAGTGAAAACTGACGTAACTGAAGTATAATAAAATATATACACCACACAGGTTGAGGCATTTTGTACAATAGAAAATTGTATTTCATGGTGGTGGTAGAGGAAAGCTCATTAAGTGAAAGTTGACAGGCTTTATTTTCGTCAGAATTATAGTCACAAAATTCAAGTCAATACATTTCAAGATGTGCATGCTGTGGCCAAGGGTTAACCATAATATGACATAACAATAAAATTACAATATATTCACATTGTCCAAAACATTTTACGTGAATTATGTGTTTCTCACTTCTTCACAGTAACGTTTCCTTCAAATGCTCATTAAGAGACTCACAAACATAACTTAAACATAAGTTAAACATAACTCTCTTAACATCACTATAAGAAAATGCAGTAGTGCAACTAGAAAGTGAATTCGGAGAAAATTTAACTGTAAAACTTTAAGAGAGGGATCTAACTCAAACCCTGTAAAATCAACACCTTTAGCTCTTCTCTTTGAAATGCACGGGGTTTCCACACCAACAAAACAGGAAGAGGAGCAATTTTTTGTACTGAGTAAATGAAACAAGGTATTGTTTGTTGTGAGCGTGTATGTCAAAAGATTGGCTGGGATTATTTAGATTAATTTTGTAAAGGAAAAAATGCACATTGTCTTGTGTTTTGAACAAACGCAGATTAATTTAAAACCAGATTTATTATGTAAAGATACTAACGTAACATTTTATTGTTAATATTACACATTTTTATTACATAACATTTACATTCACTCAGATTGTTTTTTTTTTTGGTGTATGGAAGTGGGACTGTTTTTTTGTTTTGATTATTTTGGAGGTGAAAAGAGCAGAATTAGGCCTTTCCGACAGCCATGGAAAAGTTGTTTATGATTCATATTAGGGGGAAAAAGTCAGCTGAATGGGTAAGATATTGAAAATGCATTAAACATTCAGGACGGTGGATCCTGAGGACCAGGTTTGAGAACTGCTAGTCTAGCTCAAACCACATGGATGGATTAAAATGTCCATGCAAAAGATAAATACGGTTCATGTTATGACATTCATTAGATACTTTGAAGCATGCTTTTTTAATGTGAAAAAATCTGGAATAGTTCACAAAAAAAAGCTGTTAATGTAAAAAAGAAACACACAGCTGAATTGAAATTGGCAAAAGCATTGAGAATGTTATCTTGGCTCTTCTTCCTGCCTCGTACTGTGGAATAAATCAAAGGGAGAGCTTTTACACCACATGAGTTGGTTAAATCAGTCTGTACGTTTAGCAGCTGTTTATAGAAGCAGAACCAAATGCAGGGGTGGAATTTTCCCTCAGCCAATCAGATTGAAGGTGTGTGCCAAATCTTCAGACACACCCCTAAATAATGTCTTTCTTTTTTTCCTTTTTCGTTTTAGGAGATTGTTTATTCAACTGTTGGACAGAGCTGAGCTGAAAAAGCTTGGTGTTTATTATGCTGAAATAAATCTGATTGGTGTGATAAATGCACCTTAAAGCATATTTGCTTAGAAAGGTGGAACATATTCTTTTTATTTATCTGCAGTGGTGTCAAATGTGCACACATTTGTTACTTAAGTAGAAGTATAGATACTGCAGTCTTAAAAACACTCTGGTAAAAGTTGAAGTATCAACTTGACCTCTTTACTCAAGTAAAAGTGAAACAGTATGTGCTCCAAAAACGACTTAAAGTATAAAAGTATAAAGTAACCTTTAGAGAAAAAAAAAGCCAGTTGCCACTATAGGAATTGAAAGCTCAATTTTTCTGTGACTATTTTGAAAAATTCTTTGAGATAGGGCCAAGGATGAGGGAGGTCTTGTTGGTCTCCATGTCCTGATACGCTCTCGCCTGTGTCCGACCTTTGAGACATTTCATCCACATCTAGTTTTCACTAGATGTGGATGGCATCGATGATCTACACTGACGTGAAATAAAGATTTATAAGCATTAAACTGAAGCAAGAGTAACGAGTAAAGTTTGTTTTAAAAATTTAAGGAATAGAAAGTACAGATACTTGTGTGAAAATGTGTAGAAGTCAGGAGTAGGAAGAAAAATCAGTAATGGAGTAAAGTGTAGATACCTAAAAAGTGTACTTAAGTACAGTAACAAAGTTTTTATACTCCGATACGACACCTCTGTTTTTCAGTAATTAAGGTTTTCTTAATGCATTTAGCAAGACTACCTAATTGAAATCAGTTTAGACAGGAAACAACAATGTGCATGCGTATGCAAGGGCGTAGATTTGATTTTAACTTTAGGGACACTATTGGTCTGGTGGCATTGGTGCTATGCAAAAATATGCATGCTAATTTTTTTATGTTTAATATAGATGCTGTTTATCAGTGTTTAAAGCATCACTGACTCTAATGATTGTGGAATTAGGACTATTTTCCACTTTGAAAAGGTTTGCGTTTGAAATTACCAGCAACTAAGACAGTAGGTAAATCTGTGCCTATTTAACCAAATATAGTCTAAATATGTCTGCTATATGTGAATTTATGCTGTTTTTTCGAAGATATATAATTGTGCAGAGGTTTACAGAGGAAAAAAATCCACTTTTATCTTTTAAATGTTCCTTGTGTACCATTAAACAAAGCAAAATAATAGATTCAAGAGAAGCCAAATTAATTTATTTTATTTACATGAGCACTGGAACTAGAAGAGAAACTGACACTGAGCATTTAGAACATTAATTTCACTCTACAAGTTGTACATCTAGGCTGTAGTTACTCTGTTTAACCCTTTCATGTATTTTTTCTTGGGCTGAAAGTATTCATCAGATTAATCAATTATTGAAATAACGTCAACAAATTTAGTAATTGATCAATCGTTAACTGGAATATAGAGACTCTAAAACATGTCTTTAGCTCACAGTGCGACCCACTTAGAGCAGGAATTATACCAAAATTGTGAAAAATTTATAAAAGCATTTGCATTTTAGATAAAAAAAAATTTCGTCTGTCAATATTTTCCATCCAGAAGTCCTCTACTGCTGTAACAACATGTGTGTATGTTTAATACCCAGCCAAAACTATTTTGCTTTTAGTCTGAAAAATCTGTTATTTATCTGTTTGTTTTTATCTGCAGAATTCAGAAAAATATGTAAATGCAATGGTGTGGAAAACCTTTATTATGTGCACACATCTTCCATCTATCCACTTTATTATCCTACCTACCTACCCAATGACCTACCTAACTACCTTCCTTATGATTCTATGCAGTCAAATCTCCATTAATATGTTTGTCTGTCTGTTGGTCCTTCTGCCTTTATTTTATTTCCATCCATTTGATCAATTCCAGCCTTCTGTCCCTCACCTATCCATACATTTAACCCTCCAAATATTCCTTTCACTTTTGTTTTGTTTTTTCCAATAATGGGAGTTAGGGAAATATCTACCTTCAATGATTCAACTCTCATCTTTCTAATCCTCTCAGCAATTTTCTTATATCTATTTGAGGTGCCTCAATTTTTTTTCTATATATATATATATATTTTTTAGGCCCTATATTTTGAATCAGACCAGATAAAACAAGAACAGTTTACCAGTTGGACAGGAAAAGAAAATATTTATTTGAAATGAAAAATGGAGCACTGGGTACCATTAATATTATGAAATCTGTAATCTAATGAACAATCATTAAATTATCCTACAGATTTAATAAAATGCCTTCTATAATTTCTTACAATAAGAAAAATAATCATATGTTCTTCTTTAAATTAATTGAACAACCTTTTATCCTGAAAAAGCAAAAAAGAAATCTGGGTTCAGAATAAGAGAACATCCATCAACAGTTTTGTTGGCTAAAGAAATCCACAAGGCTGCCGTTATTATTATTTATATTTTATTTGCAAAGTATTATTAGAATTTTTTGTTATTGGTGTTGTCATAGGAAGAAAATTCAAAGAATATTTCTACATAACTTTTGTCCCTACAGCTTTCCTTACACTTATGTTACATAGCGTGAAAAGGTGGAGCGAAGATATTAAAACTCTCTTTTATTTTGCTGAGACACTGAAGGCAAAAAAACAGTCATACCTTAAAAGTTTGGTTTAAAATAAAACATAAAATAGCCAAATACTGATGATCAACATTTATACTGTAATTAAAATTGGTTAGTTCGCCGATACTGAGGCCCCGTCCACACGAAGTGAAAACGAACACGAAACGCTGATATTTTCCAAAACGTTTGTCGTAAAGACGGAGACGTAAAATAAATGTGATCGTCCACACGAATGCATGAAAACGCTGCAAAATGTATGCCAGGCCTGTAAGTGGCGCTGTGGTGCCAAAGCAAAAATAAGCGACGAAATGTTGGGCATGCGCAGTAATATATATACATGGTTGCCCTGCGGGTCCATTTTCGTGGTTCAGTCAAATGAGCAGCAACCATTCAACACAGTACGGCGCCATTGTTGTTGTGATACTGTGTCGCGCATGCGTGTTTAGAGGCGATGCTATGATGCATGCGTGTAAAAAAAAAAATGCGGTTAGAGCTTAAAGATGGAAACGCGAAAACAGCGTTTCAAAATCTTCCCACTCTGAAGGCTTAATAAAAAAAAGATTGTTTACAGACCCCCGAAACGCCGGCTTCGTGTGGATGAGAGGCTGGTTTGGTGAAAAATTTGTGCGTTTAGGCCAGGGTTTGACTTCGTGTGGACGGGGCCTGAGACAATGTTCTACATAGTTTTTGACACGCCCTCCTAGAGGGATTGTTTGCCATGTAATGGGGACAGCCATCTTTATTCTTGTTCTTCATTTATTTTTGGTATATTTGTGAAAAAGGAAATAATGAAAATTCAATGTTGAAAACCAAACTTCTTTTCGACATAACACAGTGTTTCCGTATTTACAGGACTATGCACAATAAGGGAAGTCGGCCTAAATCACTCGCAGGTTTTCTGACATGCAGTGGCGTTGAATACCCAAAAAAACTTCAAAGAGAATTTGCTTATAGTAATGACATATGCGTTATATATCTGGTGATGTGTTACTACTCTGATTCCGTAAAAAAAAAAAGGACAGAAATGGTTAAAAAAAATACAAACTAAGGGCCGGATCTATCAAAGGTTTGCGTGTATAAAAACGTGAGCTATTTCACTGCGCACGCTAAAAAATGTACAAACTGATCTATCAACAGCGTGCTAAAAGGATTTGGTCTTTAAAATGTGCTAAATAGCGCCTCTTATCCATTTAGTACTTTTTCTGCAATGAATATGCAATATGGGGCGTTTACACGCAAAAGTGTGTCTTGTAGGAGGAGAACATGTAAATATATTAATTTAGCACTCGCAAAGTGATTTATCAAACCTGAAAGCAATTTTGCTAACGGTATCTGACTCTATATTTAACACGTTTCAAAAGAAGGTGTAAATGGTCTGTATGCGTAACGCATGCGCACACATGGCAGCGGTTATTGTCGCAAGAAGGAGACATTGAAATGAAGCAAGGAGACGCAGAGAACGCATTTTTTCACTCCGTGTGAAGATTTTTGGAATGAACGAGGAAATGATCATCAAAACATGTCGTTTATCCAGCATTGCCATTTTGGAACTGTTGGGGGAACTCCGAACGGATTTGGAGCCAGCCATAAGGAGGACCCACGCAATACCAGATATCACAAAACTCCTTGCAATGTTGCACTTTTTTGCATCGGGGTCATTCCAGTGTACGGTTGCAGCGAGAAGTGCTGTCCGACATTCTAAATGCCATGTCGCCCTGACGCCCTACCGGAGAAGCCCGACCTCCCCCCTGCGCCTGTGGAGCAACATGCCAATGCTGCGGGGATGCGTACGCGCAGTAATCTCATCCACAGTCACTTCTTGTGAGCCATTTGGTATGTGCATTTTTCTACAGGCCAATACAAAACACCAGTTTTTTTTTTGTTTTTTTTACTGCAGTGAAGTAGAAAATCAGCCACATACCACCTTAGGGAATAAAGGTTGCCAAAGTTATATATATATATATATATTTTTTTTTTTTTTTATTATTTTTTATTGGAGGGGATGGGGGTGTCACTGTAAGATTAAAATTTCTTAATGCACTAGTTTGTACAAACTACAAACTACTTTGCCGCAAACCACAAAACGCGCAAAACCATCATTTAAATAGGGCGTCTCCAACAGTTTTGCACATGCCACCAGTCACGCAATCACTCTTGTTAAATCACCCGCAAACCATGGTTCAGCCCCTCGCGCAAAATTTCAGTTTGCGAGCGCAAATTACTGCACGCAAAATTGGATCTTGATAAATCCGGCCCTAAGAGGATGGATCCCTTGATGTTAAGGTGGTGATAAGACGACTAAATGTTTCAATGAAATTTTAAAGAGAAAGATTAATTGCACACAAAAAAAAATGTTTTAAAAAACAGCTAACGAGGAATGCCACCCGGAAAAAGAACATCCTCCACTATACCTTTAAATTTTAATATATTAAAGGTATAGTGGAGGATGTTCTTTTTCCGGGTGGATCATCAAAATAAGTGGTCCTCTTCATTGTCAATCATTCTGGTGTTAAGTTTGACATAGTGTAAAAAATGCAAATCTTCTTTTGGAAAGTAAGCTTGTATGAGCGATGCAAACAGCAGCTTTTGAACAGAGCGTGCATGAGGAGAAAGGGGCTTATACATGCTCTCGCACATATTTAATAGGGGTTTCCTCTTGGGAGCAGGTACAGGTTTCTTTTTTAAAGTGGAGAGGGCGGGTCTTCTCAAAAATTCACAAAAATCTTCCACTATATCTTACAACTATGAAAACACTGAGTATTTTTAAACTTTCACAGTTCCAAGAAGACAATAAAGAAGAAACGAAGTTCATTGTATTGTCTAGTATTTGTTTTTTATTATTTTGTTGTAGTTTAAAATTACAGACATATTTTACAGCGTGGAGAAACTGTATTTACAGTTTACAGTTCTGTTTTTCATTCGTTATATACATCATCATCTTCCGTTGGTACAGAAACACAATTAAAATGTGAACACAAATAATTTACAACATAACTCTGGTGGAAAAATTGCAAATCTTTTTGGGGAGTAAGTTTGTATGATCGACAGAGCGTGCAGGAGAAATGGGCTTATACATGCTCTCGCATGTGTTTAATAGGGGTTTCCCCTTGGGAGCAGGTAGAGGTTTCATTTTTAAAGTGGAGAGGGCGGGTCTTCTCAAAAATTCACAAAAATCTTCCACTATATCTTTAATACATCTGTAAAACCACTGAGTATTTTTAAACTTGTTCAGTTTTTTTTTATATGATAATTTCATGGGAAACAAAAGGACAACTATATTATTTTACCTTTGTTTTTGAGTAAGTAAAGGCCTTAGATAACTTTTTAAATGCAGTTTAACTTGAGGTACTGTATGTTCCAGATCTCATGAGGGGGAGCAGCCTCCAGTAATGTTGCAGTGTATCATAGCAGGATGTGTTTTGCTCATTTTGTTTCCCTAGAGGAAAAGAAAAATACAAGCAAAAATCAATATTCTTTTTAAATTTTGTCAAATCTGTCTGAAGTGTTTTTATTTTCTATATAAAAACCATATCACATCAAAGTGCCCCCTCTACGGTTCCGCATTGCTCCAATGTTTGCTCATTTTCCTGTTTTATGCACTCAATAATATAATAACAATAATATATGCTGCTCGTTCAGCATTTGATGGAAAACAAAAACGGGAAAGAAGGAAGAAAAAAGTCATTGTGAATTTTACTTCAGGAGCCGCAGCTTTGGTGTCACTCTGATCTTTTTTGGGGCATTAGGAAGGAAGGGGCATGGTTGGTAAATAGTTTTTTATGGAGTTCTCAGGACTGATCTCTGACCCACATATCTGCACACCTTTCCTCTAGTGTCCACGCTTTCATTACCCTGCTAGTTCATTTAAAACCAGCACCATTTAAATCAGAACCAGAGTGTTTTCATAAAAGTGCAGCTAGCCTTAAATGCAGTGCACCCCTTCATATTTTTACCTTTTAGAAGGATTACCAATATTAGAGTGAAAAAAATCCAATTGAAGTCAAAATATTCTTATTTAATATTTATTTACTGTGAGCATTTTAGAGAGAAAACACAAAATGTATAAATGTGTTATCTGGCTTTCTGATTTAGCTGCATCTTAAGTTATAGGAATAATCTTTTTATTCTTTGTGTAAATAATCTTAATTTAAGTCAGGAGACAATCTCTAAAAACCTAAATCTGTCTGTTTATATACCTTTACCATTTAACAGATCCTAGAAGTTAGATAAGTTGTTGGACATGCTGCCATCGTGTGGTTAGTGTGTGAACTACAGGATGCTGATCTGTGTTTTATAAACTGAAAATGGGACTAGATTATATTCCTATTGAATATCAGTTGTTATTAGGAAAAATACTTTTTGGCAATAATGCAGTTGAAACTGCTAAACATCTAAATCGGAATGAACTTTGAAAATCAAGTCTTTTATTATAGAGTAAAACAATTAATCTATCTTTTTTTGCGCTTTATGAATTATTTAGAACCACTTAAATCTAACATTGCAGCATTTATTAATAATGTTGATTTTTTTTTTACTCATAAATAGGTATCACAGTTCAAAGCAGACGATCAAGAAGAAATAAAGCCATTGTATTGTTTAATATTTGTTTTTATTTTGTTGTAGTTTAAAATTGAAGACATATTTTACAGCGTGTCCAAACTGTATTTACAGTTTACAGTTCTGTTTTTCATTCGTTATATACATCATCATCTTCCGTTGGTACAGAAACACAATTAAAATGTGAACACAAATAATTAAAAACATAACTCTTAGTGGTTGTTTTATTACACTGTGTGCACAAGTTGTGTTTTCCAGGCTTAAATCCATTATTGAACAACTACAGATTCGCTCCTATTAGCTGGAAAATGTGAGAAGAAAAAACCTTAGGCAAGAACAAGCTTTGGATTTATTATAACAAAATGCAATTATTGGTCAACTATTAATGAGCAGGATTATCATGTAAACAAATGTAAAAAAAAATAAACATATTACCTGCTCATTTTCTATATTTTAAAGTGAGAAAGATATTCAAAACAATGAAGTGCTTTGATGTCTGTAACGAAGCACTTTCTTTCATAAAGACCTTTTTCCTTCATCGCAGCGTGAAGAGATTACTTAAAGAATTGACGCTAGGTTGTGGAGTTGATATAGAGTCAATCCTCAAACTGGAAAAGTTAAGCCAGCTCCTTTTTTTTTACAGGAACTCTCCAGAGAACTTCACCTTCACCTTTTGGACCTTTGAGTCAAGGTGGAGCTCTGTGCAGGTAACTGATGGAGCATCGGGTCCATCACACTCATCTAGTCGAACCTTTCAAAAAAAATCTCGCTTCTGGATTAAAAAGCATAGCTAAAATTAATAGCTATAATTACAAATTTCTTAATAATTGTTCACACAGTTGGTAAATGGTGTTTAATGAAAGACAATACAGGCTAATATACAGTTGGTTTAGCCTTTAAACTTATTTCTTCTGTACATTTTTTAATTTCCATAATGAAAAGTACATAAAATGCACATATTAAATGTTTGACACTTTTACAGAGCCAAAATCTGGATGCAGCCAGATAATAAAGCTTATATGCAGGTCTGTTAGTATCAGATGTTTATTAACTTGCATTAATGAATAGAAAGTGTAAGACATGATATTATATGCAGCTTGTTGGGTTTTTGTATTTCTGTTTTCTTTCTGTCTGCTGCTCTGGAGGACATGCACACTGCAAAAAAATTGAAATCTAGATAAGTAATTTTTTTCTTAAAATAAGGGCATCTGTTCTTGAATTGAGGAGGTGAAAGAGACATTTTGCCAACGGAACAAGACAATTTACACTTAAAATATGAAAACACAATTGCATTGATTTATTTCAAGTGCATATTATCTAATTATCTTATTTTAAGAGTAAAATTACTCATTCCATTGGCAAACAACCTAATTTACCTACTCAAATTAAGGGTGAATACACAAATTTTTACTTATTTCTAGATCGTTTTTGCAGTGCAGAAAAAGGGATAACTTTTTGAAAGCCACTGAGACATTTAGAAGCCAGCTAGATATAAACTGGTTTTGCACTTTGCTAAAAACACCAACAAGTTATTTTCTGATAAAATATTCTGCAGCTACTGAATCCGGTGTTAACCTTTGATTAAATGTACGATTTTTCTTTGATAACTGTGGTTAACCTTTGCTCTCTGTATGTTCCTGCATGTGCTGCCATGGTTACACTCATTACTTCTTCCAGGTTCTAATACTTTTTAGTGATGTCATTGCAAATACTTTGTATAATAAAATTAGCCAAGAAATTTGAATATGGTTACTACAAGAATTAAAGGCACTTTAAAAAAAAAAAAAAATCAGTGTAGAAAATGAGAAAGATTTGTTTATGATACCAAACAGCTATTTTTGCCACACCAAGACATTTGATAATATATCTTTCTAAAAAAAATCCTAACATTTAGAAATGTGGATTATATATTCAAGCGATCTTCTAGTTTCTGGTTTTAAAATCTACATTTTAAATGTAAATTATTTAGTTGTAATTTTTTTAATGAGCATCTGTATTGATTTTGTACTACCATACCAAAGTTTAATGGCATTGACACAGCTACCGTCGATTTATTTCAACTTGCCAATAGAACGTCTCTAAGAATGTTTTTTTTTCTCGGTTCAAATAAGAAAAAATAAGCTGTATTTGTAAAAGATAAAATTTTTAACATTTATTTTCTTGCATATATATATATTGGGATGAGGGGTGTAAAATGTGTTGTGTACCGCTTTGCAAGGAAAGAGTCATTGACTTTAGGTTGATGTAGCTATTTTGAATTGGCTTTTTTTTTGCTTTCTTTTGCTCTTTTCCCATTTAATGATCACTTGGTCATCCGGAGTCAAAGATGAGTGATCTTTATGGACTCTGAATGCCGACCACTGATCAGATAGAAGTTGACTAAGTAAATTTTCCCCATGATATGCCAGATAATTTCCACTTTAGATCAGATTAGATGAGCTTTATTGATCTCACAGCGGAGAAATTCACTGGTCACATATTGGCATAGTAATTAAACGAGGTGCAAACAAGGAGGAAAAGGTGCATTAAGAATAAACACTGCAAAAACAATCTAGAAATAACTTAAAATTTCTTAAAATAAGTATATTCACCCTTAATTTGAGTAGGTAAATGAGATAGTTTGCCAATGGAATGAGTAGTTTTATTCTTAAAATAAGATAATTAGATAATATGCACTTGAAATAAGACAATGCAAATGTGTTTTCTTATTTTAAGTGTAAATTGTCTTGTTCCATTGGCAAAGTGTCTCTTTTACCAAATGCACCTATTTGAAGAAAAAATGACTTATCTAGATTTAGATTTTTTGCAGTGAACAAGCAAGCACTGCATATACAGTATATCAAGATATGAATAAGAATAAGAATTAAGGTGTAAGTGTACATGTATCACACACAATAAAAAAAAAATATGGGAGTAACACAGAGATTAAGCATTAAATCTAAGCATTAAGATTTAAGCATTAAGCATGCAGAGGTGAGTCAATGTTAATGTAATGTAGACAAAGTGAAGGGCAAAGTAATATTGTTGGGTCATGCTTTGACCTTAAACACTATAAAAGGGGCATATATCAGTAATGTGTTACATAAGTCAGGGCAGAGTTTTTCAATCATCTCCATTATTTTTGGCTCTTTTAGCCCTAAATTGTTGTCTAATCATGAACAATGGAAGCAAAAGAACAATAAAATCTGTGCTATGGCAAAATCTACATAGACCTTAGTGACACTAAATATTAGTTGTCCTTTATTCCAATTTAAATGTAACATAAATAACAGGTTAATCAGAAAATAATGTTAATAATGTTTCATGAAATGCATTCCAAAAAAGTAAAAAAAGAAGAAAAAAAAACAATCCACTGGACTTTGTTTCGAAGTTTGAAGATGTTTTGTCTCCCATCCAGGAAACTTTTTCCAATTCAAAATGTCAGAAATAGCGTTGAGTTAAAGGCTTTATAGAATGGACCAAAAATAAAGTCAGATGCATTTCGTTTCTTCAAGTCATAACTGGATTAAACTGTTTTCAGATACACAGAAAACCCCTAGGAAAATCAAGACACTGTGTCGGCAGCCCTGGTGTGAAACTCTCAATGCATTGTGTCTTTTCACCCGTCTAAAGTTTCTTCTTCTTTAAGCAACTATGCTGTATATGCAGGAAGCAGTCCAGAAGAATGATTTGCCATCAGGCAATCTGTAGTTTCTCAGTCAATACGTTTTTTGCAAAATATAAGAGATGTTTTTCTACAATTTAATATCTATGCATAGCATTTTCATTTCTTATATATTTTATGAAATAATACTTGGCTCCACTTAAAACATTATGAGACAGAATGACAATCTGAGAATCTTAAAAAGCTTTTTGCCGCTCCTTATAAAGCCGATTTTAGTCATATGCCTTTAATCTACTTAATTAGGCTTAAAACGTAATGTTGATGAGAACATTTAGGTCAATTTGCATTGAGGGCTCATCTACAGGAGTCATTTCCCTATTCGTGAATGCCTCCTTTAATCTGATGTACTTAAACCACTTACTCTGTGATTCTTATTTGTTATTCACCTACCCTGAGACTAGGGGCGAAACTCAGGCCACCTGCCAAACTGACCACAGAGTGCCCAGTGTGATGCTGTAGGCAACCACAGCCACTAGGTAGACTCTGAAGAGCAGCACGTCCAGCACGTAGCCAACCTGGAGCCACTCTTTCGCGATTTCCCGACACCTGTCCCTCTTTTCCAGGAACTGCCGGATCGCCGTTACCTCCTGCAGAATATTGTCCATGACAGGCGGGGTGTTGTCCCTGGAAGGGGGCAGACGAAGTCCTAGCATCCCCACCTCTCTGTCCGGTTGGCTGAGCCTCTGGCCTATTTCACAGGTGTGGTGGAGGGAGCACTGGGCTGCAGAATGGGACAATAGGCTTACTTTGTAAACATCATATCTGTATGTTGGTGAAGATTCTTAATCATCAAGGTCATAGTCATTCAAAAAAAGTTAAAAACCAATCTACTGGACTTTGTGTCCAAGTTTGAAGACATTTGGCCTCCCATCCAGGAAGCTTTTTCAATTTCCAAAGGGGTGGACCCCTTCGTCCGTTTCTATTTGCATGTTTCAAAACAAAAACAAGGTTTTGTTGGGCTACTGTATAAAACCTCAAACTCAACACTATTCTGGACATTTTGAATTGAAAAAGCTTCCTGGATGGGAATCCAAACGTCTTCAAACTTGGAAACAAAGTCCAGTGGATTGTTTTGTTTTTTTACTTTTTGGAAGTCATATCTTTACTTAAATCTAGTGTTGCACCGATACTGATACCAGTATTGGGTGGGGCCCCGATCCAGCACTAAAATGGTATCGGTATCAGCAAGTACCAACAAATAGGGCACCGATACCATTTTGAGAGACAAAAGTTTCTTCAACTATTGTCACCCATTCCAGGTAGGCAATAAAAAGTTCTACTGGATTCACTATGCATTAGTCTTTTTCCTGCTTTACAAAGGTAGGCAGCAGCTTGAAAAAGCCACGATGGCAATTATTTTACATCCAAGTAGTGTGCAGTTCTTCATATATACACACACATCAATTTCAAACAGATGGTATCGGTATCGGCCGATACCGCACTAGCCTCGTGAGACCTTCCTGATCTCGCGAGCTTTCAAGATTTCACTCGCTAATCAGTCTGGAGACTCTCCGTTAAAGAAAATTTGGAGCCGTTCACCAAACGAACGTCCAATCAGTTGGCTTTGAGGCGGGTTGAGGTGTGACGCAACGAGAAGCTCAACAGTTCAGTCTAAAGAACATGGCGGCTTCAGCCGATGAAACTAGCGTTAGCGTGGCTATCGAGCAAGTTTTATCGGAATTACAGAGTATTTCTTCACTGAAAGAAGAGCAAAACACTGCTCTGGAGGCTTTTCTCAGAGGAAAATATATTTTTGCTCTTCTCCCGACTGGTTTCGGCAAGAGTAGCCTGGCATGTGGTTGTGTTTTCGTCGTCGCTCTGTTAGTACGTCATATGCTTCGTTGATCTGATTGGTTTATTTGGCCCGTCTATCACCAACATAGACCAATCAGCTAACCAGTATTTTCACCCCTTCCCAAAATTACTTCAACGGAAGGTTTCCAGATGGATATGCGGAGCAAATCCATCTGGTGGAGTCAGGTTAATACCGCACAGCCAGGTATCGTGTATCGGGGCCAAAAAATGGAATCAGCACAACACTACTTTAATCTATTTAAAATCTACAAAGAAAGCAGTTGGTTCTGAGCAAAATATAGAAGCAAACATTTCTAAATAGCAAAACGTTACCCCTTATTATGCTCAATTTAATATTACTAAGACACTGATGCTGAAAACAATCTATATCTTACTGGTCCCATAGTTGTTTTCCTTGTAGCGGTCTAGCTCTGACGTCTGGGAAGACAGTCTGGCACAGAAACGGTTTTTCTTGTGAATACAGAAAAGGACCGGAGCTCTTTCCAGGACCAGGTACTTCACCCAATGAGGCACGGGTGGCTGCAGGTCCTGCTTGTGGACCAGACGAACAATCAACACGGTTTCCGTAAGGCTGATCACCAGGAGAGCCATGCAGACCACAAAGTACACACCTGCGGGAGCAGGTAAGATCACATAATGTTTACTATTTTTTTTAGATTTCTACAACGCAAATTAGCTTGTAGCGATACGATAGAATGCCGTGTTAATTATGATACATGACATACAAACATGTTGGTCTTAATAAAAGATAACAAATAATCTAAATCTGGCAGCATTTTTAGAAAATTCCAGTTTAACAAGATACATGTAATGGACTAGAATAGAATAGAATAGAATAGAATACCACAATGGGGATATTGTGGTGTTTACAGTAGCAAAAAGATTATAGAAAAAAATATTCACACATATATGAACCTTAGAAAAATGTATAAGAATAACAATTAAACAATAAAATGTGACATACACTGCAAAAATGATCTAGAATTAAGTAAAAATTTCTTAAATTTTGTGTATTTACCCTTAATTTAAGTGGGTAAATACGATGATTTGCCAATGAAATTAGTATCATTACTCTTAAAATAAGATAATTAGATAATATGAACTTGAAATAAGACAATGCAATTGTTTTTTCCTATTTAAAATGTAAATTGTCTTGTTCCATTGGCAAAGTGTCTCACTTTCGTACTGAATTGGGAAAAAAATGCACTTATTTTAAGTAAAAATTGCTTAATTAGATTTCCATTTTTTGCAGTGTACCAGTTGATAGGGTACAATACCATACAAAATGATGTTTAATGGGAAGTGAATATACTATGAGATAAAATGAGAGTTTATGACATAATGAAGTATGAAATAAAACAATTTGATATGGTTCTGAACCACTGCGGTCGCGGTCCAATGGCCTCTCAGTACACAGAAAAAGCTAAATGTCCTGGTATTTTAAACGATTAAACTGAAGAAAGTATGAAGAAAAGTGTTAAAAATTATTTTTTCTTTATTTCTCATTCATCTCTTTTAATTGTGTGATAATGATAAAAGAATTTATTAGTTATGTTTATTATATCTAAATGTTCACCGAGTGTTAGTCAGTTGGCATTTCATCACTCTTTTAAATACTGAAATCACTGCAAAAAATTTTAATCTCAATAAGTGCTATTTTTCTTAAAATAAGTGTATTTTTTCTTGAACTACGGGGGGTAAGTGAGAAACTTTGCCATTGGAAGAAGAAAATTTACTTTTAAAATAAGAAAAAATAATTATGTTGTCTTATTTCAAGTGCATGTTATCTAATTATCTTATTTTAAGAGTAAAAATACTCATTCCATTGGCAAATCATTTTATTTATCTACTTAAATTAAGAGTAGATACACTTGATTTAAGACATTTTTACTAATTTTTAGATCGTTTTTGCAGTGCTGTAAAGTGCCTTGAGATGACATGTGTTGTGAATTGGCGCTATATATATAAACTGAATTGAATTAAATTTAAAAGAATGGGTTAAAAGTACCGGACAAATTTCCCCTCTTTAGGATAATTAAGGTATATTTTATATCTATATAGCGATGGATAAACTTTGTAGATATATACAGTTAGATATACGTACCATAAAGTTGATATGATACAACGCTGCACAATACAAGATATGTTTTCTGGTTTCATATAATACAAAATAAACCTAGTTAACATTAACTGGTATGAATTAATACAGTTGTAGGTAATTTAGTGCTTCCTGCTTTTACTGTATTGCAGAGATGGGAAGTAACGAAGTACAAATACTTCGTTACTGTACTCAAGTAGATTTTTCTGATATTTTTACTTCACTTTACTACTTATTTTTATGGCGACTTTTTACTTCTACTCCTTACATTTTTACACAAATATCTGTACTTTCTACTCCTTACATTTAAAAAAATTGGCTCGTTGCTTTAGTTTTGAATCATTTCAATGGAGTTACCGTTATTATTTTTCACGTCATCAATACCAAATTCAATCTAATTGGATGGGAATCTACGTTGCATTTGATGCACCGCTACAAGATGAATCGACAGATTCGGCGGTATTCATTGGCGGCAAATCATTGCAGCTTGGCGGCGGTGGCGTTAGCATAGTAGCATGGACGACGAGATGATTGAAAATGAACACAATGGAGATCTAGTTCTATTGGCAGACATCCATTTAAAATGTAGGCAACGGCATGAAAAAAGTGGTTTCTACTTTTACTTTTATACTTTAAGTAAATTTACAAGCCTGTACTTTGTTACTTTTACTTGAGTAAAGAAGTTTAATCAGTACTTCCACTTTTACCAGAGTATTTTTTAAAACAAGTATCTGTACTTTTACTCAAGTACGGAAAGTGAGTACTTTTGCCATCTCTGCTGTATTGTGATAAATGAGTAGATTTAATACACAACTGGGTAAAATCATGAACACTGTTTTTGTGATCTGGTATAAGGAGCAGGCATCCCCAAAGTTGGTCCTCGAGGGCCGCCGTCCTGCAGGTTTAGAGGTTTCTCTGCTTCAACACAGCTGATTCTGATGATTGCAAAAGCCTGTAAATCAGCCATCCATTAAAATCAGCTGTGCTGGAGCAGGAAAACCTCTAAAACCTGCAGGACAGCGGCCCTCCAGGACAGACTTTGGGGATGCCTGCTTTGGAGTAATGATATACGATGCAAATTTTAATTTAGAAATTAGATCATGTTTTTTTTTTTATATGTGATGGATCTATTCTATATATAATTTGAATATGACATGATACAAACATAACTTTGATAACTGTCTTCATGGGTAAATATCATCAGACAGTATAATACAGTAATGTTCGCAGGTCTAATTTTTGAATCCTTCAAACCTTAAAATGAAGGTTATAATGAAGTTATCTTTAGGGATAACTGTACATAACATAAATTTTCCCTCATCTACATCTATCTAAATGCAAATAGACGGTGTTATAAATCCCAATCACCTATCAGCGGCGTTCCAATGGCAGTGGCAGGTAGAGTGTCGGATACAATGATGAGGAAGACGGAGTAGCCGAGCAGCAAAGTGATCTTAAAAGAGACTCTCTCTCCGCTGTCCGGAGGCAGATAGAAACCGACGATGTCCATTACCATTAGGAAAATGCTGGGCAGCAGCAGATTCACGGTGTAAAACAGAGGCCGCCGTCGGATCACCACCTGGAAAAGGAAGTTTTATTTCAAGCTTGTTTTTAAGAAAATCAGACAGAAAACTGTTTCTATAATTAATCTGTTAATAATTTACAATTGGAACTTTTTATTTATTTATTTATTTTTATTTAACCTTTATTTTATCAGGAAGTCCCTTGAGATACAAAATCTCTTTTTCGAGGGAGACCTGGCCAAGAGGCAGGACCAGAGAAAGAATCCTTCATTCAGATATATTCCTTTTGCTGTTCTGCAACTTCAGCACCATCCCTGCTCTAACTTCACCGCATCAGATAACTGATCACTTACTCAGCGTGTTATCATGGTCTGCAAATCCCTGGCAGTAAGCCCTTTATTTGGTATAGATATGCTGAAGGTAGGATGCATCTAAAAGTTGCCAGATCTGAGCAATATCTGATCATCTAAGCAGCTCACATGTCCAATTTGTCAATAAATTAAAGGTGTAGTGGAGGATGTTCTTTTTCCAGGTGGAACATCTAAATAGGTGGTCCTCCTAATTGTCAGTCATTCTGGTGATATGTTTTTACATAAGGCCGTCCTACGTGTTCGTCCCCATTTTTACTTACCGGTGGTGAGTCTGACATAGTGGAAAAATTGCAACTCTTCTTTTGGAAAGTAAGCTTGTATGAGCGATGCAAACAGCAACTAAACAGAGCTCCTGAGAGGGAATGCCTATTTTTATTTATTTTTTTTTTTTACATTGGGCCCTTGATTTTACGTTATTACATCATGTTCTACTCACCTATATGAGTTTTGTGTCATTTTGAGCCGTTCTGAAGATATTCGGTTTTGTTATATCCAAGTAACGTCTTCCTATGAGTTGAAGGCACAAACTAAACTGTTCATAATTTATTCATTATGGTACGCCAGCATTCATAACATGTAGGCGAATCATATCATAAAGCTGTATTTATAAAACTGGAGCTCCTTTGAGTTATTACCTTACAATCACTTTTAAACTTGATTAATTGGGAACAAAATACAGAAAAATGTAGTCAGACTGACTTAACTGACTTAATTACTTTTACTTTGTCTTCATCAAGACATCTGAGCTGCTTTGATGAAAAACAGCTGATCCCAGACTGCTCTTTATTTCCAGGATGTTCCTTTTTTCTTGTTTTGGTGAACTCAAACATATAAGAAAAACTGGCTGATAAAAGCTGATTTAGTTTTTCGATCGGATCCTCACAAAGCAAAACTACGGGAGAGGATTAGGGCCACTGGGAAAAAAAAATAGTTAGCTGATTTTTAAATTTTATTTCAGTTTACTATGGGGAAAAAGTCAGAATTCTGACTTTTTTCTCAGAATTCTTAGTTTAATCTCAGAATTCTGACTTTAATCTCTAAATTCTGACTTTTTTATTGTCAGAATTCAGTCAGAATTCTGAGATAAAAGTCAGAATTCTGAGAAAAAATTTAGAATTCTGAGAAAAAAGTCAGAATTGTGAGATTAAAGTCAGAATTCTGACTTTTTTCTCAGAATTCTTAGTTTAATCTCAGAATTCTGACTTTTTTTATTGTCAGAATTACAGTATGAGAAAAAAGTCAAAATTCTGAGATTAAAGTCAAAATTCTGACTTTTTTTCCCCATACTAAACTGAAATAAAATTTAAAAATCAGCTAACATTTTTTTTTTCCAGTGGCCCTAATCCTCTTCCGTACAAAACAGACCCCAGCCCTATTTTATTTTACTAAGTAATAAAATATTTTCAAGTAACCGTTGCAATGCACTCACTGACCACTAGGGGTATGCGTACCCCAGGTTGAAATCATTCAGATAGGGCATAAAATCAAGGGACCCATAAGGCTTAAATGGTCATATCATGGTCTTTTCAAACACATAACCCCCTGGTTTAGCATTGGTGTGTTTGTGTTAAGTAACTAATATAATATTGTTTAATAAGCCAAGTGAAGCTTTAAAAGCAAGCAGACATCAATCCTAATGTACATAAAATAACCTGTTTAAATGATCTGGAGTTTTACCAGAATAAACTATCATGTAAATTTTAGAGTGTTGTTTCATGAGTTTGAGTCTGTATGTTTTTCTCCTCCTTCACTCACGTGGAACTTCATCTCTGCATAATAGTCGTCATTGTCCACGCTGAAGATTTTGTAGTTGGACAGGATGTGCAGCAGCTCCCACTCTCCTTGGTTCATGAAGACGCTCTTGTCGTCCCTGAGCTTCTCTGGGCTTCTCATCAGGGTGATGTTGATGTCATTGACTACAGATCAAACACAACAGCGTGAAGCAGGCCTGACAACAAGTCGGCCTTCATTCACCTCTGAGCTTAAATCACAGCAGGAGTGAAAGGATGGAGGGAACAGACAAAGCAACACTTCTGCTTAGAACTTGGGAGAAATGGGAGATTTTTTTAGAGGGGAAAGTTGTGATTATTGTCTTTTTTTAAATTCTAAATATATTTTTAATTAAAAAAGCTAATTGCATTTCAATGAAAAGAAAAAGAGAAAAATATGTTTCCTTTAGTAACTTATGTCAATTAAGTGACAAACTATATAGATTAATGATAGACTGAAGTCTGTAGTCCTGCTAAGTATGACAATTCCCTACTTACAGGTAATAAAAACATTTAGAATTGGTAAATAACAAATAATAAATAAAACTTAGGAACTATACCTGCTTAAGAGTTATTTCTAAATAACTTTAATCTCACAAACAAACCTTATTAGAAAATAAATATTACTTTTAATGCAAAGAGAACATATATATATCTATATACATACATATATATATAGATAGATAGATATAGAGATATATATATATATCTATATATATATATATTAATTACGGGGATTTTTTCAGCAGAATTTTATACTGGTTTCATCCACATCACTCTGCACTGATGCAGTGTTTAATGCAACTACTGTAGCCTCAACCAGGTGCAATGCATAGATATACAGTTCATCAATAACATTTATTTATTCATTAATTTTAAATCATATTTTCAGATAGAATTTTTAGCTTTAATTTTTACACGACCTGTGAGCCAGAATCTTCAAAAAATGCCAATAATCACCCACCTTCATTGTCAATTCCTGTCCCTTTTCTAGCAAATTACTTCATTAACATTTTTTAAGGATATTAAGTTTATTGAGTTGCTTCTGTATATATAGTGATGGGAAAAAAAAAAAATACATGCTCCCTTTTTAAATTTGGTCATGCTTACATTTATCAGATAGTCAAGCTAAGTTTAATATCAGACAAAAATAACTTGAATCAAAACAAGAGGCCGTCTCTCAATAACCTGACTCCGCCAGATGGATTTTCTCCGCATATCCTTTTGGAAACCTTCCGTAAAAGTAATTTTGGGAAGGGGCGAAAATAACTAGTTTCACTGGCTGAAGCCGCCATGTTCTTTAGACTGAACTGTCGCGCTTTTCGTTGCGTCACACCTCAACCCGCCTCAAAGCCAACAATGATTGGACGTTCGTTTGGTGAACGGCTCCAAATTTTCTTTAACGGAGAGTCTCCAGACTGATTAGCGAGTGAATCTTGAAAGCTCGCGAGATCAGGATGGTCTCACGAGGCTATTCTTTCAAATAATGATTACATTTTTTATTGGAAAAAAAGCTGTCCAAACTAACCCGACCTTGTCTGAGTTACTTCTCTCTTTGTTCTATTATAACTTACGTGGAATTTAGAGAAACTTTTCCCGAAACTAATCTTCCATTTGATACACCCTGTATGTAACACCTGTATGGCGACATGAAGTAAGCAAAAGGATAAAGAACAGATGGGGAAAAAAGTGATGTATTTTAGAATGGGAAAATTTTGTGAGATTATTCAATTCAGTTTATTTCTATAGCGCCAATTCACAACACGTGTCATCTCAAGGCACTTTCCAGTCCACCAGATCATCCAGTCAAGTTTTCTGTCTAAGAAAAACCGGTTGATTGCATCGACTCATTGATTCTTTAGCAATCCCTCACTCTAAGCATGCCTGTAGCAACAGTGGAGAGGAAAAACTCCCTTTTAACAGGAAGAAACCTCCAGCAGGATCTGGCCATTATTCATTTGCCAATGGAGAGTACATGGGGAACATTCTAAGGCTTGGATGATCTTCCGAAATTATTTCAAGAGAACATCAATAAAATTGCTAGAAGGTCACAAAAGAACCAAAAAAATCATGTAAAGCAGATTAAAATAAAAAGTATTTGAGTTGAAGTTATTGGTGCCGAATTGGAAAAACCAGTAATTAAGTCTGAGGTGCAATTGTATTTCCCCATAGGAAATAGTTTTAATAAATTAAACTATAATTTTAAAATAAAAAGGTGGGTTCTTTTGATGTTAACAGTTATTTAAAATTTTTAAACTTAAAAAAGCAACAAAACTAGAAGGACTTTGCAAAGAGTCAAATCTGTATGTGTAGTTTTTACTCGTCCCATGTAGGTGAGTGCGTACTTACTGGTATGGAGCCAGCTCTGGAAGGTAAGGCTGCACTTCTGGACATCAAACGGGAAGTTGTAGATGTTGAGTGTGCAGGCAGTGACCACCTGGATGGGCTTGTAATTTTGCACCAGCCCCTCATGTGTAACATAGACATAAGGAATATCTGGAGACTTTCCCACATCGACGCTTCCGGTAGGAGAAAACAAACAGCAACCATGTCAGTATGATCCGTTTGATACACTGGAAGGTTAAAATTAAAGGCTAAAATAGAGAAATCAGAGCAGGAGGATCCCTTACAACTCATTGATGAGAATGTCAGGAACCCAGACGTTTGCTGTGGGCAGGGAAACTTGTTTGACTTCATCAAAATCCTCTGGGTTCCACACCAGGAATTCATCCGTCCATGACTAAAATATTTAACACTAAGTTTAGAGGATGATCATTTCATTTATAGAACACTTTTTAAGCATTTATAATGCATTACATTAAAAAAACTGATAATTATTACACAGACAGATTAATATAATCTGATAGATATGAACATTGTAACATGAAAGTGTAAAGTTTTTCAGCTTGAGTAAAAAAATGAAACAATCTATATTTATTTTCATTTCTCATCAAATTAAAACTGTAAAAAAAACTAATTCAGGATCTTATTTTTAATTAAAGGTCCATTTAAATAGAATAAAACATCTCTAACTAATAGAATAAGAGAAAAATGTCACAAAATTTCAGAAATTCATGTAGGCTTAAATATTTATTCTTTTTTTAATTCTGGAAGTGATTTTGAAGGATAAGACCCGTATTAAATGAATGCAAACCAATTTACTTGCTAATTAATGATCTTTCCTCAAACACCTGAGCCTTTGAAATCAGAAAAAAAAATGCTGGACATTTACAAAAATAAAGGAAACAAAAGATATAGATCTTTACCTTTAGTTAACCTTTAACATACTTTTTTACTATTAAACTGGTCGTTTCGTTGTTACAAATAAAATCTGGAATGTTTAAACATGTAAAAACCTGAGATATTCAAAATGAGACTAAATAGAAAGATGTATGTGATTTGAACTCATTTTTTTTACTTTTAATTAAGCTGAATATTAAGAAATTATCGGTAAGTTGTACTACAAGTAACCTTGGAATAGCGCATACCAACTGTTATATCTAAACAGCCTGCACCTGACTGCTATTTATAAAGACAGAGGAAGTGTAAAACACTTAAAAGCAGGAATTTTTTAATTTATGAAAACATTTTAATGTGCTCAATGAAGGGCCTATTTGAGGATACCTAATAAAAGGTTGTTTTACATAACTTAATGAGAGGACATGCGTCTCTCTTACCTGTCTGTACCACACATATGTTGTCAAAACCTGGTTCTTCTCATCCTTTATTAAAATAAGGAAATACATGAGAGGTTATTAAATAGATCTAAAGACAAGAACATCTAATGACTATTCTGTTATTAGATTAGATTAGCTTTATTGATCTCACAGCGGAGAAATTCACTCGTCACATATTGGCACAGAGGTTACAGACGGTGCAAACAGGGAGGAAAAAAGTGCATTAAGAATAAGCAATATATATATACAGTATATCCAGGTATATACAGTATATCAAGATAAATAGGATTAAGGTGCAAGTGTACATGTATCGCACACAATGAAGAATAAAATAAAAACTAAGAAATAAAAATATGTACAATCCGGACGGCTTATATACAGGTGGAGAAATATTGCACATTCAGCATATTGCACAGGATATTGCACAGGATATTGCGAAGGATATTGCACAGTCAATAAATAGAAAACTATAATAAAGCTGCACAGTGTTTTTTTACAGGAGTTATTGTGGTTATAGTGCATTATTTTACAGGTAGAATCTGGTGGCAGCAGGAATGAATGACCTGCGGTTGCGCTCCTTCTAACAGACTGGGTGTCTAAGTCTTTGACTAGACTAGATGGGTTATTAAGGGGACGGTAAGACATTTATTACACTGTTTGAGTTGAAAGGTCATGATGCAAACTGTGGGAGCAGAGAAATCATTAGTACAACTGATCTGAAAAATGAGCTGAACTCACCACATTGAGGATGGAGTACACCATGAGGTCTATGGCCACCAGAGTGGACGTCCTCCAGTCCTTCACAGGTCTCACCCCTTTCTTGTATCCAGTGCTTAAGAACTCGGCCAGCCGCACCAAGGTGGCATTTGCAAACCGCCCAGGGTGGCTGCTCGGCTTCTTTACTGAAAATAACCAACCAATGCCCAAACATATTCCTTTTCAAAAAAATGTACAAAGAAATTATTTTCAAAAGGTATAGAGAAGCATTGTAGAAAGTTTTGTTTGTGTTTTTTGTTTTGTTAATTTGTATATATGTATGAAGGTATATGTGTATACATATTTATGTATGTATATGTGTAGGTAGGTATGTATTTATATGGATATATATAGCAACATAATTATAAATATTGTAAATTAAAGAAATACAAGAATTAAAGGGGTAGGAGTACATAAATTTTACTTCTTCCTACTCCTTTTCGCACATGTAATAGAGGTATATTAATTTAGGAAAGAAGGGTACCTTGTTTGTTGTTTTTCTCTCCAATGTTTTTAAACATTGTTTTATTGTTTTTTTTTGTTTTTCTCTTGCATGTTCGAAATAAAGAATAAAAACAAACAAAAATAATAATAATAATAATTCATGTTCTAATGAAAAGGATCGTTCATACTTAAAAATATTTTTTCAACAAGTTATGTTCAACAGTTGATAGCTACAGCGGAATTTTCTGAACACTTTTATCATGATCTGTTGTCCAGCATCAAAGTTTTGACATACACTCAGAAGCAACATGATGAGTAGAATTTAATGACGGATAATGTGCACTAAACATAGAAACATGGAGCAGAACTGAGGACTTGATGAATACAGGCAGCAAACTGAGAGCTTAAATAGGAAACAGGTGTGAACAATAGAAAAATTAGGAAACACGGCTGCATGAAATCTAATTTTCAGATGATCCTGGCTGCAGAAGAAATTGTTAAACAAGAAAAACTAAGAAAACCTATCGAAGAATACAGGAATAATGACAAAGACAGTTAAAACACTAAGAAATACACGAGAGAAATGAAGTAGAAAACAGCAGGTAAAATAGTAGGATAACAGAACCTGTATGGCAAACCCTAAACAGCAAAAATAATTTAATTCAAAAATACTTTTAATTGGATTTAAAAGAAATAATTCAAGTTGGAAATTAAATAACAAAGTATAGAAAACCAAATTCACCTTAAACCATTAAAAAAAAAAAAATAACTTTAGAACCTGACAAAATAATCTCCATATAAATAAAATTAAGGCTAAGAAAGCAAGACCTGAGCTAAAATCTGTTTACTATACATGGATACCAGCTGGTTTAGTCCCAACATTATAACATTTTAACCCTTCTTCTGGCACTAGTGACTTTTATTTTGAATTAAATCTGTTGGGGACTAAAAAAGATTTTGTTTTGTTTCATTTCCTGTTCAGTTTTGCTTTTATGAAAAATGAAACAAATAAAAAACTCAATGACTTCTATGCCTGATCAATTCATTTTATCATATTTAGGAAGTTTATTTATAGTCCCAGTTCATAACAAATACCATCTAAAAACACATTCAAAGGGATCAATGGTATGAATCAATTAAATCAGTTTTTTTTTTTTTTTTTTTTTATTAAAATAAATAAACGTACATCACAGCAAATCAAGGTACTGACCTGTTTACAATACTGCACTACTCAAGATTGCTGCAGACAAGCCAAAGCAACACTGATTGTAAAAGTGTTTGATTTCTGTTAGTAGGAAATTGACCCAAAATAACAGGAAAGAAAACTTAGAGAAACAAATCAATAACCCGATAAAAATCCAACTAATATTTCTTTAAAGAGCAGTTTGTGGTGATGGTTTGGTGACATGAGCACTCATCTCACTAGTTTCTCCATAAAGGAAATAAATGGTCAAAATGCTCTTATTACCAACAGAAGCCATTAAATACTGTTTACATTTCAGAAGGCATTTTCAATAATTACTATTTACAGCCTTTTTTCATATCAACCAACCAAATAGGAATATATGTACAGAGAATTTCCATACAGATGGGTTAAGTAGGAAACAATTTGAAACTATTTGTTATAGTAGTTTGCTGCATATTTCTTAAAATTGAGGCGAATAAAGCTTTTATTTTAACACTGTGGATTATGGCTTTATGAAATAAAATTGCTAGGATGATGTGAAACGGAATCAAATCTTCTTTTTAAGGCACTTAAATACAGATTATTAAGGTGTTCCATTTAAGGCCTGCAAAATGCAAAAATTACTCAGCTAGAACCTGACCGAAGACATGAAGTTTACTAAAATTTCTCCCCAAAAAAGCAACAACCGGGAAAGACATTAGATGCCCACCCACTTAAAAAACTATTTTCTGATTTGAAATTAAATTGCAAACAATGGTAAAATACTTTAAATATCTTTTTTTATACATTCAGAAAAGGAAATAATAACTAATCTTGTCTGTTGAGTTCAGTTTAAGCGACCTAAACTAATAGAATTATTTTTGTATTTAAAAATAAAGAAAACATTGCAATATTTTTTTTATGTTTTGTCCCCTTAACTTTAATTTTTATATTTTTAGCAGTAGACAAAATATAAATCACAACAAATAGTTAAGTCTTAGGTTGATGTTAATATTAGGTAAAGCAAAGTGTAAGTTTACCTGTGCAGAATATTGCAGCTCCATGAATCAGCAGGTAAAGAAGTATCGTCCAACCAGAGGAGAGTCTCATGGTCTAAGCTGACCTGTGTCCTTGTTGGCTGCTGTGATGGTCCTCCGGTGGTTGTGATGGAAGACCTTGGGATGCCCGACTACCTTATCCTCCATATCCATCAGCTCCATGTATCACTTCACCCACTTCCACTATGAAAACCTTGTTAGTGTCCCTGTGTTGAAGTGGGCGTATCCAAGTGCTCAGAAGCCACTCCTCTCAGCTCAATAAAGCAGCAGCTCACATTAGTGGAGAGAAAGTCCATCTAGGGATCACATATCATGCCTTAACAATTACTTAATTAGGTTATACAACCACCCTGGAACTGAATGACCTGAACATCAATTAAGGAGCTTTTAGGCAAGATACCACTTCATCTGTCGATATTAAAATCCTCATCATTAAGGACTTAAAAGCAACATTTTACTCCAGCTGCTGTTTATTAGTGTTTATTATGGAAAATAAGTGACCTATTTGTTAATTAATCTGAATGATAAATGTTTATATTATCTGCTGAGACCAAATTTACAGAATAATTCCACTTAAAACATTGGATTTTTTAACATTTTTTCTTAAAGGTATGGTGGAGGATGTTCTTTTTCCAGGTGGAACATCAAAATAAGTGGTCCTCCTAATTTTCATTTTATGTAAGGTCGTCCTTTGCGAGTCTATTTCTCCTCGTGCACACTCTGTTTAAAAGTTGCTGTTTGCATCACACATACAAGCTTACTTTCTAAAAGAAGATTAGCAGTTTTTCCACTGTCCCATGCTATGAAAATGGGGACGAGCACGTAGGACGGCCTTACGTAAACATCACCAGAATGATTGACAATTAGGAGGACCACTTATTTTGATGTTCCACCACTCTCAAACACGTTTAATAGGCGTTCCCTCTCAGAGTTGTGCGTGTACTTTTTATTTTTTAAGTGGAGAGGGCGGGTCTTTTCAAAAATTCTCAAAAATCCTCCACCATACCTTTAAATAATTAAAAAACTTAATTAGAAATATTTCATTTTGTATCCGTACTGCCATAAAATTAAATGTTTGAGCCTTTATTTTGTTTTGCAAACACAAGTCTTTCCTTTTGCAAATGTCTCTTTTAAAATAATGTTATTTAATGTGTGCATTTCAGAAGGATTTTCATGATAATTTCTGTTACCTATTATCTTGACAGAAAAATGCCATACCAACGGTAGAGTTTCTTTCCCTTTTAAAGAAAAAGCAATAAATAAATGATAAAATTAGCATTCATATTGAGAGCAACACAAACTTACAAATTGCTAACTTTAAAGCAGGACCCTTAATAATACTTTAACCAGGACATAAAACAGTAATAAAACCTTTTTCCTCTATTGCTCAACATAACGTAACCTGATCTACTATGAATACCATCGGAATTGCATTACAATGGATTGTTCCACCAGCTGCTTTCCTGTAATGCACTTTTAATATTCTCATCATGGCTGTTAGAAAACCAATGGGGAACAGAGATGCAGCAGCTGAGATATTAATGGTTTTTACTGATCTATTTTGCGGCAGAGGGATGGAGATTAAACTATGAAAATGATATCATAACACCACATGGGTAGTGAAGAATTGTCTCCAGAGAGCCGCCGTATTATATAGTATCTGCGAGTAAATCTTTGCAGACAGGAAACATAATAACAGACCAGGAACAATAATTCCTTACAAAACATGCAGATAAAAGTTTAATGAGGTGGACTTTTATGTAGTCAGTTCTTTCACGTAAAGCTAATTTTTTCCACAGAAAGGTGGAGTGGATCGAATGTGTCAAATTAAGGTAAAAAGAATGAAAAAAGCTTAAATTCAAACAAGTAGATATATTTTACATTTCGTTCAACTGAAGATGTAGACACAGGTTGCATTCCTTGATCAGACATTCTTAGGGAGCCGAAAATGGCATAAGGACGAAGCAAAAACTCACAAATTCAATGAAATTCAGAATAAAATAATATGCTCAAACCTTTTACCTACTTTTACTGAATGATATTCTGAAAAATATAAATGTAGAGACAAATAGTATGCTTAGGGGATGTAAAATTAAACAAAAAATGATTAAATTAATAAATAAATGATTACATGAATATTTTTTAGGCTCCATTTACATTAGATTGCCTTATTTACCCTTATTTGAATTTTTTCTAAAACAATTTCTTTTTTCTTTTTTTGCCAATATATGCATTAAGTCTGGATCGTCTTGGTTGTTGCCATGAGGTTCCACTTGGTAATTTTTTATGAAACTTGTGTTTAAAGGGGTTTTGAGAAGAAAAAAAAACATATGCAATGGAGATGGAAAGAGAGGTGAGAATAGAAGAGGATATAAGAATTAACTCAACTCAAACTTTATTTATAAAGCACATTTAAAACAACCGGGGTTGACCAAAGTGCTGTACAGGAATCACAGTTAAGGAACATAAGATAAAAGCTAAGGCTAAAATATATAAACACATAAAAATAGAATAAGATAAATGTTTCAATTAAAATACATTTTAGAATAAAATAAAATTTAAAATAAAATTTTGCCAAATGTCCACTTAGACATGATTAAAAGCCAGGGAGAAGAAATGTGATTTTAAAGAAGATTTAAAAACCTCAAAGGAGCCTGCTGATCTAACATGCCAAGGCAAGTTATTCCATAGCCTCGGTGCCATAAAGGCACGATCACCTTTAGTTTTTAGTCTGGTTTTAGGCATCGTCAGTAGCAGCTGATTAGAGGATCTCAGTGTTCTGGCCGGGGCAGGAATTTGGAGAAGCTCAGTCATTAAGGTGGAAGAGAAAAAGAGAGAGAAAAGATTAAAAAGGGGGGGGGGGGAAACAGAATTATACAGAATAGCTCCTAGAATCCTGCTTCCACACCTGCAAGAAACAAGAAAAAATAGAACAATAAAGCAACACACTAAAGAAAACAAAGAGGACTATCCCACAGACCGCAGCGAATACATTTATACAAACATCAGAAGCAACCTTTGAAGATTACACAATTTTTTCAGAGCTCTATATAGTTTAAGCCGCAGCATGGTGTGTGCACATGCATTAGTGTACATGAATATATGTAAGGCTTGTAAGACTCCTTCAACAGGGAGATATGCTCAATAGCAGGTGGTTTGAAGGGCCCCAGACTCACCCCAACTAGCCTGGAGGACCTACCATTCAGCCAAAAACAACAGGAAAAAATATAAAATCAAAGAATTTAGCAGAGGCTACAGGAAACTGCTCACCAGAATGGAGAGGGTTCGATTGGCTCTCACTTTTAACAGTTCAACCAGAGGAAAAGTCCTTAACCATTTTAGGATCCTTGAAGAGGGTAAAAACAAGTGACTGTTTCCTCTGCAGATCTCAGAGCAGCGGTGACATCACTGCAGGCTTGGATGACTCGAAGAGCGAGTTCAGTGATGGTAAAATCAAACGGAACATAAGAATGTAGTCACTTGATTAGAAGAGAATTCTCTGTTTCAGTATTCATGGTAGAGAAAGATCTCTTTGGTCCAGGGACAGAAAAAAAAGAACAGAACAGAGTCATACAGAGGGATACAAGGGAAAGGAGAGAATCCAGAATCTTGACAAAAAAACAGGGTCATAACTGTGGGGGCAGAATCTTACATGTCATAGGAGAAGGCAAGAGATGTTGGTCAGGAGGCAGCAACATCATTAATGTCCAGGAAACTCTATGAGGTCTGGTATTGGCAAGTAAAGGTGAGGAACTCATGGGGCACAAACAGGTGATTTGGCAGAGAAAGAAATCAGGACAAGGCTTTTAAATAATCTGGGCTTGTCAATTAGGTTGGTGCTTCTTCAACTAGTTTGGTGCATCTGTAACTCAAGGTATTTATTCAAGTATTGGACCAGATGTTTGGTTGGTTGAATGCCAACCAAAAATCTGACCACCATTCCCCCTAGATGAGATACAGTCTCCCACAGCACCAGGCATGTCTTCCCCGCAATGCCCCCAGTTAACCACATTGTTGAACCCGGCACCCACAGCCAAGGCAGGCCAAGCCAACATGGCTTCTCAGCCATGTGAGCGTAAGGTTTTCAGACACCCTAATGACCCACTCACCTGACTGGGTGCAAGTCCCATGCTAAGACAGGGAGGCCAAGGGGCAGAAGCGCAGGCAGCCAGGCAGACCATCACCACAAGCTGAGAGGGATTAAAAGACGCTCATCTTACACCCCAAACTGCAGCCAGACAAGCCCCCATAAAGGAAAGTCTACGCAACCCATTGCATTAGGGTGCATACCCTTACTTTAAAGATTGCTGATTTTTTTTTTTTTTTTTTTTGTATATGCATTAAGTCTTCTTTGGTAGGAGTCCTTCAGGATCCTTCATCCTCTTGTTTCAGTGACTAAACAGATGTGAAACATTTAGTTCTGTATAGAAATTAAAGTAGGTTGTTTTCATGTGTAGAAACACAACAATGTACTCGATAGAAGTGGTGCTTTAAGTTTTGCTTCTAGCCTAAGCAGCTTCAAATGCATAGTTGTTTTATTTTTTGCCATGTTGTACAATGTTCAATCAAAAATTGTATACTTCTTCAGATCAATACATTTTTATTTTAAGATCTATTGACAGATATGCAAACTTTGGCAAGAGCTAAAGGATGAAAAAGAACATTTCTGAGAAAATCCTACAAGGACTTCTGAACGTTCTGAAGTTTCTGTTTAATAAAATTTACTTTGATTGTTTCGAAAGAAACAATCGAAAGAGTAGCTTTAACAAAATGTAAGGTTTTGTTCTTTTTTCCACATACAAGTTTATAATTGGAGCTATATAAAATAAATGATTTAGGCTGTATAATGATTCATAATTTGTCTTAGATTTCCACATCACTAAAACCTGAAATGAGCTATACTTTGTCTTTACTTTGTACAGATTAAGCTATAGATACGAGTAACAATCAAAGGTCAAACACCAAACAATCAGTTTTTATCTTTTCAAAAAGACAACCAAGGTTTTCAACAATGTGGGATTCTAGTTTTATGATTGTTCAACTACAGAAAAGTAAATTAAAACCAGGATTTCTATGTTTCTGTAAACTGTAATTTTGTGACATATAAACCCTAGAGTTGCTTTAAAAACATGTTGTACAAATAATAGGTTTTAAAGCAACTCTGGGTTTTACAAAGAATGAAAAGCTAGGTCTTTAGCATACCATAGAAATCTCAATTACCTTAAAAGACACCATTATACCTTTATTTACAAATTACATGATCTTAACAGGGTTCAAAAAGCCCTTTACATATTCAAATAAAAAAATACAGTAAAATTAATTGAAATAATTTAAACATGGTAAAAATAGAGTCAACCTCTGGAAACATTTACAGGTAGCCAGTAGAGTGAGATTCAAATTGGTAAAATGTACTTTTTGAGCGAGTTACATATGGAAGCCCGTTTCCGCCACTTTGTAAAAAAAAAAAAAAAAAAAATATTTCATTATAATGAGATGCTAACTCAATATAATGAGATACTATCTCATTATAATGAGATATTAACTCAATATAATGAGATAGTAACTCCATATAATGAGATGCTAACTCAATATAATGAGTTACCATCTCATTATATTGAGTTAGCATCTCATTATAATGAGATAGTAAATCAATATAATGAGATAGTATCCCAATTATATTGAGTTACTACAGTATCTCATTATATTGAGATAGCATCTCATTATAATGAGATAATTTTTTTTCTTTTTTTACAGAGTGGCGGAAACAGGCTTCCATAAAAGGCTGAACTTTATTCTAAGATTACTAAAATGTTGGATTGCCCTACACTATTTTGAGACTTAAAAAAAGAGTTAATCTAGTAGATAAAAATGTATAGGAAATGTAAACAAATACAAACTGACATTTGTCTGAAAACTCTATAAGAGCCTTAATATTTTAAGGCAAAATACGAGAGATATGCCACCAATTTCTGTTAGATTACTATTGGTTAATTACGAAATATATGTTTGTAAATGTTGAAGAATTGGCATTAAAGACTGCTACAACTAATTAAGAAGTTCTAAAAGCCTAAATAAATAAGTATATTTCCAAATACAATGTTGTTTAATACATCCACTGAGTAACAGCTTGTATTTAACGACCTGAGCTTCGGTGTATTGTGTCAAGTGAAGCTCCATCTGGCCCACAGTAACAGCAGAGTGGCTGCATACACAGCTAAAACCAGCATGTAAAGGTGAAACAGCACGCGGTCAAGCCTTAAGCAGAGCAACAGCCATTCAGCCTGAGCTGAAGCATCGCTGTCATCCTGGGAAAAAGCTATCCGAAGGGAAACCAGCTCTTGAAGAAGCCGCTCCAGTCCAGAGGGAGGGTCCGGGATGTCATTTAGTGACAGAAGATCTTCCTCCATGGAGCTTTCAAGCTCAAAGTCTATGGAAACAAGAGAAGAATATGGTTTAACAAGCAGTTATTAACGATTCAATTTAAACACATGCAACATGAATATAGAAAATTACAGGAATTTTGTTTCCTTCAGTTCTTTCCAATAAAAACATAATATTTCCCCGGGGTTTGTTGACGTCGCATTTCTTTAGTTAAGACAGAAAGGTTTCAGATATATCAGATATCCTGCTGATTGGTGATTGGTTTTCAGCTTATTGCATACCTCCAGGTGTGTTGATGTTGTCAAGGGTTTTGATGGAGGTGAAAGCACTTTCAGGAAGGCTGTGGCCAGCTGGGCCGTACTTGTCCAGCAGGCAGGCAGACAATGACATTTCCTTGACCTCCTTCTCGCTGTGATGGAGCAGCTTCACCACCAATATTGACTTGATTAGACTGAGCATCAGCATGGCCATGCACACCACGAAAAACACGCCTGAAAGGAGATCAGATCAGAATGGCTCCCTGTTATTTTACTCAGTGGATAAATTATCTGAAAGAGGCAAAGATGAGTGTCCCTGGTTTACCAGGAGCTTTCAAACAATTTCCTCTTTTTATTCACACAATTTGACTTCACTGCTTCAACCAAAAGTTAAGGCAAAATTTGATTGTTTTGAACCATTGAACGATTAATTTATGACTAGACTAGTTTCTTGATTTGCTCTTGAAAAATTGCTGAAATTTCTATATATTTTTTTTCTTAAATAGGTGTTTCTTGTTTAATTTAAACACTTTATTTCAAAGAGAGGAAAAAATTTTCTAGGCCTTTGGCTTTTAAAAATTTTATTCATTGTTCAAACAGAAATATACACTCACCGGCCACTTTATTAGGTACACCGACTGCTCGTTAACACTTAATTTCTAAGCAGCCAATCACATGGCGGCAACTCAGTGCATTTAGGCATGTAGACATGGTCAAGACAATCTCCTGCAGTTCAAACCGAGCATCAGTATGGGGAAGAAAGGTGATTTGAGTGACTTTGAACGTGGCATGATTGCTGGTGCCAGAAGGGCTGGTCTGAGTATTTCAGAAACTGCTGATCTACTGGGATTTTCATGCACAACCATCTCTAGGGTTTACAGAGAATGGTCCGAAAAAGAAAAAACATCCAGTGAGCGGCAGTTCTGTGGGCGGAAATGCCTTGTTGATGCCAGAGGTCAGAGGAGAATGGCCAGACTGGTTCCAACTGATAGAAGGGCAACAGTGACTCAAATAACCACCCGTTACAACCAAGGTGGGCAGAAGAGCATCTCTGAACGCACAGTACGTTGAACTTTGAGGCAGATGGGCTACAGCAGCAGAAGACCACACCGGGTGCCACTCCTTTCAGCTAAGAACAGGAAACTGAGGCTACAATTTGCACAAGCTCATTGAAATTGGACAATAGAAGATTGGAAAAACGTTGCCTGGTCTGATGAGTCTCGATTTCTGCTGCGACATTCGGATGGTAGGGTCAGAATTTGGCGTCTACAACATGAAAGCATGGATCCATCCTGCCTTGTATCAACGGTTCAGGCTGGTGGTGGTGGTGTCATGGTGTGGGGAATATTTTCTTGGCACTCTTTGGGCCCCTTGGTACCAATTGAGCATCGTTGCAACGCCACAGCCTACCTGAGTATTGTTGCTGACCATGTCCATCCCTTTATGACCACAATGTACCCAACTTCTGATGGCTACTTTCAGCAGGATAATGCGCCATGTCATAAAGCTGGAATCATCTCAGACTGGTTTCTTGAACATGACAATGAGTTCACTGTACTCAAATGGCCTCCACAGTCACCAGATCTCAATCCAATAGAGCATCTTTGGGATGTGGTGGAACGGGAGATTCGCATCATGGATGTGCAGCCGACAAATCTGCGGCAACTGTGTGATGCCATCATGTCAATATGGACCAAACTCCCTGAGGAATGCTTCCAGCACCTTGTTGAATCTATGCCACCAAGAATTGAGGCAGTTCTGAAGGCAAAAGGGGTCCAACCCGTTACTAGCATGGGGTACCTAATAAAGTGGTTGGTGAGTGTACATTTGCTATTTCTCTTTTTTGACTATTTTACTTTTCTGCTTTTCTATTTCATAATAAAAACGTTTAAGTATTTCAGATTTATAACTCCATATTTATTTTTCTATTTTTATATCACATTTGCATTGTAAAACTAGAATATTTAGTTATTTTTGCATATAATTCCTCTTTTATGTTGCAATATATGTAATTTTTGGTATCAATAATCTTTCCTTGAACGTGTATTTTTTTCTTTTTAACATTTGTTGTTTTTTATGTTGTTGGCTGAGACCTGGATTTCTAAATGTTCTCAAGTCTTTAATACCTGTGTTGTAAAATCAGAAACACAGGTGCAAAAGACCAATAAGCTTAATTATTATAGTGAGAGCAAAAACTAAATTTCAAGGATTTTAAGGTACTTAATACTATAAAAACAACACAAACGAGTCAGTCAGATATATACACAAATAACTCTAAATGGAGAATAAACAGTTTTTCTCAGCATTGGCTCACATTTACCAATGAGAGGAGTCCTGACAGCAGAAGAAGGCAGTTCATCAGTCAGATTGACCCTGAAGACGGTGTATCCCAGCAGGATGCTGATTTTAAAAGCAATCCTTGTACCACTGTTCAGAGGCAGGTAGAAGCTCACGATGTCCACTGACATGAGGAAGATGCTGGGAATGAGGAGGCCAACCACGTACAGCAGGGGGCGTCGGCGGATCAGCAGCTGGACAGACGATAAATCCTCACATTGTTTTAAACAGTTCTATCTTGAGTCTGTACTTCAACTTCACTATAGCAGCATTTGAAATATTCAGCTCAAGAGAAACATATTACCAGTTATTTCCAATCAAACAAATCTCACAGCGATGCACATCTTTTTTGAAATTTCAAAGTGAGCTACAAGTTAAAATGTCATATAAAGCAGAAAAAACAGTAATATTTGTAATAGTTGTACTGATTAGCTTTAAATCAGGATATTTTTGCTCTGATTTTCATGTTACACTGTTTGCAGAAGTCTGTCTTTCTGCCAGCAGAAGAGATAGTGATAAACCAAGAGTTAATAAGAAAGACTGTAAAGTAGGAGTATTAGTCTCATTTGCTTCTCCTAAAGAAACTACTTGAATAAAAGTGGTAATCTTGTTGGTACAAGCAGGGTCCTGGCAGTACAGAGGTTGGTTTGGTTTGGGATGGTTCATAACTGGTGAGGCCAGAGAAATGATTGTCAGATTGCTTTTTTCTACATTTCCTCAAGGTGGTTTTTAATTTCATACTGAGGTTGTATTTTAAAGCAACACTGTGGTTTACAAAGAAACACACAACTAATGTGTTCTTCACATCTGCTTCATTCTATCTCTATTCTCCCACTCTGCAGAATCTGTTAGTTCAATCTCTAACGTTCTGCTCTCTCTGCTTTTTCTCATAGTAGCTTCATCTGGTCTGTTCCTGTTTGGCTGTGACTCCATCCTGGAGAGAAATATCAGCTGTGCTGCTGCCATCAACACCTTTGTTTCTAGATGCAGGACATCGGCCCTTTTTTCAGTGTAGTCCTGTTTCTCTGACTGTAACTCTTCATCCTCTGACATGGGAGCTGGCTCAGAGCTTGTGTGTTCCCTTGACGGGGCCACCTTTTACAGCTGCCTTTTGTATCTATGCTTCTTTTTCTATGTCTGCTTCTGTCTCCATGAATCCCAGTGGTCCTCAGCAGATGGCCGCTCACACTGAGCCTGGTTCTGCTGGAGGTTTCTTCCTGTTCAAAGGGAGTTTTTCCTCTCCACTGTCGCTACAAGCATGCTTAGTGTGAGGGATTGCTGAAGAGTCAATGAGTCGCTATAATCAACTGGTTTTCCTTAGATAGAAAACTTTAAATCAATTTGACCGGATGATCTGGTTAACTGTAAAGTGCCTTGAAATGACGTGTTGTGAATTGCCGCTATAGAAATAAACTGAATTGAATTCCCTCTCCCTAGTACAGCAAGCATCCTCGTTGTCACACATTTATTTGTTGACGCTCAGAGAGGATTAGTATTTTAAATTTGTGTTTTCTGTTCTCCTGAGCTCCTGCCAGGGGTAAAGCACGCTGTTCATCGCAATGTTTTATTAATTACGTATGTCCAATCTGCCCACTTGCTGGCACAAGAGCAGAGAATCCTGTTTGGCCCCACCAGCCCCATGCATTTCAATGAAATGCAATTGTTACAACTTCATACAACCTTCATACGAAAATGCATATTTCAAGACAAATGCTGCTATGACCATGATTTTGATGAAGGAATAACATTATAAAATTGTTATTTGTTGCTTGATGGAAGATGATCACTTAAATGTGTCTGGCCATCACAAGGGGGGAAAAAAAAAGCAAATTTGTTTAAAAAAAGTCTAATTTTTCAAAGCACTGTATGTCTCTTGTGAGCTATGTATACAGAGGACCAAAGCTGCCACCAGCCCTACAATATCTCAGTGAGCCATGAAATGCTCCATTACTGAGAAGGCTTCGTTCTTTGCGCTGAATAAACAGCAGCCCTCCCTGCTCTCCACCTGCAATGGGCTATGGAGCCATTTGCTCCCAACTAACAAGAGGTCCATTGATCAGGCAGCCACTGCGACAGTCTCATTATGGTTGCTCACCCTGCCCTGTCTATCAGCTCCTCTCTCCATCCGTCTCTTTGCCTGCCAGAAGCAGCCGCCGTCTCATCATTCGGAATTAGCTCCGTTGCTTAATCCATGAAGGTCGCAGCCAATTGCTTTACGCTTTTTACTCTTCTACATGGTTTTAAAGGGTGACACATGCAGAGCTGTGGTTTACAACCAGCAAACACAGTCATCACAGTCCTTTTATTCCCTTTTTTTTGCAGACAACATGTACTAACAGCCAACATTAGGGCCAGAATAAACTATATTTCTTTTTTTTATGTTACCCACTTTATAACTGCTGTTTTTATAATACTTTTATAAGGATGAAAAACACTGAGGATGCATGCCAACATACATTAAACTGGATCTGAGCATAATCAGCGTCATCTTGGCGGATCTGCCAGTATTGTGAAGGGATGGACAGCAGTTCCCATTCTCCGTCATTCATGAACTCCCTCTTATCGTTAGCTATGGCCTCTGCGCTCCTCCACAGAGCCAGGTCGATTTCTTTCACTGCCAGGGGAGAGATAAAACAGGAAGGAAAATAAAACTCGGCGTGGGGAGAAGGAAACCCAACAACAGGAGGCGGGGGATAGTTCTTTTCTGTAATGTGTTCCTGCCTTTGTTACACTGTGCGAGAAAGAGCTTGAGTCCTAAGATAGCTTTAGTTTGACATCTGAGGGGATTACAGGCAATGTTAAAAGAAATCGCTCCTGTTCTAGTCAGTTTGTGCAACTTAAATAAAAGTTTCTTCCAAAAAATTATATTTTTACATTATTTTTACATGAGAAACTTTGCAAACAAAACCAGCATCTTTTTTTTTTTTTTGATTGTTTAGCTACGGAAGAGGATTATACGACGGAGTATTAGGGCCACACATGAAGAGAAAAAATATTTTTGCCATGACGAGATTAAACTCGACATGTCGACTTTAAACTCAACATTTCGAGAATAAAGTTGAAATGTCATGTTGAGTTTAATCTCGACGTGTCGACTTTAAACTCGCCCTGTCAACTTTAAACTCGCCATTCCGAGAATAAAGTTGATATATCGTGGCGACTTCAATCTCGACATTCCAAAGTTTGGAGAAAAGAGCAACCGCGCTCCACAGCTGCAGTCTGCGTTTTAAGAGTGAAGGTAGTCTTTGACGTGCTGCAACTGTATAATCATCACAGGAAGCGGTGGCCTACCAATAATAACGTAACGTCTTTCCCTATGCTTACCCAGGTTCGCAGTTCTGAATTTGAGAACATGTCAGTCATTTCAAATTCATTCTCGAAATGTTGAGTTTAAAGTCGACATGTCGAGTTTAATCTCGTCATGGCAAAAATATTTTTTCTCTTCATGTGTGGCCCTAATACTCCGTCGTAGGATTAGGTCCACTGGAAAATAAAAATAAAAAGTTAACTGATTTTTAAATTTTATTTCAGTTTAACATGGCAAAAAAAGTCAGAATTCTTTTTTGTCATAGATCAACACAAAGTAGAAAAAAACCAAGCAGTTCCTAGTTTTAGCACTTAGAATCTGAAAGATGTGGAATGAATTTATTTATTGTTTTTCCTTGGAATTTTGATGATCATTGAGTGACGAAACATCTTCATGAAAACCTAGAAAGAAACAGTTTAATTTAGAGAGCCAATTAGTGACAAGATTAAGTTTGCATTTGAAGATTTGAATGTAACTATGTGATAAGTTTGTCACATTTTATAACCCAACAGCAGTTATATCTGTAGTAATACATTTGCTTCAAGTAAAAAGCCATATTTTACCACATTTGTTTCATTTTGCATGTTTGAACTTTGTGTTTTTTCACAAGAACAGAGCAGAAACAATTTAAAACACCTATGAGAAATAAAAAGCGTTTTTTGTTTAACCTCGTTTTACTACTTGACATTATTTTTACACACGTCCCATGTTATGATCTAATTGAATTTCAGGTTTAAATGTATGGAAAACTATGAGTTTTGCCAAATATTTAATATGTAACAATACAATCTGTGCCTGCTCCACAATCTGGACACATGGATAAACAAAATATTAGATTTTGGGCACAAACCTAAAGTGACTGAAATGGGTTATGTAGGCAGGAAATTAATGTATTTACTTCAGAACATCCGTAAAACCAATCAACAATAGTGTTGCTAAGTACGGAAGAGGATTAGGGCCACTGAAAAAAAAAAAGTTAACTGATTTTTAGATTTTATTTCAGTTTAATATGGGAAATTATCTCAGAATTCTGACTTTTTTCTCAGAATTCGGACTTTAATCTCAGAAGTCTGACTTTTTTCTCAGAATACTGACCTTAATCTCAGAAGTCTGACTTGTGGGAGCACTAGGCTTCACTGACAAAGATGTGAGTTGTTTGAGGTGGCCAGTGAATTAGGCAACTTTTCACGTGCCCGAGGGGTCCCCTCATTAATGGAGGAACAGAAGGTCATTAAAACAAGAGAGCTAGTCTCTAAAACAGACATGGCTATGGCTTGATGCTAACATGTTTGTTAGCTGTCAGAATTCTGACTTTTTTCCCATATTAAACTGAAATAAAATCTAAAAATCAGTTACCTTTTTTTTTTTTCAGTGGCCCTAATCCTCTTCCGTACTTAGCAACACTATTGTTGATTTGTTTTACATATATTCTGAGGTAAATACATTCATTTCCTGCCTACATAACCCATTTCAGTCACTTTAGGTTTGTGCCCAAAATTCAATATTTTGTTTATCCATGTATCCAGATTGTGGAGCAGGCACAGATTGTATTGTTACATATTAAATATTTGGCAAAACTCATAGTTTTCCGTACATTTAAACCTGATATTCGATTAGATCATAACATGGGACGTGTGTAAAAATAATGTCAAGTAGTAAAAAGTGGTTAAACAAAAAACGCTTTTTATTTCTCATACAGTAGGTGTTTTAAATTGTTTCTGTTCTGTTCTTGTGAAAAAACACAAACAGTTCACACATGCAAAATGAAACAAATGTGGTAAAATATGGCTTTTTACTTGAAGCAAATGTATTACTACAGATATAACTGCTATTAGGTTATAAAATGTGACAAACTTATTACATAGTTACATTCAAATCTTCAAATGCAAACTTAATCTTGTCACTAATTGGCTCTCTAACCTAAGCTGTTTTCTTTCTAGGTTTTCATGAAGCTGTTTCGTCACTCAATTATACGGAAGAGGATTAGGGCCAGTGGAAAAAAAAAAAAGGTAACTGATTTTTAAATTTTATTTCAGTTTAGTGCGGGAAAAAATTCAGAATTCTGAGAAAAAAGTCAGAATTTTGACTTTTTTCTCAGAATTCTGACTTTAATCTCAGAATTCTGACTTTTTTCTCAGAATTCTGACTTTAATCTCAGAATTCTGACTTTTTTCTCAGAATTCTGACTTTAATCTCAGAATTCTGACTTTTTTCTCAGAATTCTGACTTTAATCTCAGAATTAGTACTTTTTTTTCTCAGAATTCTGACTGAATTCCGAGAATAAAAGAAGTCAGAATTCTGAGATTAAAGTCAGAATTCTGAGAAAAATTCAGTATTCTGACTATATTCCAATGTTAAACTGAAATAAAATTTAAAAATCAGTTAACTTTTTTTTTTTCTCAGTGGCCCTAATCCTCTTCCGTACAATTATCATCAAATTCCAAGGAAAAAAATAAAAAATAAATGCATTCCACATCTTTCAGATTCTAAGTGCTAAAACTATGAACTGCAGTTTTTTTTGTGTTGATCTATGACAAAAACGTTCTAATGAAATACAGTAATGTTGGTGGTGGGATGAAAGGTGGAGACGGTCCAGATGTAATTTCCCTTTTGGAAGGTGCTTTATATCCAATCATGGATTCTTGTTCTGCTACTGATTGCTTCACTGCTTTATAAATACAGATGTGTTCATTGCAATCATGTTGTTTGACTATGTAACTCTTAAAGTCCACGGTTGGAATACATTGATTTCCCACATAGTCAGTCCCATCACAGCCCATTAACTACATGAACAAGCACAAAAACCCATCAGAAATTAGAGGCCAACCTGAGTGAAGCCAGCTGCGAAAGGTGAGGCTGCAGTTCTGCTTGTCAAAGGGAAAGGCATACATTTCAAGGCTGCATGCCAGCACCGCCTGGATGGGCCGGTAGTTCTTCACACAGCCAGAAGAGTTGACGTAAACATAAGGGATAGGAGGAGACTTTCCCTCTTCCACACTGCCAAAATTGCATGAAACAGAGGAATTTGGCTGATTAACTGTTCATATATTTCCACTTTATTTTAGTTCAGCATTAGCCTCTATTTGCAATATACAGCACCTGCAGCAGTTTATTTTTCCTGCAAACGCTTCATGCAAACTGCTTTTAGTCAGTCCTCTTCTAGTCAATATCCGTACATATATTTTCCTTCACTTCAAAACAGAAAGATCCTAAAAGTCCACATTTTCAACATAAAAAGTTTCTTTGCACTGTTGCCGCAGCTAAGACTCGATTTTAAAATCATGTTTTATGCCTTTAAACTGTTTTCTAAATGTTAAGCATTGTTCCATGTAGTTCATTAATTTAATATTTCAAACGAATATGTCTTAAATTCTGAACATTGGTACCAATTACAATTCTTTGAAACAAATCAGTCATCTGGTTGTATCATTAAACCATATAAGGACAGAAATATAATATTGTGATTGATTGAGGTGGGAGATTTTGAGTTTTATCTTACAATTCAGTGACGATGATATCAGGTACCCAGATAGCATCAGAGGAGAGTGAAAGCTCAGTAATCCCATCAAAGTCCTCTGGGTCCCAAACTAGGAACTCATCCCTCCAGATCTGAAAAAAAGCAGAGGTTACATTTTTTTTTATCTAAATAATGGAAAATATTTCTTGTCCTGAATATAATAAAAGTACAAACAAAAACCAAAAAAGTTGCGATCGCACCTACCTGTCTGTACCAAATACTTGCAGTAATGCTTTGAGTCTTTCCATCCTGGAAAACAGAAGGAACCCTCATTTAAAGATGGACACATTTAAACAGTAATTTAACAAATAGAGCGACTGGTAGGCTCTAAAACTGATTTGGATAAGATCAGCTTAATTATTATTTTCACTATTTTAAAGAACTCAAATTGAACTTACAGATTAACTTTATTGATAATTGTTGCCAAAGTTCTTTTCTGAAGATTAAAGGTGGTTTCCATGATTGGAGGCCAGATTTAAATGACTTTCAGGTTATTGTTAGAGAACATTAAAACTAGTGTTAGAGATTCAGCTGATTACTTTGTGAATTTACTTGGTGGATTTTCACTTTATTTGGATTTAGTTTTTACATATGCATAGATATACGTACAGATATATATACAGAAGAGCTATATGTGTATATATTTTATCTCTTTTTATTCTTATTTTTTATCTTTATTATATTGTATAGTTGGATGTGTGTATATATTATATAAAACTGTAACTGGAGCGTGTAACAAAAGTAATTTCCCTCTGGGATTATTAAAGTATTTCTGATTCTGATTCTGAAATAGTTAGTCTGGTTCAAATAGAACTTGGATGCTTTTATAGAGAACTTTATGTTTACTTTTACTGTTGCTTTTTCTAAACCCAATAAATTAATTCAATTCAGTTTATTTCTATAGGACACAATTCGCAACACATACCATCTCAAGGGACTTTGCAGAGACAATTCAACCAGATCATCCAGTCAAATTGACTTAAGGTTTTCTATCTAAGGAAAATCAGTTGATGGCATCGACTCATTGACTCGAAAGCGATTCCTTGCACCAAGCATGATTGTAGCGACAGTGGAGAGGAAAGATTCCCTTTTAACAGGAAGAAATTACTCATACTTGTGACTGTTTTTGAACTAGATTTTTTTTTCCTGGAAGTCTATGGGGGTCTTCTTGAACTCAGCTTATCTTCTGGAAATGAAGTCACTTTTGCTAAACTTCAAGGCCACTTTTGGAAACGTATAGGTTACTTTCTAAAATCTTTCATGTAATTGTTACTGCAATAAGATGTTGCTTTCACAAACTTCCATGATGATTCTTGAATAAGTTACTTCTGTACTTTCTGTTAGCCTTCATACATCAACCAAACCACTATAAGATAACCAACATCAATTGGAACTTTATTTTTATTGGTTACTTAAGGAAAACTTGAATAATATTTCATTACTTCCTTGAGTTTATGTGTTAGTTTGCAGAAGTTATAGGTGGGTTATTATTTGGAACTTACAGGTTATGTTCATTTAATTTTATTTTGTAGGACACAAATTATACTTTTTCAGGACTCAGACCACTTTTAGTAACTTTATGATTTTGTTACTGAAATTGGACGTTACTCACAGAACCTCAAAGTTACTTTCCAGGAATTATCCGGTGACCTACGTAGAATATACAGGTAATTTTCCTAGAAATAACTGATATCTTCTGGAACTTACCTTGTTACTTCAGACTTGTTACTTAACTTTATGTTGCGTTATTTAACTTCATCTGTATTTTCTTTCCCTTTTTTAATTTCTAAAGTTCCAATAAACTTTTGGGTAACTTTTTCTTTTTTTTTTTCTCTTATTTTATAAGAAAGAAATAACTGAAATATATTAAGAACTTACAGAACTTACAGGTTAGTGTTAAACTGAGTTACTTTATTTAACTCATATGCACAAGTTATTTGTACTTAAAGTTATTTTAACTTCATTAAAGAGGTCACTTAAAGGTTATTAAGAACATTATTGTTTGTTTTTAAAACTAAACGATGTTAGTTTCCATATAAAACGTATACCTTTCTAAGGCGGTCCTGGAAGGGTCGCCAGTCTATTGAAGGGCAGTTAACCAAATCCAACAGTTGCATCTAGAGGTACCAATTTTTCATATATTTTATAGATTTAGAAATAGCTCACAAATTTTTTAGATAATTTTGTTTAAAAAAATCATATTTCTTACGAAGAATTATGTGATTACTGCTGTTTTATGTGGGGGGTGTCTAAAAAAGAAACTTTTGCATTAGTAAATAAAATGTCTGGCATAATAAGTAATATTACTACCTTTTAGCCACTATAAGAACTAAATTCTTTAACGATCTAAATTGAAGCTGTCGAAGTTTACATACCACATCGAGGACAGACTGCATTATGAGGTCTATGTAGACCGTTATTGAGCTAGTCCAGTTGTGAACAGGTCGAACTCCACAGTCATATTTCCTCAGGAGGGTCCTGGTCAGCTGGTTTAAGGTGGATCTCTTTGGCTTTTGCGGCACACCTTCAGCCAGATGAACTAAAAGGTAAAAGTATAGGAAAAATATAAAAATAAGCAGCCAGATAGCTAAAAAAAAAACGTGCATTTATTATATTTGTAAATCTTGTCAATGACCCTGTATACCCCGCACACTTTTTTGTTTTGTTGTTTTAAAGAGTTTTTAAGGTGGTCTACATCCCAGAATGCTTAAAAAATACAGAAACTAACTATTAAAAGGCCAAGCCTAATTATCAATGTTTTTCTTAAGTTGACTACTTTAGATTGCAGCTAAAATATTTTTAAAGCTTAGTTTGAAATATTAATCTCCTTCTCATTTAACTGCAAAAAATCTAATCTAACCTTAATAACATACAGAGCTCATTTTAATAGGCAAAATACAAACAGCTCAAATATTTGTACTACTGGCCTATTATTTATAGGATCCCTGTCTATTTACATTACATAGTGTGTATTAGATTAACAAAAAGAAATTATTTAAAAATTTCTAGAAACTCTCATCTTAAATATAATCTGTATAACCTCTTTTTACATGCTGTAGTCTATCTATTCTCTCTTAATGAGTCTTACCTGACAAAAGCAATGCCATCCAAAAAGCAGACATCATGTGAAAACCAGCCATCCAGATATTAGAATGAATCCAGGAGTCACCTGCAAATGTTTGCTCAGTTAACAGCAAAAATATCCACCGTTGGAGCAAAGATGTTCAGCAGTAGTGAAACTGGGTGACGGGCAGGAACAATGAGCGCCGTCATGCAGACATTTTGGTTTGGACACATATTGATTTCACACAGCACCTGTAAGATGATAGGGATGATAGCGGGACATGCCGAAGAGAAAAAGCAGGGTTTGCTTTGTGTCGGTTCAGCACCTAAGAGGCTTACAGGATCAACTGCAAATGGATGCAAAACATAATAAAAATGGATGAGTTGAACACTAAAGCTGGGAAATTAGTTATTTTAACATCTCTCAAATTAGTCACATGTGAAATTATTTTGGCTATAACACTAAAGGTCTACTCCAGGTAGAACCAATTAAAAATCAGCGGGTTCCGAATAAAGAAAATCATCAACCTGTAAAGGTCCAGAGACATTTTTAAATATAATCTGTTACTTTAAACAGAATGTAACACTGACATAAAATTAGGTGTTTATGCATCCATGTTATACATTGATTTTTTTAAATGAAAAAATATAAAAAATAAATGAAATAGAACATATTCCATTTTAAAATCTAAAGTGTTTTTTTATGTTGAGAAGAACAATCATTCAGTTTGGTTTATAGACAATTTCCTGATTCACATATTTTATCAAACACCTGAACTGAGTGTTTGTTATTTTCTTTCTTTTTTCTGTCTTAATGTTGGCAGTGGGCTTTAGGCTGCACTGCAAGGCTTTAAACCTGGGTTTAAATGGAGACTAAGCCATTCTCAAGCACATATCAAGGAGCTCATTTTGAGCCTGGATCCAGATTTATTGTTGATTCTGTTCATGGTGGAGAATCCTGCTTCACAGCAGCAGGTTGAGCCAAACATCCTCTAAATGTGCAGGGTCATCTTTGAGCACGCCATTTCACTTTTCTTTCACCAGTTCACCGCAGTTCTTCCAGCAGTCCACACTTTCTCTGCTCTCTTTTTCTCATCGTCTTCTCCTTCTTTCCCATCGCCCGGCTTGCCACAGGTTTGCCTGCTGTGTCTAAAAGCAGCAGCAGCAGCAACCCAGACTGACAGCTCATTGGCTCATTTGGATCACGTGCAGCCTGGAGCTGGACGCTCCGGATGGCTTTACCGTATTAAGAGAAGAAGCGGCCCCAGTGAAATTAGAGACAGCCGTCAGACAACATGTGGTAATTTATAAATGGTTTAAATAAGGTCAGGTCCAGATTAGCCAGCAGGTGGGTCTGGATACAGAGTGTGGTCCGCTAATCTGTGACCTCTGGTCTACTCTATGGTATTTTTTTTTTACTATTGTATGTAATAATATGCTATTGTATGTTATTTTGTAATTCAGGATTAAATTCAGGATTCCCTCACTTAACTGTGGAGGGAACTAACTGGATTGTTCTCAGAGCCAAGTGAGGGAAATGGGACTGGGCTTAAACCTCTCTATACTGCCCTTAGTTTTAAGTTTGTATGTGCATCTTTTTTTTCTGGTATACCTATTTTCTGTAGTCATCCAAGAAGGAGAACCTTATCTTTGACAGATTGCCAGTAATCAGAAACATAATACAAACATTCATGCACACACACTCATACTTAGGCATACATTTGGACAGACCGACTAACCAAATATGCCTGTTTTTTAACTGTGGGGTAAAGCTGGCCATGACCACAATAGAGGTAGTATTTTTATTCTCCACAGATCAGAGCACAGTTTGAGAGCTTTCAGCACTTCCTGTTGTCAAAAGGTTCTTTATAGGTAACTGTTGTGGCCATTTATGCTAAATTGTTTTAATTTGTTATTTCTACCAATTAAATTTTTGGCTTTTGGTATGTAAAATATATCTGACTTAATTTAGAACCAAAATGTATTTATTTTTTATATCTGAAATTGTTTGGAGTAAGTTGTTAATTGATAGACCCCCCCATTAATTTGAGTGATAAAGAGCACATCATGTGTTGGTAAATGTCTACTGTTCTAATAAGTTCCAAGACATTTTTAGTAATATTTTTTTTCTTTGCTTTTACAATAAGTCAAGCTGGAAGTGGAAAAAAAAAAAGTTAACTGATTTTTAAATTTTATTTCAGTTTAACATGGGAAAAAAGTCGGAATTCTGACTTTTTTCTCAGAATTCTGACTTTAATCTCAGAATTTTGACTTTAATCTCAGAATTCTGATAATAAAAAAAGTCAGAATTCTGAGAAAAGAGTCAGAATTCTGAGATTAAAGTCAGAATTCTGAGTTTAAAGTCAGAATTCCAAGAAAAAAAGTCAGAATTCTGAGATTAAAGTCAGAATTTTGACTTTAATCTCAGAATTCTGACTGAATTCTGACAATAAAAAAAGTCAGAATTCTGAGATTAAAGTCAGAATTCCAAGAAAAAAGTCAGAATTCTGAGATTAAAGTCAGAATTCCAAGAAAAAAGTCAGAATTCTGAGATTAAAGTCAGAATTCCAAGAAAAAAGTCAGAATTCTGAGATTAAAGTCAGAATTCTGAGAAAAAAGTCAGAATTCTGAGAAAATACTAAACTGAAATAAAATTTAAAAAAAATCAGTTAACATTTTTGTTTTCAGTGGCCCTAATCCTCTTCCGTAACGGCCTTTGTTGGAAATTTTTGGGGTTTTTTTGTTGGAACAGAAGACTGTGACAGGTGCACTCTTTTATTCTAAAGGTCTGATTGTAATCAAGCTTGGCCGTGCCCATTTATATTCAACTCATTTTTCAAATAAAAATAGATAACTCCGCTTAATTATTTAACTTTTAGTGATTTTTAAGACCAGCTTTATGAAGTGAAATATTTTAGCTGGTCTACTGTTTGTATTTTCCTCGGTTATATTTGTTTTATATTAGAATTTGTTTACAAAATCTTAAAGTGTAGCAAAAAAAATTACAATATTTTTGACGGTTCTTGAAGTTTCCTCAACATTCGACTAAATTAGACCACTTTCTGCTTATTGGTGTAGGTTGGTCAGCGCGCGTGGCCACTCCCTGCGCGCGCTCTAAGGAAAGTGACCACGCGCGCCCGCAGCTGGCTGCTCGCTCTCGGTGCGTAACAGATGAAGCCGATTTGACCACCAGTGGGAGAGAAAGAAAGATTGTATTTTGGGGGAAAAGATCGAGGATACATTCAGATTATTTTTATTTTAATCTGCAATGAGAACTGAACAAAGTGAAAATGGAGAAAACTCTACGAAGTCGGTGAGAGGATGATTATAAAACGTGATCCGTGTCTACTAACATTAACCACTAAACCACTAAACTCCTCTCCGCCTTTATTTAGCAAATTTGACTCTAATCCTCCATCTACACTAAAATAAAATCTAAAGATGAAACTCATATTTATGTTTTGAATGTGTCTAACAATGCCAACCTTTAAAGATTAACAAAAACGCATCTGTTGATTATTAATAGACTTATAACCAAGACATTTGTAAATAGAGGACAAATATGCAGCTCATGAAATATAATCGACATCTAGATAAGTCATTTTTTCTTTAAATAAGTGCATTTGTTCTTGGATTGAAGGGGTAAAAGAGACATTTTGCCAATGGAACGAGATAATTTAGACTTATAATAGGAAAACAAAATTGGTTTGTCTTATTTCAAGTGCATAATATCTAATTATCTTATTTTAAGAGTAAAAATACTCACTCCATTGGCAAACTACCTCATTTACCTACTCAAATCAAGGGTAAAAACACTTAATTTAAGAAATTTTTACTTGTTAGATTGTTTTTTTCAGTGCATTATCAGGGCGCAGTGAAAAGATTATGTTCTAATAACAAAGAAATGTTTTTCTAGTCCCCATCATGACATTGCAGTAATTTTTAGAGAGTCATGTTTATATTTAAATCTGGTTCAGCAGTCATCCTTAACACCATAGCAGTAAAAACAGATCTTTCTGGTTATTCATACATAGTACATCTGTTTTTGAAGTGTAAGGCCAAAGCTAGTGTTTAGTTTAATGTGGGATAAAAAAAATAAATAGATAAAAAGGTCTACTTTTATTCCTGTTGGTGGTGATTGTTGGTGGTGTGTGTCTGGAAAAGAGGTGCATGGTGGCATGGTGAGTGGAATGATAAACAGAAGCTTGTGCTATCCATGTCAGTACCCTAAAATAGAGACAAACCAAGTGGGTCTCAGATTGCCCCCTGGGCTCCATATAAGTCTGCTCAGTCTGATCCTGGCTTTCTCTGTGTATGTTTGACGGAGATACAATGACGTGAGCACCTGCTGTCGGGACAGCAAGCTGTTTTTAGCACCTCTCACTGTGCAAAATTAGGTTTTATTTTTAAATATTGTGCATATCTTAGGTCACTGCATGTGGTTTGTGTTAGCAAAGGTCTTGGGGGGGTGGCTTATTTGAAGCAGAGAGAAAACCAGACTCAAACCCTTAGAATTAAAGTAATAGGGAAGTCATATTTAAGTGTCAGACCATATTGTAAAAAGTCAAAAGATTTCTATTAAAAAAAAACTGTCTTAAAATCTGTCTATTTTTTCATAATTTTATGCAGCCCAGTTAGTTATTAGCCTCGTGAGACCATCCTGATCTCGCGAGCTTTCAAGGTTTCACTCGCAGATCAGTCTGGAGACTCTCCGTTAAAGAAGATTTGGAGCCGTTCACCAAACGAACGTCCAATCAGCGTTGGCTTTGAGGCGGGTTGAGGTGTGACGCAACGAGAAGCGCGACAGTTCAGTCTAAAGAACATGGCGGCTTCAGCCGATGAAACTAGCGTTAGTGTGGCTATCGAGCAAGTTTTATCGGAATTACAGAGTATTTCTTCACTGAAAGAAGAGCAAAACACTGCTCTGGAGGCTTTTCTCAGAGGAAAAGATGTTTTTGCTCTTCTCCCGGTTTCGGCTGGTTTCGGCAAGAGTAGCCTGGCTTGTGGTTGTGTTTTCGTCGTCGCTCTGTTAGTACGTCATATGCTTCGTTGATCTGATTGGTTTATTTGGCCCGTCTATCACCAACATAGGCCAATCAGCTAACCAGTATTTTCGCCCCTTCCCAAAATTACTGCAACGGAAGGTTTCCAGATGGATATGCGGAGCAAATCCAGCTGGCGGAGTCAGGTCAGTTAGTTCTACGTCAGCCTGAACACCTAAATTTGGCCAATCATATATCAATGGTCATCTGTCAATCTAATATTTTCGGCCATAGCATCTTGATTCATGTGTCACAGCTAATATACGCAACGGTTGAAATCAGAATCCTTTCCTTTCCCATTGAGTTGCGTCCCAGTGTTCACGGGGATGGACGTCTGTGTCTTCGGAAGGTGTAGAGCTAACAGAACTGGCAGCGTTGCGAGGCAAGGGCTCAAACATGTACGGCTGGAAGCCTTCTACACTAAACCAAGTTTCTGCCGCCCTGGCATCCTCTTCCACAACATCTTCGTCCCCGCTTTCCTCCTCTAAATAAAAAATGAATGACGGAGGAGACTCATCCACGACCTCCGACACTAAACTCTCCTCCTCTTGCATGTTTCCGCTGTCCATAGCGTTCCTTGACAGTGTCGTCTCTAGGTCACCAATTTAGTGCTTCTTAGTCCCGATGGAATTTCCCATTGGGAACCTACTAGCACTAAGTTGCTAACTGGTTAGCAAGATGCTTCCGAGACACCAGCCACAACCAAACTTGCTTGCGAACCTTCCGCCACAAAAATCCTGCTCCTTTTATGAATGACCAATCACATTCACTTTATTCACTCGTGTAACGTTGGGCACCATTCGGGAGAATTCAGAACTGCAACCATTGAAACATCCACTTCCCTTATGACTTTAAATAAACAGGTGTTAACAATTCAATTCAGTTTATTTCTGCCTCGTCATCTCAAGGCACTTTCCAGTTCACCAGATCATCCACTCAAATTGATTCATAGTTTTCTATCTAAGGAAAACCAGTTGATTGCATCGACTCATTGACTCAAAGGCAGTCCCTCACACTAAGCATGCTTGCAGCGACAGTGGAGAGGAAAAACTCCCTTTCAACAGGAAGAAACCTCCAGCAGAACCAGGCTCAGTGTGAGCGGCCATCTGCTGAGGCCGACTGGGGTTTAAGGAGACAGAAGCAGAGATAGAAAAAGCAGCTGTAAAAGGCGGCCCCGTCCAGCCAGGCAGACAAACAAATGTATGCAATAGCTAGCCTGACAACTCGGCTTTTCAGTTCTTCTTCATGTGTAGGTTCTCTCAGGTATTCCAGCTTTTACCCTTCTAAAAGCTAAAAGGATATCATCTATTCAATTATCAATTGCTATTATGAATAAGTATGGTTTTATGCATTAGTTGTGTGTCTCTTTGTGGGCCTATGATGGGCTGAGAACATGTCCAGAATTTACTCCACCTCTCATCCTTAGATCACTGGAGAACTTTACACAAAGACAATGTCCTGAGTAGCACAATCACGTTCAATATCTTGAAGAAATATTTGAAAGGTTCATGTTTTAGGGTGAGATGACAATAAAGAATAAGGCTGCAATCATTATTCCAGGTTTTGGGTGTGAAAATGTAATTTATTATGAACCTTTTAAAATTTCTACAAATTTTAACTTGGAAATAAATGTTTTCAGGCAAAAAAAAAAAAAAGAAAGAAAAAAATAACACTAGCTACTAGTTCTTAAGCTTATTGGTGGTAGGATCATGACATGAGCATGTAAGTGATCCAATATCCAGCTACAATTATGTCAGTGAAAAGAAAATGAAATTTAACCTAATGCTGGTGTTCTATGTTTTGGTCTGAATCAGCAGCATAGAATTAATTATTAATACATTCATCATTTACCCAATGATCCAACCCTTTTGCGTTGCACTTGGTGTATTGCTTGGACGCAGCTTCTGGACCATGGCAACCCATTCTATGAAGGTCTCTGCTCTCTGCTCTTGAGCTAATCTAAAGGCTTCATGAAGTTTGAAGGCGTGAAAGGATTGACTCTCCACACTTCAGCATCCACTGTCCCACTCCATCAGTTTACATGGCCTACTACCTCCTGGCTGTGTTGCTGTCATTTGCAAACACTTCACAATTTTTCTATGATACAGCTGAAAGTTGTGGTAGATGTAGGAGCAAGGACATTTCCTGACTGAATTTGTTTCACGTCCCATCAGTTCCACCCTGGAATTCCCTGAGCCCCTGAGAGTGACCTTTTCTTTTTGCGAATGTTTGTAAAAACAGTCTGCATGCCTTTGTGCTTGATTTAATACACCTGTGGCCATGGAATTGATTTGAACACCTAATTCCAATAATTTGGATTGGTGAGCAAATACTTTTTTTTTCAAAGGGAAAGAAATTAGCTGGGGGGAAATAATTTTAGCCTTTTTGTTTTGGACTTAAGCTTCTTTTTATCTACTTTTAGCCCATTTTGTATCAAGAGTATGTTTTATTTTTATTTAGGCACTTAAAACCTAAATCAACTAACATCCTATGAAATCAACAGATGAATAAATATTGACCAAATGTAAAATCTGTTTGCTTTCTTTATTTGCTAAGCAAATACTGTGCAAAATGTGGTTAGTGCTCCAGTAGAGGTGGTTTTAGACTAAATCTACCAGAGAGGCCAGGATGAGGCCAGTGTTTTGTCATATGGGCAAATAACAACATGAAACAAAAAGAAAACAGAGCAATAGTTTCTTTACTTGAAACTTCCTTCATTGTGAGACGCACAAAAAAAGAGCTTTATCTGCTCCCAGATAAAGCAGATAAAAACTGATCTTATCTCATCTGGACTAAAGATGAAAGTACCACATCTTAATTTTTAAATTACTGTTGAAATTACCTGTAAAAATAAAGATAATAAATAAATAGATCAAGGGGACCAATCGATTACATTTCTATGTCAACTTAAATCATCATAACACATTTATTTTGTATCGTATTGTCAATGCAGATGTCATAACAGGGGCCTGGACCAGTTATAAAGGGGCTTTGGCCCCTTCTTTCTTAATTGTAGAACCGCCTATGGGGTCGGGTCCAGTTAATTGGAAGCTTTTGGACCAGAAATTTGTCACAATGTTAAAAAATAAAGTTGAGGTTATTAGTAACTATCCCATACTGGGTATATATATATATTTTTTTAGACATCTGCTTGAGAGGTGCATATAAATAAAAAATCTCTTTTTTTTTTGTGCCAACAGCTGAAAATGCTGATGGAGCAGCTGAAGGAAATCACCGGGGTCCAGGACCAGCAAGTTCTCTTCAAAGCCCTGAAGGTAACATAAAGTCAGCAGTAATAACTGTCATAGTTTTATCTAAAGCTCAGACCCACATGCAGAGAAACCATTATAGACAGACGAGGGGAAAAGGTTTAACAGGTTTTATTGAAGAGATAAAGCACGGTGCAATGTTGCTCTGAACTCTGCTCAGCCGGAACTGGAAGGTGAGGGGAAGACACAGCGATTAGTTCAGGCTCAGTGGGAAATTTCAATCGTGGATATGGAGAAGAGGATCTGGTTGTTGACTCGCAGTTGTAGAATCTTTGACTTCAATCTGTGTGCTGTATTTCAGTGTTAGTCTGATTCGGTGGAGGGCGGAACAGGGTTTACCCAGAACACGGTCGGTTGTAGGTGAACGGAGAAACTGACTGCCACTCAGATTTCCTGCGGGTACTCGAACGGGTCGTAGTGGAGATGATTCCCTTGCTCAGTGTGTAAACTCGACGTCCTCTCTGGGAAACTGGATCCAAACCTCCAGAACTCAGTCTTACTCAGCAAAAACTCAGCTTGGCTAGAGTACCCAAAACTGGCAAACACTCTAGCGTCGAGGTAGTGGCAGTCAGCAGCTTAAGAGCACTCCGTTAACAAGGTAACCATCAGCAGGTGTGTGAGGAGGCGGACCAGAACCAGGCGCCTCCTGTTGGAGGAAGGGAGACAAACACAAAAAAAAACAAAACACACAGACTAGAGCCCTGACAATAAAGAGTCATTTCATGCAAAAAAAAGGTTAGGAGAATACTTCCTATAAGCACTGGTCTCCTCCTTCTGATGTCTATCTGTTTGCACTTAGGATGTGAGAAAGCAATCCTGTTGAGGTACCAGACAAAATCCTAATTTAGGTCATAACAAACAATAGTTCCACCTTTTCATATTTGCAGTTTTACTGGAAAATAAATAAAAGTTTCAGATGGCATAAATTAAGAAAATAATAAAGTTACCAATGCCTGCGTATGTGCTCAACCTAAAACTAATGCTTTAAAGAAGCAATATTTTAGTTGAATTATAGCGTTTATTGTTCTTTGTAAAGAGTCCATTAGCAGTACACATCTTGCTTTGATCATCAGACGTAATCTGCAATGGTTCTCTATACCTGTCACATTGTTAGAACATCTTACATCCGTCAGGTCACAAAATCCAGATTCTGTTTTTAACGGGACATCTTGAATCTGCTCTAAATTGGAATTATATTTTCAGACATTTGCATGGACTTTACATCTGAAAAACCATACAATAAGAAAATATTTGCATTATAAATTATGTTACGGTATATACATTTTGCTTCTCTTTCTTTGTGATTTAAGACATTTTCTGCAAAGGTTTTGATTTTGCTTTCGTTTGAAGGCCAGCCAGGGGGACGTTGGACATGCTGTGGGACTACTGACAACCCAGAATGTGGAGATTCAGGATTCTGCAGAGCCTCAGGAGTCAGGGACATCTGCAGAGACCTGGGACAGCAAGAGAGGTATATTCAGACAGGGAGCGCTGCGCAAAGACACATCTATAGGACGTCTGTTCTAGGTCACTTTTGATCCTCTAAGTTTTCAGTCCCCTGAAAACACAGAATGAAATGCCAGAATGAGAATTCTTGGTTGGTCCATCATCTCTCCATGTTATTCAGGTCATGTAGATGATGGACTGAACAAAACTCTTGGAGGTATTCAAAGTTTGGGTCGTTTTTTAAGAACCTACTCCTTCTCTAAACCTTTGCAGAACTTTCCTACTTACCTCTTTGCCGGGGTCCTTGGTCTTCATTATATTGTTTTCTGATTTTCTCTAACAAAAATCTGAAAATAGGTGAAGATTTACCCATATTTGGACTTAGGCCTGTGATTCCTAAAAGCGGATGGTTGCAGTGGATTTTATTTTAGGATATCAAAGTTAATGCATGCCTCATTTTTCAGATTGTCTTTCAGAACTATAGAATATTTTTTCTTCAGCCTTTCACTTTGAATTTTGTTTTGTGTTGATGTGTCGCCCCAAAAAATAAAATAATACTACCCCCCCTAAAATACATCAGAGTTGGTAAGAAAATGTAAAAAAGAGGCATGCAAGGAAATAATAAAAATTTTAAACACATTTTAGGGATAATGAAGACAAAACAGACTAACTTCATTAGATAAATCCAATTCAAAGCTTCATAAGTAACATGTATATAGAAGAAGGATCAATGTTGTTCTGTGTTTCTTTTGAAGGACTTCCCAAAGATGAACTGCAGACGGCCATTGAACTCAGTTTGCAGGAATCCCACAACGCAGAGCAAGAAGAGCGAGAATTCAACAGGTAAGAAGAAAAAGATTCACAGCCAAGAAACTGTGCTCTATGATAGGCAGGCTGCTGATTTTATAAACCATATACTGAGCAAGGAAAGTACTAAACACTAAAGATAAAGAAATATTTTAATATTTATTAATGTAGAATTAATTGCGTCTGAATTTAAAGATAGCATGAAACTGATAGGGTTTTTTTCACGCTTGTTAAAAAATAAACAGAATAGGTTTAATTCAGTTAATCTGTTTTCTGATCAGCTTGAAAAGTTGAGTCTAGGCAACTGAACGTGAAGTTTTCTAAAAAATGTTTCGCTTCTTATCAATCAATGAGGCTTCTTCTCTTTTAATTAGTGTTTTGGGAGGACTGGAAATAATATACTGTAAGTATAACAAAGGAATTAGAGGAAAAACAAAAGGGGGCTCTGATTTCTCCAACAGGATGGGCCATGGAGGTCACCATTCCCATCCAACCATCCATCCATCTTCTGCTTGTCTTGGGCCAGCTCCTCTGGGGAAACCCCAAGGCGCTCCCAGGCCGAGAAACATAGACCCCAGAACTAGGGATGCACGATATAATCGGCCCCCTATTGGTATCGGCCTTAAAACTGAATATCGGACATCGGCCACCCCAACGATATTTAACCTGATATTTGATCAGCTTCTGAGTTTCTAAAGTCAAAAACTTCTTTTTTACAGACTTAAAAACTTCTAAAGACGAGGGAAAAGATATTGATACATTAAAATATCCCAATATCTTCATATGCTGATATATTGCCATTTAAAAACACCATATCAATCTCTTTTACTAATGAAATATTGCTATATGTCATCGTTATGCTACGAAATCCCCTGAAAATTCACGAAATTTTGCCATATTTTTATATGTTGATATATTGACACGGTATCGATCCATTTTACTAACAAAATCTCACAAGAATTTGCAAAATATCACGAGAGTTTGTAACAGAACGATGAAATTTCACGAGATTTTGAAAGTAAAATAGATCGATACCGCGTTTTTAAAAATCAATTTGATATTAGCATAACAAAATATATTTGAGTATATTATTTTTCAAAGTGTCAGAAATGGATAACAAAACTGCTATTTTCAATGACTACTTATTTTTGTCCAGCTTTAACATCGGTTATCGGCTACATGAGTTTTAAAATATCTGCATATCGAATATCGGCCAAAATTCCAATATCGTGCATCCCTACCCAGAACACCACACCATCATAATCATAGAATTGCAGTTCCTTATGTATTATTTGTATTATTTTGTATTATATGATTTATCTGTGATTCTATGCGATCATTAGAAAAAAACAACATAGAAACCTTCAAATTCTCTGAAACTAAGGATATTCACATTATGCAGGTATGAAGTGAGTCTAGTCGCCCCCTCAACGTGGGAAAGACAGGAAAATAAGGCCCTGATCACCTGGATTGTGTTAACTTTTGGATGAATTAGATAATATAATATACATAATATGCAGCCGAGTGTGGGGTGTCTGGTATAAGGATCAGCACCTCCAAATCCCAGGAGAGTGGAGAGTCGGTGGAGAATCCTTGGCTCAAGTGGAGTTCAAGTATCTCGGGGTCTTGATCACGAGTGAGGGATGGATCTACTGTAGTGTGAGATTGATAGATGGATCTGTGTGGCGTCAGCAGTGATGCGGTCGCTGTATCAGACTGCCGTGGTCAAGCGGGAGCTCAGTCGGGGGGATAAAGCTCTTGATCTACCGATCGCTCTACGTTCCCACCCTCACCTATGGTCATGAGATCTGGTTAATGACAGAATGGAAGAGATCACGAATACAAGCGGCCGAAATTAGTTTCCTTAGCAGGGTGGATCGGCGCACCCTTCGAGAACGGGTGAGGAGCTCAGTTACCTGGGAGGAGCTGGGAGTAGAGTCGTTGTCATGTTGAGGTCTAGGCGTCCCACATGCAGAAAACACTTTTTCAGACAAGGGAAAAAGTTAAATGATTTATTTAACAATGTTCACAAGCAAATGTGCATAGGTTCAGGGTTCGTCGGATTGGTCACGGGAGGGAAGCCACTAGAGGAGGACAGATCTGTTAGAGTGGATCCAGGAAACTTGCAGTTCAACTGTGACTGGGATTTATACCTGCTCAGAGGGTTATCTGATCAGCAGGGGGGGAACCTTGTGGGTCCAGAGGCTGGTCGGCAGGCTGAGGGCAGAGGCAGAGACAGAGGCGAAGGACAGACAGGCAGGTTCCAGGAAGCGTTTGTTTCCTCCAGGATCAGGCAGGTATCCGGATAAGTCAGGTTCTGAGAGGCAGAAGAACACAGGGTCAGACTGTTAACAAAAATCAGATTTCAGATCTGAGGGGCTGGCTCAGGTTTTGCTGTACCATTACTGGCAAACACTCTGGCAGGGAAGTGTCAGCCTCCTCCTCCTTAAGTAGGGCTCCTGATGAGCAGATGGGAAACAGGAGTCGAAGTCAGCTCATGCCCTCAGGAGAGATCTCGTGCGCCCTCTGGTGGAGAAAGTAGACCAACCTCCAGATCCCAACAGTCGTTGCTTCTCCACGTCGAAAGGAGCCAGCTGAGGTGGCTCGGGCGTCTGTTTCCTCCTTATCGCCTTCCTCAGGAAGTGCTCCAGGCATGCCCCATTGGAAGGAGGCCTCATGGAAGCCCCAGGACACGCTGGAGGGACTATGTCTCTGAGCTGGCCTGGTGTCGCTTCGGGGTCAACTCAGAGCAGAGACTGCTGACTCCACGACCCGGCCCTGAATACAGAGGGAAGAAAATGGATGGATGGATGGATGGATGGATGGATGGATGGATGGATGGATGGATGGATGGATGGATGGATGGATGGATGGATGGATGGATGGATGGATGGATGGATGGATGACATCCTACCTGGGTTTTTTTCTTTTTTGTTAGTAAGAGTATTATTTTCTTTCTGTCTTTTCTTTAATGTTCTGTAAAACACCTTGTATTGCCTGCAATAGTTAATTAATAATGAAGCAGTTTCAGTTTTTCCCTTCAGTTGGTTCCTTTGCATTTTTATTTTATATTTAATATGAGTAAATATGTTATGCTGCTTGTGTCACTATAAATAATGAGGTGATTTGCCTCTTCAGGAAAACTATATAAAGCCAAAGCTGATCTATTTCTGACCCCACAGAAATTAGATGTCTCTCTCTCTTCTCTCTGGTTTTAACAGCAATGGTGGGGAGGATTTATAAAAAAAAAAACAGTGGAGAAAACAGCTGATGCAGCAGTTTTTTTGTTGAAACATATTCATGTGTTTTGGATTTTTTTGTTTTTGTTTTTCAGTTTTTTTTGGTACGGCTTAAAGTGATGACTGAAGGTACTTATTAATCTGCTCATGTGGTATTCACAAACTGCCCCTGTTTCAATGTTGCCACATTACCTTGAAAACATCCAGGTAGTTTTACCATTGAATGCATTTGGAGGATGAAACATAAAAAATCAAAACAACACAAAAAATCATTCAGTTGCTGAATGCTTTGTGTGATGTCACTGAAGGCAAAGCAAACTGATTTAAGGGAGGGAACCTTTTCCCCTGACAACATAAAAGCAAATGGAGCAAATGTCAAAAAGAATATAAAAAAACTAAACTGTCAAACAGCTAAAAAAAAAACATTGATGGTGGTGAAATCTCTTTTTCATGTTTTGTCAGCATCCAACAGATTTCACCTATTTTAAATCATGTAAAAATACCCTGATTATTAACACCTTAAACCGCTGATTAGGAGTGCAATTATTTTCTAATCATTAAAAATCCACTTTGTTTTTACTGTAGAGGTCAGTTTGATTCCTTTTGAATAACAATTTGTCGCCCAACAGAGCTCTGGAGGCCAGTGCAGAAGAAAATGCAGTGAGAATGAAAAGAAAGAGATGTGAAGCGCAAAGTGAGATGTGCAGCCCTGCAGACTGGATTCGTCAGGACGACTGGCCCGTTGGAATCCGCAACGTAGGAAACACCTGCTGGTTCAGCGCTGTCATCCAGGTGAGTAAGCAGCACATGCTGCATTGTTAAATATAAGATGAAATAAAACTCTGGGAACACAGAAGCAAAGTGGCTCTGCAAACAACCAGAGCTGCAACTAATAATTATTCTGCAAATCGATGAATCTGTCGAATATTTTTTCGATTAATAATCGGATAGTCAAAGGTTTTTTTAAGGAAGATTTTTTTACAAAGTTAAACCAGGTGAAACTAAACTTTTCCACTTGAGGAGTTCTGGATTGAGCAAATTGATAGACAACTTTTATTTTTTCATCTTAATGCAAAATATTAATATGTTTTTTAACAATTTTGATATAATTACTGCTCTGAGTCAGTTGCTCTGTCAGCTAAAGACATATTTTACAGTCTCTATACTCCAGTTAACAATTAACCGATTTCTAAATTAGTTAACAATTATATTAATAAATAATTTATCACAATTAATCCGATTACTTCTTTCAGCCCTACAAACAATAGTAAAGGAAAGCCAAAATTTCAAGATAACAAAGAACATGTGTCTATGATTGCACATACTAGGTCAGACAGGAAATGAAAGATGCCAAACAGCCCTTTTTTGCTTTGCAGCAATTAATTAAAAAATGTTTTAAAACATATGTTTAACAAGCTGTCAGACTTAGAAAGTGAAATAAACAATACATGCATAAACATAAACGCTACAGACATAATGTAACCCTGGTTAAGCTGTATAGAAAAATAAAATAATTATCATCTTAATGAAAAAAGTATATATTCCAACCTTTAATTTCAGTGAATTCTTCAATGTGAAAAATGTTTCCATATCCTATATAATACATGTAGGCTTCATGATGTAGCCTACCGGAGGGTTTTCTATAATTTATACTAATGATAACATCAGAAAAATAGTTTTACCTGAAAGAAAAACCAAAAAAGCAAACAAAAAGATCTTGTCTCTTGAACTGTATGATTTTACCAGCTTAACAATGGAAAGGTTGGCAAAAGAAAAGGCCCAAAGCTATCTGTTAGAGAAATAGGTCTCCTTAACAACTACTACATACTATCTGCAGACCCAGTCAATGAATTACAGTATTTTTGATAATTACAATTATTTTAGTTATCCTTTTTGTGTTGTGAAATACGTTATATGGATTAATTACGCACAGAAGGATGTTTTCAACCCTTGGTTGCTGTTAGTTATAATGATTTTCTTCTTACAGCTTAAGAAAATATATAATATAAACACATCTAGGAAAAAAAAATCAAATTTACTTAATATGATGTAAATGTAAACAATTTATTTAGGCCTTTTTTGTCGGCTTTACTGGTCCTTTAACAAGAATAAGACTAAAAGAGTCCATCGGACTGAATTCATATAAGATTTACTGACAATTTTCATACACAGTCATGTATCAATAATCAGATTTGTGATCAGTTGCCTTCCCCAGAAACACATTAGGATGTGAAAAAGAATAAGCTGGAATTAAACCGGCAACTACTTCTCCGCAGTCACCCAATGTTAGACATGGAGGAGGATGTGTAATGCTGGGGGAGCGTTTCACCTCTAAAGGTCCTGAAAATCTTGAAAGACTGAAAGGAAACTCTTTCAAATGCTACTTTAAACAATAAACATGCTGGTTTCTGCCAAAAACCGGTCATGGAAAAACAGCTACAAAATCAACCGTCCCCATGACTTTCTAAGATGTAAATCCAAAAGAATTCCTCTGAAAGGTAAGCTAATGAGTTCATCGGAGTGGATCCATGACTCACGATTATCTACATTGATGCTGTCCTGCTAACTTTACTTTTCTCTGTTTGAAAACACAGGAATCACATGATTAGATCGTTGGCAGTATTCTAAAAGCATACTGTTAAAGGAATAGTACACCCAAAACATGATTAGCCTTCATTTTCTACTCACCCCCATGCTGAACAACACTCTGGAGTACTTTTTTGATATCTCAAATGCATCTGGAGATCTGGGAGGCTTCTTGCTGTCTGCTGACATTCAAATAATGGAGGTCTATGGCGCCCGAGACAGAAAGGTCCATAAAAGTCCGCAAAAAACGTGTCAATATTCCTCCATACTGCTCGTCCAATGTATTCCAAGTGTCCTGAGTGGGTAGCATCCAGAATTTACTCGAAACGAAGTCATTTAGAATGTTTTTAGAGCATAAACAGTAGTGTATAGGATTTCCTGAAAGCACGCGCCCGCACGTTCACGACGCTACGGAAGCCGGCAGACCAAACCAGATGAAAGTGCGCATTCAGCGTCTGCTCTGCCGATAATGCAAGCGTAGAAGAAGAAATGTGCTGTTTACCTGTGCAAAGAAAGAAACAACGAAAGAAAAATGTCTGAGGACTTCAGTGTTGAGGAAGAGCATGAGTTCTTTGCCGAGCTGAATGCGCACTTTCATCTGGTTTGGTCTGCCGCGGCTTCCGTAGCGTCGTGAACGTGCGGGCGCGTGCTTTCAGGAAATCCTATACACTACTGTTTATGCTCTAAAAACATTCTAAATGACTTTGTTTCGTGTAAATTCTGGATGCTACCTACTCAGGACACTTGGAATACATTGGACGAGCAGTATGGAGGAATATTGACACGTTTTTTGTGGACTTTTATGGACCTTTCTGCCACGGGCGCCATAGACCTCCATTATTTGAATGTCAGCAGACAGCAAGAAGCCTCTCAGATCTCCAGATGCATTTGAGATATCAAAAAAGTACTCCAGAGTGTTGTTCAGCATAGGGGTGAGTAGAAAATGAAGGCCAATCATGTTTTGGGTGTACTATTCCTTTAATGTAGTTGTGAGACCATCCTGATCTCGCGAGCTTTCAAGGTTTCACTCGCAGATCAGTCTGGAGACTCGCCGTTAAAGAAAATTTGGAGCCGTTCACCAAACGAACGTCCAATCAGCGTTGGCTTTGAGGCGGGTTGAGGTGTGATGCAACGAGAAGCGCGACAGTTCAGTCTAAAGAACATGGCGGCTTCAGCCGATGAAACTAGCGTTAGCGTGGCTATCGAGCAAGTTTTATCGGAATTACAGAGTATTTCTTCACTGAAAGAAGAGCAAAACACTGCTCTGGAGGCTTTTCTCAGAGGAAAAGATGTTTTTGCTCTTCTCCCGACTGGTTTCGGCAAGAGTAGCCTGGCTTCAATTTCAGTTCAATTCAGTTTATTCATATAGCGCCAAATTCACAACACATGTCATCTCAAAGCACTTTACAGTTCAACCAGATCATCCAGTCAAATTTATACAAAGTTTTCTATCTAAGGAAACCAGTTGATTGCATCGACTCATTGACTCAAATACAATCCCTCACACTAAGCATGCTTGTAACGACAGTGGAGAGGAAAAACTCCCTTTTAACAGGAAGAAACCTCCGGCAGAACCAGGCTCAGTGTGAGCGGCCATCTGCTGAGGCCCACTGGGGTTCAAGGAGACAGAAGCAGACATAGAAAATGAAGCATAGATACAAAAAGCAGCTGTAAAAGGCGGCCCCGTCCAGGCTTGTGGTTGTGTTTTCGTCGTCGCTCTGTTAGTACGTCATATGCTTCATTGATCTGATTGGTTTATTTGGCCCGTCTATCACCAACATAGGCCAATCAGCTAACCAGTATTCTCGCCCCTTCCCAAAATTACTGCAACGGAAGGTTTCCGGATGGATATGCGGAGCAAATCCATCTGGCGGAGTCAGGTTAGCATTGGACCAATGTGGCAGCTAATTATCACTGCCTCCCTTAAGATTAAAATTTCTGGCCTACTTGCAGCAATACTAATACTTAAGCAGCTAAATTAGAATTTATTTTCTAATATTTGATCTCTCCAGAAGAATATTTGTAGAATTTATTTATTTTTTCTTTTTATATCTACTTGTCAGGATGAATATTTTGATTAAAAAGGGCCAGAGGCTGCAGAAGCACAAACAGCAGGGCTGCCATTATACAAACAGAAACCCCACATGCGGGCGCAATCATGTTATTATCTCAGCTGTGGAACAAAAGCAGATACAGTTGTCCAAAAATGTAAGCTTTTAAAAAACTAATTGGTTAAAAAAAACTCAGTTTATTTGTATTTCCCTTTTTTTTTATTTGTTGATCAATATCATTGAGTCTTTTACTAATCTCAGAAACCCTCAAGGGTATCATTGTTGTTTTTCATGTTTTTGATTTTGTGCCCAGCATGACTTCCAACTTGTAGGGGTGAAGTGGCAACAAAGAGATGTTGCTCAAATTTCCTTCTCATCAGTACTTTGTGCTAATGAGGTTAAAAATCGACCTGAAAAACCAAAAGCAGAGGAACGGCCCTCTGCTAAATTAGAGCAAACAGTTTTTATCTCAGCTGCTAACTGTGTTATAAGTCCATTCCAGACTGGACTCAACCAGGGATATCAAGTGGCGCAACAGAAACCAGAAACCCCCTCTGAGGTACTGCAGGCTGTGCGGTTAATTAAACAGGGAGTGATGTGAGGACGTCCAAAGCAGATGGACAGGGGAGACAGTGATTATATGTCTGTTGAACCGAGATAGGCTTCTGCTCCATTAGACATTAGGTGATATTATCTAAAGAGGCATTGGTAGAAACTGTCTTTTGACTTTCCGTTCAAACTGCTTCTTTGGAGTCTCATCTAAAAGGCATCCATGCTATCAGATCGAACTCCAGCGATAGCAGGATTCAACAGGCAGCTCATAAATAAACAGTAAAACTTAGATAAGCTATAACTGAATTTCCTTCTCAAATGACAATACTTAGAAACCTCCTTAACTTACCCACCAATGTAGCAGGGTTATTATGAGCAACCCAAGTATCCGGTAACAAAACTGAGCTGGGTGTTGGCCTTTAGAATAAAAACCATTAATATTTGGACTAAAACATTGCAACCTGGGATTTACATAATGTATTTTTTCTTTTAGCCCTTCAATTAAATTAAACTCAGCTTATTTATATAGCGCCAATTCAGAACACATGTCATCTCAAGGCACTTTACAATTCAACAAGATTCAGTCGTATTAATTCAATCGCTGCACTCGGATGATGTGGCAAACCAGTTGATTGCATGGACTTATTAACTCGAAGGCAATTCCTCACACTAAGCATGCTTGTAGCGACAGTGGAGAGGAAAAACTCAGTTTTAACAATTAAGAAACCTCCACCAGAACCAGATTCAGTGTGAGTGACCATCCGCGGAGGCTGACTAGGGTTCAAGGAGACAGAAGCGGACATAGGAAGAGAAGCAGAGATAAAAGAGGTAACTGTAAACCGGCTCCACAGGCGACCCCGTCCAGGAAACACACAGCCAGGCAGACGAGCACCAAGCCAGCTCCCATGTCAGAGGATGAAGAGAGCACATCCAACCAGTCACATTCAGAGAAACAGGACTACACTGAAAAACAGGGCCGAGCTCCAACATCTATAAACAAAGATGTTGATGGCAGCAGCACAGCTGATATTTCTCTCCAGGATGGAGTCACAGCCAAACAGGAACAGACCAGATGAAGCTACTATGAGAAAAAGCAGAGAGAGCAGAACGTTAGAGATTGAACTAACAGATTCTGCAGAGTGGGAGAATAGAGATAGAATGAAGCAGAATGATGAAAAAGGGGTCCCTATGTCCTCCAGCAGTCTAAGCCTATAACAGCATCATTCGAGTGGCAATGAGGAAAGTCATTGTTAAAAGAAATCCATAAAAAATCTTGGTTTTCAGTTTTGCCCCAACTGCAGTAGGGGACAGGTCTCCAGAGGAGACCAGAATTGAACTTTTAGGCTAACTAATACTGTTCAACACCCTGAATGAAAGACTAAGATTAATGTGAAACATATTTGTGGCACCATCATTCTGTGGAAAAAAAAAACATCTGTTTTCTTAATTTTTTTAATCTAAAATCAGCTAATGATATTAGTCGTGTTTATAGAGTTAATCCGATACTAAATCTCATAAATTCCAACTCATTCTGAGGTAAAATAATCAAAATGTTGCATTTAATCTCAGATACACTCACTCCAAAAAGTGTAATCCAGGTATAGTCACCACGATGTTGCTTTGTTCCATGTATAAAGCTTTATTTCCTCTAAGAAACATGTCCTATTAAGTCAGTGGATATTTTATTTTTCCATTCACCTAAATTTCATTTAAGGTGGACTTAATGTGGCTTGTTTTGTGATTTTGTTACAGTCTCTGTTCCACTTACCCGTCTTCAGGAGGCTGGTTCTCAACTACCGTCTGTCAGAAGAAGTTCTGGAGAGGTGTAAGAGCCATGCAGTGAGTAACGGCCAAATTTATATATATATTTTGTCCTTAAAGCTGGTTTCCATTCGAAAAGCATCTCATGGTCTTTAAGCTGATGTTAGACTGGGTCTTTGTGACAACAGGACAAGAGGAACATAGCCTTCATGCAGGAGCTGCGGTGCCTTTTCGCCCTGATGGTGGGATCAACCCGCAGGTTTGTGGATCCCTCTGCTGCGGTGGAGTTGCTGCGGGAAGCCTTTAGGACGAGCGAGGCCCAGCAGGTACAAAACACACATACAGCTCTTTTTTTTTTATTATTGCATTCTAAGTGTTTCAACAAACAGTGTCTATCATATTAGACACAGAACAGAACAAACACAAAACCTCCATGACAGCTCTTACATGGCAGATGAACATATAACATGATGCAAAAGGTGGTGAATCAGTCTTATAATGCACATATACTGTTCAGGCCCACAGCAAACCTCTTCATTGATTGGAGGGGAGGTCCAAAAGACCGCCATGTTGAGCCTGGTTCTGCCAGAGGTTTCTTCCCAATGGGGAATTATTCCTCTCCACTGTCGCTTCATGCTTGCTCATTATGGACAGCTATGAACAGGACTATTCTTTAGTCCTGTTCATGCATATCTATCAAAATTCAGCGCTATGTTTTCTGCCGAGGTCTGAGCGCCACAGACTGAGTAATTTTTTCGATAAATTTCTTTTAATTCTCTTTTCTCTTCATGTGAGTCTTTCTGATTGAACTGGTCTTCGCTGTGATGCATGACATCGGTTAGATATTCCAGAGGAATTTGTTCAAAAATAATTTTACTCCAAGCACAGACAGAAGGAACTTTTTTCACTGACCCACTGCAGAAGAACATTTTCTAGCTGCAAAGGTTAAGATATTGTACAGTCTGTTGTTGGCTGATCATAAAGCTCTTTAATGGAAACAGGAATGCTGATTAACACTGAACCTGAAGATAAAAACCGACTGGTTCATGTCTCGGACACACTGGGCAACGGATATCCAGCGGCACCTCGTTATCAGTTTTAGACCAGCTTATCTTTCTAGTTTTCCAGGAATATGTTCCCATTGCTCCCAGAGGGGAATTTAATGAACGTCCTGCATTGATACAACTGCAATCCTAACCAGACAGATTGAACAACATTAGGAGTGTTTTAATGTGAACAAAATGTCTGAAAGGTGTAACATCTAATTTCTTCCAGAGCAGGACACTCACTCTGGCAAAAGCAGGACTCTAACATATAACATGCTACACTTATCATGAGCAACAAGTGTTTTTTAGTTTTTTTTTTTCATTATAAGTGGGGCAACTCATTTTTATGAACAGTATGTAATTGAATATGGTGCTCTTATCTCTTATTCTTAAAATATACGATATAACTTTCTATGATCCCAGGTTTATAACAAGTTTGATATTGGTGTGTGGCCTGAATGTGCACATCTTGTGTTAGCGGTCGTCAGTGTACTCAGGAGGCTTGTGTGTATCCCCAAACAAATGGAAACAAGTAAAGGGAACATTACCTGTGTCTCTTTATTTTGCCTATTTTTTGCATCTATTTTCCCCACTTCTTAAGCCTTCAGTGAGCTTTCGTTTTTCAGTTGCTCATCATTTTTTTTTCTTTTTTTTTTGCAATCCTGCCATTTGCTTCCTTGTTTACTAGCTCCTTTTTATTAAATTAAATTCTCAAATTCAAAATGCTACTTCCATTCTCCTTCCGGATTATGAAAACATTTTACACAGAGTCATCAAAACAGGACAATAAGATGAAAAAAAAAAGATATTTCCTGTCAGCTCAAACCTTCAGATGGTCGGTTGGTATTTGGCATAATTGACATGGAATCAGATCTGCATGGCGGAGCTGTTTTGTAGCAGCAAGAAGGTTCCGGGTTTAATTTGCGGTCAGCAGTCTTTCTGCATGGAGTTTGCATGTTCTCCCTGATCATGCATGGGTTCTCTCCAGGTACTCCAGCTTCCTGCCAGAGTTCAAAAACATGACTGTTAGGTTAATTGGCTTCTCTGAAATTGTCCTGTGTTTGTGCGTGTGTGCATGGTTGTGTGCCTCTGTATTGCCCTGCAAAAGACTGGAAACCTGTCCTGGGTGCACCCCGCCTCTCGCCCATAGACTGCCGAACATAGGCACCAGCCCCACCGCGACCCTGACAGGATGAACATGGAATCATAAATCCAACCTAGATTCATAATTTCATAATGTTATATCAACATTTAAGGCTGCTGCTTGCAGTTTTATGGCATTATGGGTTTTTTTACTGAACACTTTTGATCCCTTAGTACCTATAGCTACGGAAGAGGATTAGGGCCACTAAAAAAAAAGAAAAAAGGTTAACTGATTTTTACATTTTATTTCAGTTTAACATGGGAAATAAGTCAGAATTCTGACTTTTTTCTCAGAATTCTGACTTTAATCTCAGAATTCTGACCGAAGTCTGACAATAAAAAAAGTCAGAATTCTGAGATTAAAGTCAGAATTCTGACTTTTTCCCCATACTATACTGAAATAAAAGTGGCCCTAATCCTCTTCCGTATATAGCAGACTTGTTCACAAGTAATTTTTTGCATGTCCAAGTCAAGTCTCAAGTCTTGAGAAGGCCTGTCACAATTATCAATTAATCGTACAAAAAATTCTAATCACTCGATTAATTAAAATAAGTGCAATAATTTGCGTGCTTGCTTGTTTCTCCTTGTGTTTTCATCTTCGTCACTGAGACGGTATAGCTTAAAGGTCGCTTTTATATCTATGGAATGATCATTATCTTGAACTGGTAAATGAAAAATACAATTTAAAAAAGGACACACGCAATTTTTTCCCCAGTTAAATTTTGTATTAATTAGGATAGGTTCTCAGGTATGTTGTAACCAACAGGATGGTGTATCGGTCAGGATACAGGAAAGAGGACACGAGACCAAACTTCTCTCGGGATGTGAGCAGGTTTATTTATCGTGATGCTCAGTGTTGCCAGCAGTCTGTAATAACAAGTAAATTACTATTAGACTAACATATTACAAGAACAGAGGTTTAACTAATACACTCAAATAAATATCCAATAAGGAATAAGCTTAACCATTTACTTTGCGTATAAACCCACAACATATAAATAACTCAATCCACATAAAGGTTACATTATTAGGCGCAGCCTCTATGATAAAACACGAACACAGACAGCCCTTCGGCTCAGTTGAACATGAAATGTACTTAAACACTATTTAACTGCATTTCGGTTGTATCTGTTCTATTTCCATTGAGTTATTGCAGCATTATTAAAAGCCTGCACTGCCAGCTGCCACCGTTATGCAGGGATTTTATTCAGCCACAAGATGGCGCCAAAGGACAATAAACCTATGAGGACCAAGCAGGCTCAACTTAGTTCCATCGCTCAGAGCCCCTGCAACATCACATACCCGTCCTCTCGTGGCTTAACACATATAACGACTGAATCTAGAATAAACAAACAGCACGCTAGGTGCGATAACTTACGTTTTGTCGTCAACTTAACACTCGGAGCATCGCTCACAGAACCTCACCAAGAATGCGGTCGCACGTGTCGAGAATGCAGCGAACTGAAACTGAAAGTATATCAACTACTATCCTGAGAGGTGGCGCAGCACCAAAAACCGGAGCTTACGTCACTTCCTACGGTAAACTAAACCAATATTACAAAATAAAATACAGGAATGTCAGAGCCTTTTATACAGCCGCCCCCAAATGTGGTTACACATTTGCTAAACATAAAAGGCACTAAGTTTGGGGGGGTGACGGGCTGATCTTCTCAGTGTCCTTCCCTTCAGCTGGCACAGCTGGTAAAACAACCAACCGAGCAACTGGCCTAGTGTAGACATGTTCATTAACTCGCACGTCCGCTGATCTGACGAGTCCATCGTCGCTACGATGAATCTTGACCACATGACCTATCGGCCATTAGGCACGAGGCAGCTGGGGATCCACAACCATAACGATTGCATTCTGCAGAAGTCCAGGAGGATTTGATTGCCATTTGTGTCTCGTCTGTAGTCCAGGAAGGTATTCTCTGATGAACCTAGCCCAGAAGTGATCAGCAAGAATCTGTGAATGCCGCCAACGTCTTCGGCTGAGGTTTTCTATCTCTGGGTAGACCACCTGAGGTAGGGATCCATCGGGTCGCCCCATAAGGAGACTATTTGGGGTCACAGGGTCAAGGTCAGCCACGTCAGTTGATACATAGCCCAAAGGCTTTGAATTCAGTATGGATTCCACCTCCAGAAGAACTGTGAGAAGTACTTCCTCCTGAAGAGGTTGGGAACCCACACAGCTTCGGAGGGCCGCCTTCGCTGAACGAACCTCTCGCTCCCACGCTCCACCAAAATGTGGGGCTGCTGGAGGGTTGAATCGAAACTTGATCTTCTGGGGGGCTAGCTGCCCCTGTAGCGTTTTGGACATATTGGCAAAGGCTTCTCTGAGTTCTCGTTCACCTCCCTTAAAGTTGGTCCCACAGTCGGACCATAGCTCCGCAGGCTTTCCTCTTCTGGCAATAAATCGTCTCAGGGCCATAAGGAAAGCATCTGCATCCAGGCTGCTTAGGAGATCCAAGTGTACTGCCCTTGTTGTCAGACACTTGAAAATAACACCCCAGCGCTTCTCCTGCCGTCTTCCTATTTTAACAGTCATGGGCCCAAAACAGTCCACCCCAGTGGAGTAAAAGGCTGGCTTGTATAACCTGAGCCGAGCGGCAGGCAGGTCAGACATCCTCGGGATGGAGGGTTGAGCCCTCCACCGCTGGCACTCCGGACAGGTGCGCTGGTATTTCCGTATTGCTTCTCTTCCACGCAGTATCTAGTAAGATCTCCGCAGCTCTGCGAAGACCCGTTCAGAACCTGGATGATGGAGGTCAGTGTCATATTTCTGGATAAGAAGACGTGTGAAACCGGAGCTTACGTCACTTCCTACGGTAAACTAAACCAATATTACAAAATAAAATACAGGAATGTCAGAGCATTTTATACATTTTGCATCTTTATTTTTTTCTTTCAAAAACAACAATTTTCTTACAGTATTTACCTGACATTTGTGGTTACAACTTTTTCTAGTTTTAGGAGAAAATGTCTGCTCTTTTATTTTTAAGTGAAAATGAGGGCTGTGAAGAAAAAAAAACAATCACAATCCTGCTTTTTATTAATACATATGAAGTTAGCAACTACAATAGATAAAGAAAAACCCTAAATAAATACCAGGACGATAACAATTCTTTCATAAAAGAAACTTTGTGGCAATAACTTTTTGTAACTTAATGCCCTGGAACAGACAGAACCGACTTGGCGGGCAGTATTTTAAATTCAATTCAGTTTATTTATTTAGTGCCAATTCACACATTTTTCACAACATATTTCTTCTCTACGACTGCGTTTTTTTTTTTTTTTTATCTCTGCTGTGTGCGGGTAAGGCGAGCGGCGATCAGTCAAGTTAGTAAAACAAAAAACACTTAAAAATAAAATATTAGGGATGCACGATATAATCGCTCCCCTATCGGTATCGGCCTTAAAACTGAATATCGGACATCGGCCACCCCACCGATATTTAACCCGATATTTCATCAGCTTCTGAGTTTCTAAAGTCTAAAAAGAAATAATAAAAAATACTACTTCTTCTTCTTCCTCAAAAACTTATTTTTTACAGATTTAAAAACTTCTAAAGACGAGGGAAAAAATATTGATACATTAAAATAACCCAATATCTTCATATGCTGATATATTGCCATTTAAAAACATGATATTAATCTCTTACTCTTACAAATGAAATGTTGCTATATGTCATCGTTATGCTACGAAATCCCCCGATAATTCACAAAATCTCACAAGAATTTGCAAAATATCACGAGAGTTTGTAACAGAACGATAAAATAGATCGATACCGCGTTTTTAAAAATCAATTTGATGTCAGAAATGGATAACAAAACTGCTATTTTCAATGACTACTTATTTTTGTCCAGCTTTAACATCGGTATCGATATCGGTTATCGGCTACATGAGTTTTAAAATATCGGCATATCGGATATCGGCCAAAATCCCAATATCGTGCATCCCTATAAAATATTGTTCACAAGTCAGAAATCACGAGTCTCAGTTGAGTCTGAAGTCCTTCAAATGCAAGTCTAAGTCGAGTCTAAAGTCATTAAATATGCGACTTAAGTGCGACTCGAGTACGAGTCACAAACTCGAGTCCCCATCTCTGACCTATAGAGCGTAATTTAGCACCGCTGCCTACTGGTGGTGACCCTGCCATGCCTTTTATAACCATAGTTTACAAATCTTCTGATGGCTACTTCTAACAGGATAATGCATGATGCCATAAACCTCAGATCGTCTCCAAAAAGTCTCTTAAAAAATATCAATGAATTTGTGACCCTGACAGCCATTTGTGATAATGGACAAAAAATCCTGAAGGAGGAATTCCAACTATCAGTCGTTAAGCTTAAAAAAACAATATGGTTTCTTACTTAAAATAAAGGTTTTAGAGCAGCTTTGTCAAAGTTTGAACTTGATGTACATTGCAATACTATGTTTTATCTGAAACCAGGCTGTCTGTGCTCAAAAACCCTTCTGTGGTTCATCCAAAGGGAGACTCAATCACTGTCTACTATGACAGAAATTTGAGGCACAAGCTGTCATTAGGTTTAGGAGGCCATTACTTTTCACATTGGGTAAGGTTGGATCAAATAGCTAAAATTATCATTTAAAACTTGCTTTTAGGTAGATAACCCAACAGAAAATACAAAAAGCAAGTTTTAGATGATCATTTTTGTTAGAAAAACCAAGCTTGGCATAGATAAATAGATAAGATAGATATATAGACAGACAGATCTTAAATGTTTACTTTTTCTTATTTTCAGGATGTCAGTGAGTTTTCCCACAAATTGCTCGACTGGTTAGAGGATGCGTTTCAACTAGCAGCAAATGGAACGTAAGTCAGTAGTTAGAGCTGTCAGCATCAGCCAGGACTGTTGTTCTTCATGAATCAATGGACCAAATATAACTTTCACATTAATAATCAGGAATGCAGAAGACAAGCAGCAAAACCCACTGGTCCAACTTTTCTACGGCACCTTCGTGACAGAGAGGCGACATGAAGGTATGTCTCTATAAGACTCCGTTTCATCATGCTGTCGCCCACTGAATGTTTGGTTTCTGTGCATTTATGTGTTTGGATTCAGGCAAGACTCTGTACAACATTGAGCAGTTTGGTCAGTATCCTCTGCAAGTCAATGGCTTCAACAACCTTGATGAATGCCTGGAAGGCGCAATGGTTGAGAAGGAGATCGAATCGCTGCACTCGGATCATGTGGCAACATCTGGACGAGAGGTGAGCCTTTTAAATGAATAATTTTAGTAAAGATTAAACACTGATTGTTTTGTAAATACCTGCCCCTCTAAGAATCTTTTGTCTTTTTCGGCCTGCAGAGATGGTTTAAAAAACTGCCGCCGGTCCTGACCTTTGAGCTGTCTAGATTTGAGTTCAACACTCAGCTCGGGCGTCCTGAGAAGATACACAAAAAATTAGAGTTCCCACAAATCGTCTACATGGACAGGTAACCGAGACTCAGGCATCTAATTTGATCTAATCTTACAGAGACACTTTCAAAACTGCATCTCAGTAGATTTTATTTCATGTAATTATTAAATATATTTTAAATATTCATTAAATATAAAATATTTTATAAATATTTTATATCTAATACCCAGTGCAATAACTATATATATATATATATATATATATATATATATATATATATATATATACTAATTTATATGAATTCAATTCAGTTTATTTCTATAGCGCCAATTCACAACACATGTCATCTCAAGGCACTTTTCAGTTCACCAGATCATCCAGTCAGATTGATTCAAAGTTTTCTATCTAAGGAAAACCAGTTGATTGCATCGACTCATTGACTAGAATGCAATCCCTCACACTAAGCATGCTTGTAGTGACAGTGGAGAGGAAAAATTCCCTTTTAACAAGAAAAAAACTCCAGCAGAACCAGGCTCAGTTTGAGCGGCCATCTGCTGAGGCGGACTGGGGTTCAAGGAGACAGAAGCAGAGATACAAAAGGCAGCTGTAAAAGGCGGCCCTGTCGAGTAAACACACAGCCAGGCAGACGAGCTTTGAGCCAACTCCCATGCCAGAGGACGAAGAGAGTACATCCAGCCAGTCACGTTCAGAGAAACAGGAGAACACATGAAAACAGGCCGATCTCCAACATCTATAAACAAAGGTGTTGATAGCAGCAGCACAGCTGATATTTCTCTCCAGGATTGAGTCACAGCCAAACAGGAACAGACCAGATGAAGCTACTGTGAGAAAAAGCAGAGAGAGCAGAACGTTAGAGATTGAACTAACAGATTCTGCAGAGTTGGAGAATAGAGATAGAATGAAGCAGAAAATGAAAAAGGGGTTCCTATGTCCTCCATCAGTCTAAGCCTATAGCAGCATAACTATAGAGATAGCTATAGTTATGATTTAATTGCCTGTATAATAATGCTGTTGAATAAGAGACTTTCAGATATATATATATACATATGTATGTATATATATATATACACTATATTGCCAAAAGTATTTGCTCACCCATCCAAATTATTGGAATCAGGTGTTCCAATCACTTCCATGGCCACAGGTGTATAAATTCAAGCACCTAGGCATGCACACCGTTTTTACAAACATTTGTGAAAGAATGGGTCGCTCTCAGGAGCTCAGTGAATTCCAGCGTGGAACTGTGATAGGATGCCACCTGTGCAACAAATCCAGTCGTGAAATTTCCTCGCTCCTAAATATTCCACAGTCAACTGTCAGCTGTATTATAAGAAAATGGAAGTGTTTGGGAACGACAGCAACTCAGCCACGAAGTGGTAGGCCACGTAAACTGACGGAGCGGGGTCAGCGGATGCTGACGCGCATAGTGCGAAGAGGTCGCCAACTTTCTGCAGAGTCAATCACTACAGACCTCCAAACTTCATGTGGCCTTCAGATTAGCTCAAGAACAGTGCGCAGAGAGCTTCATGGAATGGGTTTCCATGGTCGAGCAGCTGCATCCAAGCCATACATCACCAAGTGCAATGCAAAGCGTCGGATGCGGTGGTGTAAAGCACGCCGCCACTGGACTCTAGAGCAGTGGAGACGCGTTCTCTGGAGTGACGAATCGCGCTTCTCCATCTGGCAATCTGATGGACGGGTCTGGGTTTGGCGGTTGCCAGGAGAACGGTACTTGTCTGACTGCATTGTGCCAAGTGTAAAGTTTGGTGGAGGGGGGATTATGGTGTGGGGTTGTTTTTCAGGAGCTGGGCTTGGCCCCTTAGTTCCAGTGAAAGGAACTCTGAATGCTTCAGCATACCAAGACATTTTGGACAATTCCATGCTCCCAACTTTGTGGGAACAGTTTGGAGCTGGCCCCTTCCTCTTCCAACATGACTGTGCGCCAGTGCACAAAGCAAGGTCCATAAAGACATGGATGACAGAGTCTGGTGTGGATGAACTTGACTGGCCTGCACAGAGTCCTGACCTCAACCCAATAGAACACCTTTGGGATGAATTAGAGCGGAGACTGAGAGCCAGGCCTTCTCGTCCAACATCAGTGTGCGACCTCACAAATGCGCTTCTGGAAGAATGGTCCAAAATTCCCATAAACACACTCCTAAACCTTGTGGACAGCCTTCCCAGAAGAGTTGAAGCTGTTCTAGCTGCAAAGGGTGGACCGACGTCATATTGAACCCTATGGATTAGGAACGGGATGTCACTTAAGCTCATATGTGAGTCAAGGCAGGTGAGCAAATACTTTTGGCAATATAGTGTATATATATAGCTGACGTGACAAGTACATTTTTTCACTGTAAGATCGATCAAGTCAATCAATCCAACCACCAATCAAAAACTTACATGATATCCCAATACACATAGTGCAACATATTTCAAGTCCTAATTAATCCTGTTTACTCTTATAATCTGATATTCAACGTTGCCAAGAGTAAAAAATCATGGAAATAAACAAAAATTTTATCAAACTGTGAGAAGTTGGTGTATAGGAGTGGAATGAATGAGACAAAACAACTTTCCTAAGATGTTTTTTTTAAAGGATTATATTTTATTTCACAGATATCTTCATAAAAACATAGAACAGACCAATGAGAGGAGAGGGGAAGTGAAGAAGCTTAAGGAGCAACTGGCCGTCTTTCAACAGAAACTTGAGTGGTAAGAAACTTCCAACACGCATATGTATTTACGATAAATTGAACTTGATCCGCTAGATTATTATAATTTAACATGATCCAAAAGGTGATCAAAAAGGCAAAGCTATTGTTTACAATTACAAAAGTCTTGTAAACAGTGATTCAAAGGAAATCAAGACATATAACAAACTGAAAATTATCAGACCTAGAACTTAAAGGTACTCTGGAGGATTTTAGCGAATATTTGAAAACTACGACGGAGTATTAGGGCCACACATGAAGAGAAAAAATATTTTTGCCATGACGAGTTTAAACTCGACATGTCGACTTTAAAGTCGACATTTCGAGAATAAAGTTGAAATGTCACGTTGAGTTTAATCTCGACGCGTCGACTTTAAACTCGCCATTTCGAGAATAAAGTTGATATATCGTGGCGACTTTAATCTCGACATTCCAAAGTTTCGAGAAAAGAGCAACCGCGCTCCACAGCTGCAGTCTGCGTTTGGAGAAAAGAGCACAGGCGCCGCGCACGCCTGTACTCCACCCCTTCAGGATCAAGCAACTTGATCAATTGTCTTATTGTATTTTGCGATACAACATAACCTCTCTGTATTGCACGCAGATGTAACCATCGATATCTTTGCATCTGCCTATTTCCAGCAATTTCAGTATGCAAGAATGCGGCCATTTCTTCCAAGTTTGTATGATTTTTCCTTCTGAACTGATGATGTTTTCGCCACAACCTTTTTAGCGTCCTTACACTAATAATCACACTGCGGTTCTGGGCTAAAAGACTGAGGATTTCCTTATTGCTAAACCCGATTCTAAAGTACAATTTGACCAAATCATCTACACAAGGCATGTCGGATTCTGGATTCTGTGCATGTATCCTGTGCAGCGGTTGGCTCTCTTGAACTAATTTCAACTTTATTGTTGTCACGTCGAGATGAAACTCAACATGACATTTCAACTTTATTCTCGAAATGGCGAGTTTAAAGTCGACATGTCGACATTAAACTCAACATTTCGAGAATAAACTCAACATGAGATTTCAACTTTATTCTCGAAATGTTGAGTTTAATCTCGACGTGTCGACTTTAAAGTCGACACGTCGAGATTAAACTCAACATGACAGTTCAACTTTATTCTCGAAATGGCGAGTTTAAAGTCGACAGGGCGAGTTTAAAGTCGACACATCGAGATTAAACTCAACATGACATTTCAACTTTATTCTCGAAATGTTGAGTTTAATGTCGACATGTCGACTTTAAAGTCGACATGTCGAGTTTAATCTCTTCATGGCAAAAATATTTTTTCTCTTCATGTGTGGCCCTAATACTCAGTCGTAGAAAACACCCACCCACTCCACTTAAAAAAAAAAAATGCACATGCACAACCCTGTACCCGATCCCGAAAGAGAACACCTATTAAACACATGCGAGAGCGTCCCCGAGCCCGTTACTCCTCTTACACTCTCTGTTTAAAAGTTGCTGTTTGCATCGCTCATGCAAGCTTACTTTCCAAAAGAAGATTTACAATTTTCCACTATGTCAGACTCACCACAGATAAGTGAAAGCACGTAGGACGGCCTTATGTAAACATATCACCAGAATGATTGTCATTTTGCAGGACTACCTATTTTGATGATCCACCTGGAAAAAGAACATCCTCCGCTATACCTTTAAAATTAGAGAACCACATGCTGCAATTCAAAACCATGATATTAAACAGAGAAACTAAAGAACAAAGTCTAAAATTAGATGCAGCAGGCCATCATAGCTCTTCATGAACATCCTTTTTCTCTGGTTGAAGTTACAAGAACTATGGCTCAGGACCTATGAAGTATCCTCTGGCCGATATGCTTCAGTTTGTTCTGGAGTTCGCCTCCACCCGACCCACCAGCGTTTCCCCGGCTGAAGACCCGAGACTCGCATCGTCTTCGCCGACTCCTGCAAACCCACCCGTCTCTGAAGCCGTTGCCAAAGACAGCAGGTTTAAACAGCTTTTTTCCATATATGCAAATACAGACAAACACCACAGTTAACAGTTAAGATAAAGGCTGTTTCTGTAATAAGTGTAGAAAATCTATTACTGACACCGGAGCTGAAGCAGACTGATTTTTTCATTTTTTTTCCATCAGCGAATCTGGAGATAAAGACGTCTCAGACGACCTTTTCTCCAGTGTTTCCAGCTGCCAGCAGACGCCCATTTACAAGCCTTTCACCCAGTGTAAGCACCCATCTGACTGCCCACCACACCCAGCGCCTCACAGCGCCACTGAAGAAGAGCTGCACTTTGTTAAGACCTGCCTGCGACGCTGGAGGACTGAAGTAGAGCACGACATAAATGGTACACCAGTGAAATCCCTCCTAATATCTATCCCCAAGTAAGAGAATGGTTTTAACTGCCGATGGCCTCTCTTCTCTATAAAATGAAGAATGAATGGGACTTTGAATAAAATGCAGTCTTTTCACATGCAAAGTTCCACACAGAAATCAAGCTGAATCTTTCCCAGTAATCTTTTATTTTTTCATGGCTCATGAAATTTCAACCTGGACAGGGTCTGAAGGTACACTACGAAGTCAAACTTCTGACTTCTTGGTACTGCATGCATATAACCTTCTAAATGCTTGCAGAGATTATTTTTAGTGTCTTTTGTCATAAATAAAGGCCGGTATCAGT